>NC_143132.1:127688754-127991810 GCF_059928025.1 Delphinapterus leucas | reverse complement strand
GCTGTCTTGCTCAAGTGTCATATCTTAGCAATATATTGAATGTCTTGAACACATTTTAATCTTTTTACTTTAGAGTCAAAATAGGATGTGTAAATTTAAGGGTAAGATGGAGGTACTCAAATGGTGCACATGGTTTGGATGTTGAGAATTTGGCACTCCCAAATTCATGGAAGCATGATATTGTATTATTGAGCATGTTTTCAAAACCACATCCAAATGCTGCAGTAGGAAATGAAGAAATGTTTTCCAAAGGCAGATACAACCATGCAGAGTTAGGATCCATTTGTCTCCATTTCCCAAGTTGAAGCATTCACCTTTTGAGTGTGCTCTGCTATTCAACTCATTGTCTAATGGAACAGTAAAAGTGGTTGTCAATGAGATACTGCTTTATAATTTCTGAGTCCATATTTGATCCAGATAGCCACATCTAGTTGAAAGACTTACCAAACTCTGATGACCAGTAATGTGAGATGGGACTTTCAAATTTGTTAGAAAAGGTGGAAAGGATAAGAAAAGAAGCTAGTCAGGATTAGGTTACAGAATCAACTCTAGCTAGTGTAAGCAGAAAGAGATTTAATAAAAGATTTTTTTTAAAATAAAAGATTGTAAGTGGCTTACAGAACTGTTAGAAAGACTGAAGAAATAGACTCTAGTCCAACTTTCAAGAATGACATTCAAAAGCCACATTGCATCTGGGCCACGAAGCGATTTACTACCTCTTTTTGGATCAGAAAGGTGCCTGCAAAATTAGGAAGTTGTACCTTTTAGCTGTAGAACCTTGCCACCTCTACCATGATCAGGAATCTTCCACTATTAGGAAACAGCCAACGACAAGCAACCATCTTCATCGGTAAACTGTTGTCACTGCTGCTAGCTCTAGAAGTAGGTTTTATTATTACTTTTTGGCCACACCGTGCAGCTTGTGGGATCTTAGTTCCCCGACAGGGATCGAACCTGTGCCCCCTGCACTGCAAGCATGGAGTCCTAACCACTGGACTGCCAGGGAATTCCCCTGCTGCTGCTGGCCCTAGAGCTAAGGCACACTGGCCACAACCTGTGTGACAGAATGGATGCCTTGTACCCTTCTTCTTGATATCTGTGAAACCTGTTAATGGATACAAGGACTGCAGCCAGAGCTACTGCGGGAAACTTGGACATCTCCATGACAGTACTTGCTAGTAGAAGCAGCATAAATGCAACCTCCCTTCTCTTTTGTCCTCCAAATTTCCAGCGAGTGCATCTAATTAACGGAATTTAAATCACATCCACAACCCTAACTACAAAATAGGCTGGGAAATGTAGTTTTTAGCTTTCTAGTCTCTGCAGTGCAGGAAATCATATGCCAAAGGACATTGTAACAGATGGTGAACACTGACCCACCATATCTGCCACAGATACAGACCCTGATTCTCCTGAAGGCTAGCCATCGTCAAATGCGCTATAGATAAATTGAGAAACATGGCACATAATACCATCAAATAATGTTGAGAAGCTTACAAGTATTTGTATTTTAGTATATTTTTAAAATTGTTTTATAATGACATATTAAAAAAAAATGCCTGAAATTGGTTCTCCACCTATATGATGAATTTAGTGGTCTGTGGATGCCCAGAGTTACCTGACATTTAAAGTGTAGGTAGTGGATGAAAAGCCTGAAAGAGGGAGTTCAAAAAAAAAAATTAGAATGGGTTACCTAAGCTGAGGAAAGGTCAGTGTTATCAAACACTGAAGTGTGATTAAATAAGGTGGGACCAGAAGAACAGTCGCTTGATTTGGTAGCACTTAATATTATTAGTGTCCTTGAAAGTTCTAGTAAAGAAATAGGGTCAGAAGCCAAATTGTAGGTTTAGGCTGTGAGTAGGAGGGGAAGGATTGAAGCAGAGATTATAGAATAAGTTATCT
The DNA here is from genome assembly GCF_059928025.1 of Delphinapterus leucas. Lineage (NCBI taxonomy): Eukaryota > Metazoa > Chordata > Mammalia > Artiodactyla > Monodontidae > Delphinapterus > Delphinapterus leucas. The sequence continues at coordinate 127,989,908 of NC_143132.1, read as the reverse complement.
GGAAGCTTGCCTTTTAAGGAGCAGTAGTTTATTGTTTGTTTGGTTTTTGTCCAATGCACTTGCTTATTTATATACAATAATCAACTAGAACTAGTGAGGCCCTATGAAAATATCACCTACAGGACAGGTATAATCTTCTAAAGTTCCTCACTTCTTTGTGTAGCTTAATATAAAGTGTGTGCTATTAAATTAATCTTTCTGCTTAGAGATATATTGAGTACAACGTTATTTTTGTTAATTTTCCAACCATTAGTTACTTTTGATTTTTTTAGAATAAAGTGACAGTTAATTATTTTGATTTATGTTTTTTGTAAAGTGCCAGTTAATTACCACTGTATTTTGGAGTCACAGTTTAAAGTCTTGATAGCTGACTTAATCAACATATATTAGCATGATTGATTGGTGATCTGGCATTGATTAGATGAATTTACTTTTCAGTGTAGTTAGTTTATTTTGAACATTAGTGACAGATATTCAAAGATTATGACAACTGATTTCCTAGGAAGTGATGTTGAGTCCATTTTATATATTATGTAGAACTTGAATTTTAATTATTCTGAGTAAATATCTGATAATGTCAAGTTCATTGGATTCTGCAAAATAACCCCCACTGTCTCCCTCTTAGAAAGGTGGGCGGTGGAATATGTGTACATTTATATAGTGTAGTTTTCTCAGATTGCACTAGTGTGAATGAAAGAGCAACATGTTCAAGGGCAGTGATTTAGTATTTAAGATTCCCTCATTAGATATGGAGCATGTTTATTATGATTTAATTCCAAATTTGTTTATATTCCAGGCCCTATATGGTGACCTAGGTGGATTTTTAGTTAAAAAAAAAAAACAACCCAAACCCTCTGGATTACACGGAGGGGAGACGGCAAAGAAGGAGAGACTTAAAGGAGAAGGTTGAAAGTAATGAAAACAGAATTGCTGGGCAGTGTCCTGGAGTGAGAGGGAGGGAATGGGGTAGAGAGAGCACAGGTAGATGGATGAGCTATAGATAATAGGTAGGGACATTGTAGTCTTTTGAGGAAGAGAAGATGGATGGATACAAATTCAAATATATATTATTTTTCCTTTTAGGAAATGTGAATTTGTAAAGGCCAACCTATATTAGGCAAGTTGGGGGTCATTTAAAAGATTAGATTTCCTTTATTTTGACTTGAGATGCTTATTCTATGACGTGGTAACTTGATTTCTTTTTCCTAATCTCTCAATGACAAACTTAATAACAGTGAGTATCTAACTGGTGCCTTTCCATTGATTTTTCTAATTTTATTTTATTCTACTTTTAGTTTTCGAGAATTCTGTTTTATTCGGTGGACTTACTCAGGACTTAAGCCTGAGAGACAGCCTCTCAGATAGCTCTGAGGGACGGTTCCCTGATTTTTCTAATTTTAATTAAAAAAAATCATTTGTTTATTGAGTTTTTCATAGGTGCTTCTTAAGTTTCTGCTAGACTTCTTTAAAAGATATTGGTTTAAATGGTCTTTAGTTTTATTTATTATTTTTTAAATATTTATTTATTTGGCTGTGCCGAGTCTTAGTTGTGGCATGTGGGTTCTATAGTTGCAGCATGCGGGATCTTTAGTTGCGACATGCGGGATCTAACCCGGGCCCCCTGCATTGGGAGCACGGAGTCTTAACCACTGGGCCACCAGGGAAGTCCCTGGCCTTTAGTTTTAAAGTTGGTAAGCAGAAAGAGACTTGAGTTTATCTAGCCCAGACTTTCGTTAGGAAAACTGTTCTTCAGAGATTTGTCTGAAGTCATTTGTCTACTTAGTAGCAGAGGTAATACAGGAACATTGGTTTCATGATTCTCATGGAAATGCTCTTTCCGTTATGCCAGCTACATTGCTTTCCTAATTTAGTACACTGGTGTCTGATTTCAGCACCCACAGTTTTGTGTGTCCTTTTAGCCAATGAGCATGTCACAAGAACTTCGAAACTAGACTTACTTGATTCTTTAATATTCATTCGGCAAATATTTCTCAGTATTTAATAGTCACTATTTTAGATCTTGGGGCTCAGTAAGTTCTCATGCATTGAAGGAGGAAACCAAGAACTCCCAAAGAATGAGGGAACCAGAAATAAACATTTAGGTAAAAATTAAGAGTTCCAGATAGTTGTAAAGGCTCTGAAGAAAACAGAGACATGGAATATGGTAGCAGGATTATTTACGTTAGATAAATAGTCAGGAAAGGTTTCTGAGGAAGTGACATTTGAGCTGAGACTTGAATGATAGGAGAAGGCAGCCATATGAAGATGTAGGGTTAGAGCATTTCAGGCAGATGCCCTAAGCTTGAACAAGCTTGACATGGTTGATGAATGGAAAGAAGGTGAACACTGCGGAGAGTGGGAGGAGAAGAGGTCAGAGAGGAGAGGACAGTTCAGTAGGGCTGTGTAGACCATGAAAATGGGCATTTAAAAATGGAATTGTATTCTAAGTGAAATGGAATGGCATTGGAGTAGGGGGGTAATTGACTTGAAAAGTATGTTTAAAAGATCATACTCCTTGATGGAGAGTGGATTGTAGGGTGATACTAATGAAGGCAAGGAGAAGTGGTTGCATTTGGGATTTATTTTGGAGTTCTGCTGGATTTACTGATGGACTGGACGTGGGGGTGGGAGGTTTGGGGAGCATGGTGAGAAAACGAGAGGAAGATGGTGGTAGACTGTGGGGAGAGTGGGTTTTAGGGGAGGAAATCAGATGGTTTTTCTGGGACTTGTTAAATTTGAGAAGCCTACTGGATATCCAGGGAGGCAGTTGAGTATTCATATCTAATGTTGAGGAGGAGAAATCAGGCCTGGAAACACTGGGAGGCAGTGTATCTGGGAGGCATCAGCATGAACACCATATACTGAAGGAATTTGCATAGGGAAAGAAGAGAAGGTGGTCCAGAACTGAGCCCTGAAGCATTGCAACATTTAGAGACGTGAGGAGGGAAAGAAGTCAGCAGAGGTCTGTGAGGCAGGAGGAAAGCCAAAACTACTGTGTTGTGGAAGCCAAGAAAAGAGTGAGTTTTAAGGAGGGATGTTAGCATTCACTTATATTAAATAAATAGTGCTGTCAGATCAGGTATGATGAGGACAGAGAAATGCCATTGGGTTTGGCAATATGGAAGGCATTGGTGACCCTAGATAGAGCAGTTTCACTGTTGTCATGGGGTTAAAAGCTGATTGGAGAGGGTCAAAGAATGATTGGAAGGTGAATTAGAGACAATGGCTAGAGATGATTGTTTTTGAGAAGTTTTGCTGTGAAAGGGAGTCTAGAAATGGAATGATATCATGAGGGAAGAGACTGAGTCAAGGGAGTTTTTTTTTTTTCTGTTTGTGCTTTTTTAAAAATTGGGAAATATCAAAGTTTGTTTATGAGTTTACAGGAATGATCCAGTAGAGAGGAAAATTAATGATACAGGAAAGGGGGATTAATTGTGGAGATGTCTTTAGGGTGGTGCTGGTGGGATGGGATGAGGACATAAGTGGGGACATTGCTCTTTTCTAGGATCAGGGATACGGTGGTATAACATGACCTCACACGCCCCTTTACACACAGCTCCTCCCTTCTGTCTCACCACATTCCTTTAGACCAAGTTGATTATCTTTCTTAATTACTAATTTTTTCTTCTGTGCTATATCTTATATGTTCTTTTGGATTTAATGTGTCCCATATAAGACTTAGCATGAGGCAGCTGGTGATCTTTAACACCAGTTTTAATTTTTGTGCCAACAGGTGAAGCGAAAAATTTATTGCCATATCTTGGACCCAACAAAATGAGAGATTGTTTCTGCACCATAAATTTGGACCAGGAAGAAGTTTATCGTACCCAAGTTGTTGAAAAATCTTTAAGGTTTGTAAAAAATTGGTAAATTATCATTCATATGATATATATTGAATAAAAATTTTTCACATTTTCCTGACTGTAATCATCAAGAAGACTTTCTTCATCTGAAACTTTTATTTTCCTTATAGATTCTGAGTTCATTTTTAGAGTTACAGAATCTCAGAGTTTGAAGGAACCTTAATGTTCATTGAGCTGGACTAAATGCCTTACGCTTAGTTCCTCCTGACAATTATTTTTGACAAGTAGTCATATGGCATTTGCTTAATAATGTTCCAGTGACCAAGGAGTTCACTGCCTCCTAAAAGCAGCCTGTTAGGTCTTAGAACTATTCTGACTCTTGAAAAGCTCTTACATTTAATTGATTAATGTCTGGCAAAAGGAGAACCTACCATATGCCAAGAACTTGCTGGGTGCTATTTATTCATACATCCACAAGAACAAGATAGCCACAGTGCTTGCTTTCATGTGGCTTTTCATTGCCTCAAAATATATCTTCCTCTTAATTGTTCCTAATTGTGTCCCTTGGATTTCTGGAGAACAAGTTTAATCCATCATTCACGTGACACTCTTTCAAGTTTTTGAAAACAACTACCAATATACCTCAGTTTTTTCTCTAGGCTAAATTTTGCCCACTCATTTGAACTTTTCTCAAAGTACATCATTATTTTATTTCTCTTGAGAATAAATTACCCCTTAACGTTTATAAAAGTCACTTAACTAAGTAGGGCATTGTAAGGGAATGAACTCTTACGTAGATTTGTCATTTTTTGGAAGTGTAATAGCACTGCGAGAGTATCATAGTAAATTATAATCCATAAAATTGAGATGTGCCACCTCTTCCCTGTAACAGTGTTTGTGGATATAATTCTAGTGCAGAGCTGTACTGGAAGGCTGCAGTCTTGTTCAGAGACAAGACTTAAAATAAGGGAATGAAGAGTTGTTGGAATGAACGTATGGTGGATGAAATATTTAGTAATCCAAGGAGATTTGAAGTAGTATACTTCACATCTTTAAATCGTAAATCACCTATCCCTGTTGTATTAGAATTTGTTTTTATTTATATAAATGATGAAACTGAGTCACCAAAAGCCTGAATAATTTGTGCATGTAATAAAGGAAGTTAGAAGCAAAACTGGGATAGGGACCTGAAACTATTTAAATCTCAATTTGTTATTTAATGTATGTTGATTCCGTATCAAACAAAAATCAGCTATATACAAAACTAGTAATTTTCAATAAATTGAATATTTGTGGTAGTTTCTAGTACGTAATATAGCTTTGTAAATGAATAACTAAAATAAGCTTACTATTTTTCCAGAACTCTTGCCTGCCTTTCCAGATATTTGTGTGGGGGAAATGATAAAACCAAGTATTTTTATCCATCTTAAATTATTATGCTAGATGCATAGCAACTTGGAAGATATTTTAAGGCTAGCAGTGGTTACCTTAGGTCATTTCAGTATAATTAGACTACATGTTTCTTGGATTCTAGGTGCCTCCTAGCGTTCTTCCTTGTGGAATAGGGTGAAAGAATTTGTAGTATAAACCCTTGCTCACCTTGCTTTCATTTCAGTGTTTTCTACCCTAGTGAATGTTGTGATAAGCTGTTAAGTCAAAAGTCAGTAGATATCATTTAGATCTTTTATGGGTTCTGAATATTATAGTTTTTATAGGTAGTCTGGATATAGAATTTTTCATGGCAGGTAAGTAGGAGTCACATATGGAATCCATAGCTCCTAAATCTCTAGCTCAAATCCTTTTAAGAAGTAGGTGGTCTATAAACAAATTGAGTAGCAACACTTCTTGTACCTAGTGCTTCTCTTCCCCACACCAGGAATTTCCTTAGGAGTGATATGCAGGATTATAGGTCAGTGATAACAGTAGAGTATTGCTTTATAAAAACTATATGTCTAGTTATTGCTTCTAACCAACGTTGTTGAAAACTTTTTTTTCAAATGGATTGATTAATTAATTAATTTATAAAATAAAGATGTGGGCGCCCAGATGTGGGGATTAGATTGTTGAGATTGTGATGATACAGTGATATAGATGACTTAGTGAATAATTCTCATCTTGTTCTTATTTGACTTTAGAATGTGTTTTAAAAATAATATTTGAGTGTGGATGTGTAATATATAAAGGAAATTTTCAATTGTATATAAAATGATGCAAAGGAGAAAAATACCTAAACCTGTCTTTGCCTAATAGTTGTTTTTGTGTTGATTGCTATATTGAGACTAATTAGAAAGACTATTTTGACAGACCACCTTTTAAGTTTATTTTCGTTACGTTTGAAGTGAAAAATATATTGACAAAAGTTGACCGGGTATTATAACAACTAAAAAGCTAAGTCAACTGTTTTCTGGACAGGGTCAGAAATGACTTCTTTAAGAGTCATTTACTTTGCATTTTAGCTTCTCTTTAAGTTGTGACATCCTGAAGAGATTGCATTTTATGGTGACATTTTTAAAGTACCTTTTGTTCTTTAAACATTCTCAGGAAAGAGGTACTCTTGACAAAAGATGTTAACTAGAATTTCAGAAATTCATGTCTTCATAGGAGAATTTAAATATCAAAAGAGCATTCTTAAAATGAACTTAGAAAAATAAGCTGTTTCATAGGAGAAACTCTTAGCAACTTGGGGGTAGACAAAGATTTCTTTACTTAGGATGCCAAAAGCACCAATCATAAAAGAGGAAAACTGATAAACTGGATTTTATCAAAATCAGAGCCTTCTGCTCTTTGACACTGTCGAGAAAATGAAATGGCAAGCCACACCTAGGAGAAAATATTCTGACAAAGGACTTGCATCCAGAATTTATTAAAGCAAACAAACAAACAGACCAAAAACCCAGTAAGAAGACAGACAAACCTTTTAAAATATGTGGAGGAAACTCAAACAAATCGTTCCTAAAATAAGATATACAAATGGGCAACAAGCACAGGAGAAGATATTCAGCATCGTTAGTCATCAGGGAAATGCAGTTTAAAACCACTTCTGTCACTACACATTCTTGAACATAATGTGTCACGATAGATATCAGATCACTGGTTCCCGTGACAGTATGGAGTGAGTCATTGCACAGGGGAACTTTGTTCTTTATCTTGATTGGGGTAGAGATTACACGGGTATATACATTTATCACGTCACATTCACTAGAATAGCTATTTTTTTTCAAAACAACTTTTTATTGAAGTATAGTTGATTTATAATGTTGTAGAGTAGCTAATTTTAAAAAGGCTTTCAGTAGCAAAAGTTAACAATGACGTGGAGCCGCTGGAGCTCTTATCCCTCGCTCGTAGGTGTGCAAGATAGCACAGCCGCACTGGAGACAGTTTGACAGCTTCTCATAAATTAAAAGTTCACCTACCTTTTAACTCAGCAATTCTATTTTTAGTTACCTGTCCAAAAGAACTGAACACATAAAAGAGCTTTGTATAAAAATATTCATAGCTGCCTTATTTTTAATAGCCCAAACTGGAAACAACTCAAATGCCATCACTAGGAGCATGGATTGTGGAATATTCATAAATGGAATATTACCCAGCACTTAAAACAAATGAACTAATGATATACACAGCAAGATGGAACAGATATCATAGACGTTAAGCTGAGTGAAAGAAGCTGGACACAAGTGTACATACTATTTGATTCCATTTATATGAAATCCTACACCAGATCTTTAGGGCTAGAAATCAGATCACTGGTTGCCTGTGACAGGTATGATGGAGTAACTGCAGAGAAACAAGAGGGAACTTTGTGGGGAGTTGCAATGTTACTATATCTTGATTGGGATGGACACGCTACAGGTTTATAAATTAATCAAGTCATTAACCTCTGTACTTTAAATTAGATTTTATTTTATGTAGTTTATACCTCAGTAAAGTTGATTAAAAATAACCTATTTTAATTTTTTAAAGTATGTTTTAAAATAACATTTTACGTAGCACTATTCATTTTAGGTGTTATGTATTATTGTGATTTACATATTTTTGAGATGATGATGGTGTGAATGACACTGTCCTCAGCTCTCATTTGTGTCCACTTTAGGTGAGCATGACCCCAGGCAGTTACTGGATCTTCTGTCCACAGGACTCCAGGAAATCTGTTTGTTCAGAGCCCAGCCTGGCAATCGAGGTCCTTTCAGAGTTCAGCTTGGTTTGTACAGGGTTTAGCTGAAACTTAGCATAGAGAATTATTTTGGAACTCTTGAAGCTTTTCTTTATGGTGTTTAATCTGTAATTTTAATTTATTTTATTGAAAATATTATAGGAGGACACTGCTGAATTTAAATTTAATGAGCTTTCCCCCTTTTCTCTTTAGCCCGTTTTTCAGTGAAGAATTTTACTTTGAGATTCCAAGAACTTTCCAGTATTTGTCTTTCTATGTTTATGATAAGAATGTTTTACAAAGAGACCTTCGTATAGGTATGTACTCTTCATAATTGTCTTTTAATCACAACATTCATGTTTATATTCATTCTTTCTCTAAGTATAAAGTGTTGAAAACAACAGAATTATATATTCTCAACTTTCTAATCCTTTCCTGTAGACTTCATGTTCATTTGTGGATCTGATTTTTAATTTGAATGCTCAGCTTGGGTGACACTTCCTCAGGGAAGTGACATAACCAATCTCCCACTAGTCATGGTACCATATGTTTCCATAGTACCTGGTGGGTCCCTTTCTGTAGTATTCATTATAGTTGTTCATCAGTTTGTTTGTTTTTCAGGTGTATCAGAGTCTATTTGTCTACTTCTTTTATGTTATTAGTAAAGCTTGATCCTGGGTAGAACTCTGATTTATATGAATCTGATTTGACAAATCAGTTTGTTGTTTAATGTCTAGGTGCTCTAGTTGAATATATATGATATTTATGAAGGCAGAGACTGTCACTGCCCGAGTGCCTTATATTTAGTAAATGCTCTGTAAATATTGTTGAATGGTTCAAAGAATGTTTTTTACAAAGATCACAGTATTTGATCCCCACCAAAGAACATCTGTTTTTGAAGTTTTTCTAATAGAAGTAATAATTCGGTTTAATCTAGTCATATTCTTCTCTCTGGCTATATTGGTGACCTGTAACTGTTTCTTAAGTAATTGTCTGAGGTATGATCTGTAGGCATCGACTAGGACAGAACTAACTGGCCACATATTGTCACGTTCATGGCCTTTGCACTACTATCTTTGAATAACAGGTAGAGGTCTGTAATTTACACGCATTACTCTCCCTTTTTAGTGTCCTGAATTTCATCATCTCCATCTCTCCTTTCCCATTTGAAACATGCTCATCTCCTACAGTTCAAATGATTACGCTTTATTTGGCTTTGACCTCTTAACTACCGTCTAAATTGTTTCTGCTTTTGCTATTGAATTCCTTAACAAATGGTCTATATCCTTCTGCTTCCTACTTATTTCTTTTTAAATCGCTGTAATCTGACTGCATTTTTCTGACAAACTTGTTTTTGAAGTTTGCCAAAAATCATTTTAGAGCAGATAAAATAACCTTTTAAAAACAATAATACTTTCTCTTAATTGTAAAATTATTACATGTTCTAAGGGATTGGTAATGACTGCATAAGAACAGTTATAGTTAATAATTTGTGTATTTCTTCCCATTCTTTATTTCACACATTTATATTATTACATTGTACTATTTATTCAAGTTTTTTTCCTTTTTCATTTAATATCATCTAATGATCCTTTTCCCATGTCATTAAATATTTTTCACAAGTAATTTTTAAAATATCCTTTCTATAGGAATGTATTAACTACTCTTTTCGTGGTAGAGATTTATGTTTCCAGATTTTTGTTACTCTAAATGGTGCTGCTATGAACATCCTTCTGCATAAATTTTTGCATGTCTTTTTTTCTAGGATAAATTCCTAGAGGTGAAAATACTGAGCCAAAGCGTTTGAATATTTTTAAGGTTTTTTTCTATATATATTTTTCCATTGGCTCCCGGAAATACTGTACTAATTTACATTCCCCCAAACATGACATGGGCGTAATCATTTCACCATACCCTGGTCATTCTTGGATATTATCATTGAAAAAATTTTTTTTTCCGGTTTGATAGGTGAAAGAAATATTTCATTTTAACTTGTATTTTCTGATTATTAGTGAACTTGAGGAATTTTTTCATGTGTTTATTGGTCTTTTACATTTTTCTTCTAGGAATTAGTTGTTAATTCTTTTGCTTATTTTTCTTTTGGATGGAATTTTATCTTTTATTTATTCTTATGCATCCATATTTGATAAATATGTTAACTTCTGTCAGCTATATACATAACAAATACTTTGTCACAAAAGGCATTTTCATAGTTTTCAATCCTCGTCTGCCTCTGTGTCACATTAGACTCTTTGGATTGCTTATTCAACTTGTTGAAAGCCAAGGAAAAGGCAATTTAATGACATTGTATTTTCCTAGTTGTCTTCCTTCTGACTTCTTTACTTATATGTAGACTTTTCTCTGTGTAGCAAACCCTTAATTATGGATCACCGCTGAGGCTCCATCCTTAATTCAATTAAACAAACATTTACAAACACTTGTCTGTGTGGCATACAAAAGATGGGGATATTATGGTGAATAAGATTCAAGTTGCTCCCAGGTTTTCAGGCTGATTTATACTCTAATCCTAATATATTTAATAGGGTCTGTGCTGGAGGTAGGAACAAAGTACTTGGGAGCACAGAGTAAAGAAGAGTTAATTACGTTTGGTGGAGGATTAACAGAGACTACCTAGGTAGGAAAAGGAAGAAGTTTCAAGATAATAGGGATTAGCAGAAGCAGAGAAGAAAAAGTGGATCATGTTTGTGGTGTATCTGCTGGAAAATGTAAATCACTTAGGCCAAGGGTGGTAGAAGGTGAATCTGGGAATATGAATTGGACCAAGTTGTGGTGGACCCTCAAAGCTGTGTTAAGGAATTTGGACTTTATCCTGTAGACAGTAGTGTTGAGCCTTTTAAGAATGAGGAACCTTTTAAAAATCATATATAACTGCATATATGAATACAGTTTTGTAGTTTAACAACTTCCTGTGGTGTAAACAATAACTTTCAAACTACAAACTCAGAGTCTATAGGTTACGTATTTAAAGTGTGTATACATATATATACATATATATAACCATATATACACATATTTTTAAAGTATATGAACATCTACTTTAAATAGGTCATCTGTAGCAGCGGTCCCCAATCTTTTTGGCACCAGGGACCAGTTTCATGGAAGACAGTATTTCCATGGACCTGGGGAGGGGTACGGTTTTGGGATGATTCAAGCACATTACATTTATTGTGCACTTTATTTCTATTATTATTATGTTGTAATATATAATGAAATAATTATACCACTCACCATAATGCAGAATCAGTGGGAGCCCTGACCTTGTTTTCACTTGCCACTCACCGACAGGGTTTCGATATGAGTCTGCAAGCAGTTGATTTATTATGGTCTCTGTGCAGTCAAACCTCTCTGCTAATGATAGTCTGTATTTGCAGCCGCTCCCCAGTGCTAGCATCACCGCCTCAGCTCCACCTCAGATCATCAGGCATTAGATTCTCATAAGGAGCGTGCAACCTACATCTGTCGCTTGTGTAGTTCACAGTAGGGTTCGTGCTCCTATGAGAATCTAATGCCACTAATCTGACAGGAGGTGGAGCTCAGGCAGTAATGTGAGCGATGGGGAGCGGCTGTAAATACAGATGAAGCTTTGCTCGCTTGCCTGCCACTTACCTCCTGCTGTGCGGCCCGGTTCCTAACAGTATGGGTCCATGGCCTGGGGGTTGGGGACCCCTGATCTATAGTTTATGCTTTAGAATGGAGAGAGGTTAAAGGCAGGGAGGCCATCAAGGAGGCTATTATCAAATGAGATGAGTAGGGTAGTGGCAGTGGAAATGCAAATGAGGGAATGTACTTCACAGGAGTAGCTTTAAATAGGATTTAGGTACTAAGAAGATAAAGAGGATATAAGAAGGGAAAGAGTTAAAAATGGTCTTGTTTCTATGGTTGTCATTAACTGAGATACGGAGCATTCAGGATGGGAAAGGGAGATGATGACTTTGATTTCAAACAAGTTAAACTTGCATTACCTGGGGAGTATCTTGGTGGACATGTTGGTTGACTGTTGGAAATACAGATCTGAATCTCAGAGAAGAAATCTGGATTTGATGTGGAGGTATGGATTTCAGAGTCATTAGCACTGAGTGATACTTGAAGCCTCCACTGGAATGAATGAAATTGCCCTGGGAGCATTTAAGGAGGGTTGCAGGGAAAATGTGGCTTTAGTGAAGATTGATTAAATGTATCAGGAAGTTGGAAGAGAGAGAGAAGAGATGAATATCTCGGAAGGCAAGGAGATCTTTTAATGACAAGACTAGAGAGAGGTAGAGTAGGATAAAGATTGGATAGAGGCTGTTGGTGATTATTAATGACCCTTGAGAGAGTGTGTATCTTTGATTGACTAAACATTTTAAGAAAATGTTTTGTAATTTTCATTACCTATTTACAAGTAGTCATTATATAGTATTTCTTGGAAAGGCCTTTAGTTGAGGTTTATAATTATGATTTCCAAAAGTTGCCCTTGTTTTGTTTTTTTATTTGTTTTTAAAGTAAAAATCAGTCCTTTGAGGAGTGGTATCAGAAGGCCATAACTTGGTGTGGGAACTGTTAAAAAAAAAAAGTTTATTCTTATTAAGAAATAAAATTTCTACATTTAGTAGAAATTGTTTTTTCCTTTTACAGATAGGAATTATTATTATTAAAGTAAACACAGTTCGTACATAGCCTTTAATTTAAAGTTGGAAAATAATCTTGATATTTTCACTTATAAATTTTTACATTTTTTTTACTTTAACGTATTTTTCTTTTGTCATTAACTCATAAAGTTACGCGGCACTTTTTTTTTTAAATTTTGAGCTACTGGAAATTGAGTTCCCTCAATTATTTTATAACTGAGTTGCCCAGTTGTAGGCTAAACAGTGCCATAGCATTTTCTGGGAATGAAATTTGAGCTAGGGTTGAGAGAGCCACCTTTTAAACTTAAGAAGATCTAAGAATGTGTACTTGTTGAATAGCTTTAAAAGCCTTTTTTTTTTTTTTTTTATGAAAGCTGCTTTATTTATTTATTTTTGGCTGTGTTGGATCTTCGTTTCTGTGCGAGGGCTTTCTCTAGTTGCGGCGAGTGGGGGCCACTCTTCATCGCAGTGCGCGGGCCTCTCACTATCGCAGCCTCTCTTGTTGCGGAGCACAGGCTCCAAACGCGCAGGCTCAGCAGTTGTGGCTCACGGGCCTAGTTGCTCTGCGGCATGTGGGATCCTCCCATACCAGGCCTCGAACCTGTGTCCCCTGCATTGGCAGGCAGATTCTCAACCACTGCGCCACCAGGGAAGCCCAGCCTGTTTGTTTTTTATTTTTAATTGTATAATAATATATGGATATTTTCCTTTTTGTAAAAAAAATTTTAATTATAGTATTACAGACAATTAATTTTGGCCACTGACTCCCCTCCCAGTCCCCTTCCTGGAAGTAATAACTGTTATTAATATGGGGCATCATTTTTCATATTAGGAATCCTTATATGCCAGGAACAGTTAGTATGAAAACTTGATTATAGATTAATTGAAAACTTGAAACATAGGAACCAAGCTGCAAAAAGGTAGAAAATTGTAAAATTAAGGCTTTAAAAGTCTTCTACTGTGTGATTTATTGTCCTAAGTTATAGTGTCTTCTTCCCTTAAAAAAGGAGAAAAAGAGAAGAGAAAAACTTCATGTAAGAATAAAATGCCATTTCCAGTGAGGATCCTAATAATATTAAAACATATATATTTAACCTTCTAATGTGTATTTTCTAGTTATTTTAGTTTTCAGAGGGATCTAGGCTTAAGCAGTTAAACCATGGTTATCTTAGTAGACTGGTTAACTTGTTTTTCTTTCCCCATGGTTTAGAATGTTATAAGAGAATTTCAGTAGAATATTAGAGACCTGAATTCCTTTCATGACTCTATCACTAACTGCCTTTGTGACCTTAAATAAGTCACTCTACCTTCTTAGGCCTTGTTCACCTGTGAAATAAGGTTGGGTTTAAGATAGCGAAGGTATTTCTTAAACCCTTTGAATTGTAATTTCTCCTGGCATTTAGCTCTTAAGTCAAACCTACTGTTTAAAAATTGCTTATGACTACACTTTTGTGTCTGCTTGCATAGGGACTGTATCAGTTATCTATTGCTACATAACAAATCACATGCCAGTTCTCAGTGGCTTAATTTAGCAATCATATATTTGCTCATGATTCTGCAGGTTGTCAATTTGGGCCAAGCTCATCTGGGTGGTTCTTCTGGTGGTCTCACCTGGGGTCACTAATGTGCAGTTACCTGAAAAATTGACTGGGCTGAATGATCTGACCCATATGTCTGATGGCTGGTGCTGTCCATTATCTGGGCCTTCCACTCCACATGGTATTGAGGTTGCCAGAGGGTAAGCCCTACTGCAGGTGCTTATTAAGACTACTTGCATTACATTTGCTGATGTCCCATTGGCAAAAGTAAGTGGCATGGCCAAACCCAGAGTCAGTGCTGGAGGGGACCACACAGTGGCACAGAACAAGGAAGTATGATTTATTGGAAGCCATTAATATACCAGTCTACCACAGAGACCAAAAGGTATCAATCTAAACCCTGTACACAAAGGCATCTAAGTGTTGCCATCGATTGAATTGCTGTTACTGATACTGCCAGAATTTGTTCAGTCCTCTGGTTCTTTTTCATCTTGTATAGGCAGTCACACTTATCGCTACTTTTATCTGCCCTTTCAGCCATTTCTACTAGTAGCCAAGTAGGAACAAGGCCATCAAGATTTTGCCAGTTGGTGATCTGTATCAGGATGAAATTTCTAAGAATATGTTGTGCTTAAAAATGGGGGCCTAGTATAACATGATATTTACAGATGTTAAGAAAATGCTTCTTAGAAGTGGTAATGGAAAGCTAAGAATACTTTTTTTACTTAGAGACCAACAGAAATGGTTTCTGTGTCCACAGTTCCTTCATTTCTTTTTGTGTTTCCTCTCCTTGTCTGATTTTAAGGAACTAATATAGCATCTGGTATATATGTGTGTATATATGTGGTCTAAGCTCTTTCTGTCTATGGGTTTGTCAGTACAGTGGGAAAATGGAATGGTACCTTTAAATAATGTGTTGGGTATTTGGTTCCTGGGGTGGTTGGTTGATTATTTATATATTTGTTTATTTTCAATGTTGGTGATCTCACAGCTAGTGAAATAATGAGTTAACTTTGTTTAAAATAGTAAACATTAAACTAAAACACTTTGGAGACTGTTGGAGGCATGGAATAGGTTTCATTAGAGCTGAAAGTTGTTTCAAATACAGAGGAGGTAAATGAGATGTAGAATTTAAATAAATTGCCCAAGATCACACAGCTTAATAAGTAACAGAATTAGTGTCTGTAGTGTCTGTAGTGTAGACACCACAGAGTTAGTGTCTGTGTTGGAAGGAACATGAACAGGCAGGCATACCTTGGTTTTGAAAGCTGGCTTTAGCACTTATTAGTGGGCAGGTTTTTGATATCATTAAGCTTTCCTCATCTGTAATATATGCTCTTCCCCCAAGATTGTTATGAAGATTAATGTGTAAGAATATTTACTACCTGGTAGCTGTTCAGTAAATGCTGGCTTTTCTTTCAGTTCAGTGCTCTTTCCACTGTATCAGACTGCCTACCTTTAATATTTAAAAGCTGTCATCTAACCTGTTAAACTAAGGATAACTCACAACGAATAAGAATGATGAACGATGTTTTTGGTCTTATTTGTATTTCAGACACTTGTTCCTCCCCTCCCTGTTCCTCTCTTCCTTCTCCAAATGCCTTTCCCCTTTACCTTCCCACCTTTCTCATTCATTCTTTTATTCATTTTCCCTCCCTCCCTCCCCTCCTAACCCTTCTCTACCCTGTTTGATTCCCTAGGGCTGATGACATATATTTCTTTTTCATATGTTATATTGCCTATTGAAGTGCTGAACAGGTTGCAGGTATCCTAATACCTAATGACTTCAAATATTTTTCTTTATTTTTCTCTGTTGTTCTTTGTCAGTTTCTCTGACTTCTTGAGATCATGTGTTCTTCCCTGCTTCTTCAGGCTGACTAAATCTTTACATTTTAGAAACTGACATCTTAAAAGGAACTTGATAAGAATAAGAGCTGGCAATAAAATTGCAGGTTTTTCTCAACTTAAAACAGCTTATTTATACGGCTAGTCAGAAAACAGTTTCCCCCTCAGAAGACAAGAACCATTCAATTCTTTTGTGACAGTGAGTACCATGGATACATGAGACATGAAATAGGAGGAAGAGGGTCCTTGCCTTAGGATTTTTTTTTTTTAACCTGTGAACTAAGAGAGGATTCTCTCTTGGGAAGGCACTTGTGACAAAGAAGATGTGTTTCCAGTGATCTGAGTTGTGAGTTATAAATAGAACAGGTAGATTTCTCCTCTAGTTTTTAGAAGCATTATTGGTTAAATAGACTTTGGTTAAGGAAGTCTGGAAATCAACTCACCATTTAAAATACAAAGCCATTGTGATTATTTGTTGAATCAAATTTGTAAATGAATCAAACCAGAAAACTTCTGAATAAACTTTTCTAAAAACCCTTTTTTTAAGTTGGGTGCTTGCTTTAGTGATGTTTGTATGCATTATACATGCACATGTATGTACATCTACATACACATTCATAAATTATGTATAAAACTAAAAATCCTGGACATTGTAGAATAAGGGTCTTATAATATTAAATTTTTAAATAATAGCTTTATTGATGTGTTATGTACATGCCATAAAACCTACCCTTTTAAAGTGTGCAATGCAATGGTTTTAAGTATATTCACAGAGCTGTGCAACCATTACCACTGTCTAATTCTAGAATAAAATTTTAAAGACAGTTTTTCTGTGTTTGTTTTCCTGTTATGCCTTTTCTTTCCACTTGATACACAAAAATTGATATATCTTGACAGAAATTTTTTTTACTGTTTTCTCAAAGTTTTCAAATGTTGAACTAAAAGATCAAGATGGTCATAAGTGAAAAGGGTCTGAAGTATAATTAGGGTACTTAAAATGGAAATTCTTGTTTGATAAAATAAAGTGAACTATTTTTTACTTTAGCATATATCCTTTGTTGAAGCTTTTGTGTTGAATGTTGGAACAAATTGTCGGTCATATGCAAAACTATGTCTACTTCTTAAAACTTGAATTGAGGAAGGAAATGCTTTGTACCAACATGGCAAATACTTCATTATAATAAGAACATTTCTGTTTCTTCCTCTCATACTACTTTGTTCATTGTACTGTATCTGTCTCTGAGACGTAGAAACTCTTTAGGGAACTGCTTTGATTTTTTTGTGTGTGTGTATGCATTGAAGCAGCATAAGCAGTGTTTACAGTGTTTTGATAAAGCAAATTTTTAATAAAATTGTTTTAATCCCATAATTTCAAGTCAGTTTTCAAAATTATTAGTGACCATATGATACTGTTTTTCTGTTCTCTTAATTGGAGCTTATAAACTCTTATTAAATGCAGATATGTCTGCTCAGACAGAACATATGGTTTATTCATACTGTTAAGGAGTTGAGAGGATTAGTTTGCACTATCATTGTATGTTGAAAACGCAGTTGCATATAAATACAACTGAGTTTTGGTCTAAACCCCTAATTCAAAATGGCCCAGAGAAGGGTCTGCCAATGGGTAGAGGGAAATGAGGCACATTTTCATTTTTTAGGATATATAAAAACGCTTTATAAAAATGGATTTTTTGATATCAACAGATAGAAATTATTTTTAAATGTTTTCTACAAAGTATTATATGTAACGGCTAATGGTTATATATGTTTCCTCATTGTTTTACTTATTTCTTACAGGAAAAGTAGCCATCAAAAAAGAAGACTTGTGTAACCACAGTGGCAGAGAAACTTGGTTTTCACTACAGCCTATTGATTCCAATTCAGAGGTTCAGGTAAATATTAAGGATTAAGTGATGGAGGAGATTGTCACACACAGAAAATAAGTGTAAAACGAACTAATTATACTAGTTCATTTAGAGAGAGCTTATCATACCTTATTTTAAATTCTGGCACCAAATATTATAGACCTCTGAGTAACATATAACTGGAAGGAAATGCCTCGCCACATGAAATCAAGAATGATGTACGTGTATGTGCACGCGTATGTGTTTGGGGGGGTTATGTTAGGAGGACATTTTTTTTCCTTCCATAGTTCTTTTATTTGGGTCACAGTAGCAAATTACTAACTTTTTTAGATGGGGAAACAGTTTTAATGGAAAAGATATATTTTATTAATTCTGAGGAGAATCCTTAGAAGTCTGTGATTTATTTCATCTGTTCTGACCAGGATGCTCTCTCTTTACTCTCTAATACACTAGACTTGGGAAAATGTTATTCATTCAAACCATGCCTGAGCCCACCATGCAGAGCTTTCATTCCCATACCTACCCTTCCTTTTGTTCATCTTTCTTTTTATTTGAAAGGGTATCATTACTTATTTTAAAGCTCTTCTTTCCTCTTGCCAAAATAAGAGATCTTAAAGATTCTGTGTGTGAATAAAGATGTATGTTTAGCCATGTAGCTTAACTTTTGTGTTTGTTTCTCAAAAGTCTGAGTTACTCTTAGAAATTATTTCTATCTAAAGGGAATCCTTTTTCTGTAACCCTATTTATTTATAAAATATGATAAGGATTGTGAAACCATTTCCCAAGGGCATAACTGCAAGCAGAATTCTTCTTCTCTAAAAGAAGTTATAATTTGCCACTATGACTCAAACAGAAGTTTTAGGTAAGAAAAAAGTACTGCACACACCCCCACAGGTATTTGCAAATAAAGTGCCTGTGTCTGTTTCCTCATAACCTCTCAAGCATTCTGTTTGATTAAATTCTCAAAAAATTAAGTATTTGTTTGCTAAGACCCCTTCTTAAGTATAAAATATAATTGAAACTTCTCTTGTTTTTCCACCCTACCCCATTTTAATGTTCTTTTCTTTCCATTTGATAATAACTTTTATTCTTATTCCAGTTATACTGTATGGTAAATGATCCAGGTGAGAGGCAATGTGATGAAGTGGAAAGGGTTTTAAAGTAGAAGTCTAAAAATTGAGGTCCTAATTTTCATATGTGGTTATTTTACTGACCTTGAATTTTATTTCTATAAAATGGGAATGGAAGTTGCCATGTTGACTCATATGATTGTGAGAATTAAATGAAATACATTTAAGAGTATTTTGAAAGCTGTTAATAGTTATACAAATGTAAAATGTCTGTTTACCACCAGTCAGTCAGGTGTCCATTTCCCTAATACGCCTTTACCAAAAGGCAGACATGAAAGTTTTGAAGTGCTAGTTTTTCTTTTTAATAGTTTTAACAAAAAAGAAAGATAAGAAAAGGCTTTGAGAATTTGGTCTAAAATGAAGTTTGAGGATTATTTTAAGATGTAGTTTATTAAAGTCCATTCTTTTTCTTGTGGCCAGTGTTACTTGCTAAAGGATTTAAGGGACCCAGCTCTCCAAAGTTAGAAATTTCTATAGAATACTTTTTATATAATTATTGGAGATGGTATTAGAGATCAGTACTGGGTAACAGGCTTTTTATTTGATTGTATGTATAAAACTCATGGCTGAAACACAAAAATCTGCAACAGCATTTAACCGTTAGATATCGTGACATTTTTTATTTGCTACGAATTATTTTCATAACCATGAGTTTTTAACCTTTACAGTTCTTTTGTCTTAAATGATAGTTGATTTGTAAGATCTACTCACTATTTAAAATAAATTTTAGAAGGAAGAGTACTTTAGGGGATGGGAAGGCGTGCATGACACTTATCACATTAATCTGGTACATTGGGAATATTGTTTCGCTCCAAAGCTGATCTAGGAATATTAAATCAACCTTGTGAGTCTAAAAACGTTAGAAAAGCAGCCTGATTCATACAGATCCTATTTTGTTAATGAATTTGTTCACTTGCATAAGTTTTATAAAATTTCATAAAAATATCATGGAAATAAGAGCAGTTGATGGAGCCATAGGAGAAAGCTGTGAGACAGATTGAGTTCAGCAGGAATTTAATAATTACTATTAGTAATTAGAACAGCATATATCTAGCACAGTACTAAGGATTTAATATATTTTATCTGACTTAATCTTCAGATTAGCATTATGAGGTGTAGGTAGCATTACCTCTATTTTGTAGATGTGGAAAATGGATTCATAGAGGTTAAATGACATCTGCAAAGTCACAAAACTATTAAGTGATGGAACCATCATTCCCATAAAGAGCATGTCTGATTCTAAAACTCCTAACCACGGTGCTTTACTACCTTTCACTATTCTGTACTGTTGGTCATAAAAAGGCTTCAACATAGATTATTAGGAGAATCACTTAGGAAAACCTGGATATAAGGCACAGAAGCTTACCCAAATTAGCTCACAGAAAAAGGGAGGGACATTAGAAAGTTCCTGGGAAGCTCCTTGGAGTATAATTACAAGAATTTCAGTATGGCCAGTGAGAGCTAGAAAGTTGTCAGGCATTTACGCAGGAGCTGCATCCTAAGTGGAGATCAGGTTTCTTACTATAATAGACTAGACACAGTTCGCATAGAATTATTTTTGAAAAGACTTTAATTTCTCATAAAGTAAACTAAAATAATGGGTGGTTTGTTTGTTTTTGGTTGACCACCACATAAAATAGCTGGCTTGCATTTATCACCACGGTGAATGAAAAATACATACTGTATCTTTAAAGTGTAGACTTCTCAACACAGCAGTAGGTACTGCAGGAGGCACATAGGATTGAGACCCACTGATTCCTTTCTCCCTACTCCTGTGCTCGTTGTGCTTCTTGAGTATAAGTGCTCACTGTTTAAATAGTCTTTTTCTTCTTTCCCTTTTATTTTGTAAAGTGAATAGTTAATGTTTTCTCTCTATTTGTCGCTCTAATTTTTTTTTTTTTTTTTTTTGGCTGTGTTGGGTTCTCGTTGCTGGGTGCAGACTCCTCTCTGGTTGTGGGAGCAGGGGCCACTCCTCGCTGCGATGTGCAGGCCTCTCATTGCGGGGGCCTCTTGTTGCAGAGCACAGGTTCTAGGTGCGTGGGCTTCAGTAGTTGTGGCACACGGACTCAGTAGTTGTGGCTCGTGGGCTCTAGAGCGCAGACTCAGTAGTTGTGGCCCAGGGGCCCAGGCGCTCCAAGGCATGTGGGATCTTCCCAGACCAGGGCCCGAACCCGTGTCCCCTGCATTGACAGGCAGACTCCCAGCCACTGTGCCACCAGGGAAGCCCCTGCTCTAATTTTAATAACTATTCACTTTGCAAAATGAAGGGGAAAGAAAAAAAACGTTGTTTAATGATGAGATTCCATGGTATTCTTTTCGTATGTCTTATGAGACTAACATGTCTCTCCCTTCTGCTTCTCTCTATAAATCCACTCTAATTTCTTGTTGACAGCTAAAAAATGCCACATCCATCTTTGAGCCTACTTGAGCATACGGCCCCCTCACCCTCTTAAGGCCTGACTCAGTTCTCTGCCACAATTTAGAGAGAAAATTTGGCAGACTTGGGTCAGATGCACACTGCAGTCTAATTTGATATGATTGGGGATTAAAGTTTTGGGGCGTTGTCCCCTAAGAAAGGGATTTAGGTAGAGGAAATGATTGGTATCTCTACTTCAGAGATGTTTGATTTCCTAGCTCTAATTGGCATTTGTACCCAAAAGAGTTGCTAAATTATTGTTGTCTGAGGACCTTCAACTGTGACATGAGAACTTCAGTATATAGGATTCCCTTCAGTTCTAAAGTTCTAGGGAAGTAACATGTAGAAACATAATTTAGCCCTCAGATGAAAGGATTCCATAGTAGTAAGATGGGTTTTATACCAAAACAGTTCAAAAATTGCTAAGAACACTAACCTCTTACCTTGAATTGTTTCCCAGATGCTTTATTATTGCTGTTAATGTTAATTGTTTTCAGTTTTCTTTTCAAACATTCAAGACAATATTAATAATATTTCATGAGTGTGTTTTGCTACACTTTTTTTTCCTTTTCTTTTTGTTTTGTTTTTCAGCGTTCCCCTGTGGTTTGAACTATTCTTTTCTCAACCCACTCTAATCTGCCTTCAAACCCCACAGTGGGTTGGAGGGAGAGTGTAGACAGCTCTCAGTAATGTTACACATGACAGTGTGTTAAGTCTAGTGGACATTTTTTAGTCCTCCTCTTACATGGTCTTTCAGCAACTTTTGATACTGTTGACTGCTCCCTCTTTTTCAAAGCATTTTCTTCCTTAAGTTTGTGGTCCTGGTTATCATCCTATTTCACTTGGTGTTCTTTCGCTGTATTCTTTGCCACATAAACGAAGTTAATATGAGTTGTATCGGTGCCCCTTCCTATAAATCTTCTTTTGGCTTAGGTCATCTGCAGCCATGCTTTTAGCTATTTGGTCCTGGAGCTCACAATAACTAAGTATTTTTCCTTTCTTTATTTTTTAGGTACTATGATAAAAAGTATGCCTTTATATAAGACTGATTAAACCAAATCTGTCATATGGAGAAGTTGGTGCTCTCGTTAATTAAGGGTGTTTGTCTCACACAAGTTGTACAAGCAGTGAATCCAGATGCAATATCAATCACATCCTTTTGATGTAATTACTTAGTTAATAAGTCTTTTTACCAACAGGCTTATCTTGAATTTCTGGATCCTGCCATAAGTTATTGATTGTTTTATAGGTTGTGTTTTTTTTGGTGTGTGTGGGGTGGTAATATGGCCTCTGCCCTTGTTTAAAACAAGCAAGCATTTAAAAAAAATCCAAAGATTATAGCTAATAATGCATAAATCAAGGGTTTTTTTTACATGCTCAATTAAGACATAATGAGTATAAAGGTATCTTAAAAACTCTATTTGTAAATTTATAAACATGAAATAATAAAGGAATGAGCCATTCTAGATCATAATAAATACTTCTTTAAAGAGAAAATAAATCCATCCATAAACAGAAGGTATTAAGTAAAACCTTTATTTTTTCATCAGATAGGCAGTCGTGTCCAAAATGATTCATAGAATTAATTACTATATATAAAAGCATCCATCAGAAATCTAGAAGTTTCCTTCATATGAAGAAAAATTTTCATCAGTTGAAATATACTTGAGTTCTGTGGAATGGTTGTTAAAATTTAATTTAATCGTCGTTTAAATTAATTTATTAATATTGATAAAACAAAAAAATGTTTAGACTCAGGAAGTTTTTAAGTGCGTGCATTGTGTTTTGCCCAAATAACTATATTCATTTGAATTTCCCAAATTGTATGTAGAAATTCACATAATATCTTCTAAATGGTACCAAGACTATACATTACTATAAAATTAAAATAATCACAGATTTTTCTATATGAAATTTTTGTAGCAGTAACTGAAATAAAGTTAGAATATAAACCTTCAGACAGTAATAAGTTCCTAAATATGCTGCCTAATACAAATTAATGTGATATAATTGCTTATATCAACCTAATATAATTAGTGGTATGAAATATATATAGAATAATACCCTTTAAGTATTTGATTTATTTTTTAATTTTGTCACTATTTTGTCACTGAACCTCCCCTAGGAGGTTGGATAATAAGAAAGCTGTTGTGGACCAATCACATTGCATGTTTCTCACCAAATATAGTTCCTTGTCAGCATCTTACAGTTACCTCTTTGTAAGTAATGTCCCTGTTTTTTTTAGTTACCTTAGGATTTTCTCTTTATATTTTGTTGTCATCAGTTTTACTATGCTGCACCTACGTGTGATTTTCTTTTTATCCTACTTGGGTGTTCCTAGGGGCTCTTGATTACTGTGCCTTGATGTCTTTCTTCAGTTTAGGAAAATTCCAGGCAATTATCTCTTCAGCTTTTTTTTTCCCCTGTTCGTTCTTTCTCCTCTCTTCTGGGACTTCAGTTACATGAATAATAGACCATTTTACTATGTCTCATATGTCTCTTATACTCTCTCCCTCTCTGACTAACCTGTCTCCTATTTCACCAATCCTCTTTTCAGCTGTGGCTAATCTGTTAAATACATGTTCATTTTGGTTATTTTATTGTTTAATTCTAAATTTTTCATTTGACATATTTTATACTTTACAGGTATTTGCTGAGTTTTTCATTTTGTTTTCTATTTCAAAAAAAGAAAAATCTGTCCGTTAACTGCAACATCCGTGTCTCCTGTGAATCTGCTCTTTGTCAGTTTTTGACTTTTTGGTTTTTGTGTTTGCGGGGGGTGGGTTGGTGTGTGGTCTTAGGGCATGCTTTGTAATTTTTGATGGAATGCTGGACATTGAAATATGAGCTATTTTAGAGATAACTTGAAACTCTGGATGATATTTTTTTCTTCCTCCAGGAAAGATTTACTTTAGCTTTTGGCATGTGGTTAGGCTGGAAACCGATCACTTTAATCCAGTTAGGGATTTGGCTGATTCCAGGCTAGGTTTTACTCTTTGTAAAGGCTGATCTATGTTGTTCACCCTTTGTACTCAAGCATAGGCCTTCAAAGGTTCCAACAGAAAGCCTGGGTGTTTATGAGAGCCACTCTATCTTGGTGGGCCCTGGGCTCCCATTTTTATCATGCCCAGTGTGAGATTGTGGAAAGTTTTGAGTAAGCTTTCCAGCCTCTCAAGCCACTGCTGAAGTTAGGGAGTCCTTTTCAATAAGCTGCTTTGGATGCTGTACCGGCAACTTCTGTTTATATCTCATTGGCCAGAACTGTATCTTATGGCTATCCTTAGCCACTATCCCTGGCTTCAAGGGAAACTAGGAAATGTTTTGCTGAACTCTCCTCCCTACCCCACAAATAAACTAGTTTTGCTACAATCTAGATCTATAAAATGGTGACAAATGCAAGTAAAACTGAACTGTCATGTGAACATAGTAAGGAATACTAAATTTTTCTTAAATGTTTTCAAATTTGGGTTTCTAACACTAACAAGTAGCTTCAAATAATTTTTAAAATTTCTTGTTCATTTTACTTTATTAGAAAGCAAAACACAATGGTAGTAGAAACTTACAAAATCTAGATGAACAAAAAGAAAACAATTTGAAATCCTACCAACCAAAGATAAGTTCTATCAATGTTTTGGTAGATAGCGTTGTAGTAATTTTATATAGTAATATATATAGTATGTTTTATTTTTATAAATTAATATTGTATTATACACCCTTTCGTGACTTGTTCCTTCTACTAAGTATCATGTATATATTTCCATGTTAAAGTATATAATGAGGTAGTGTCTTATAGTTTAGAAATTATAATTTCCTTAATTTAACTCATAATGCTTTTTAATTTTAGTGTTCCACCCTTATAGTATGTGTCTTGTGTCTGCTTGTTCTCTCCCCACTCTTTTCTTGACCAGGTTAATACGTAATTACGTTATTGTTGACTAATGCCAAAGGAATGTTCTGTTTAACAGCCAGCGGGAGTAATGAACATATTAGGTAGGCTCTGACTCTGATAATGATTCCTGGGAGAACCCCATTAAATATCTTCTGATTTCTAGTCTTGAGTTGATACAGTGCTGTGATTTTTAGTTGTGAATGAAATTATTATACTTTTTCCCTACTCTGTATTAAGTTTGTATTGTTTTAAAAATAGATTAGATCCTAGACATTTCCTGAGAAACAGTTGGGAGTGCCTTGTTAGTATACAGTTTCTACCATAAAATACATACATGTTAAAATGGTACAGCTGCTTTGAGATGTAAATGTTGGTGCAGTTGGCTAGGCTCACTCATTTGTCAAGTGACACAGATGCTGGTGTGACAGCAAATATGATTCAAAATTCTGGTTGAGTAATACTATAAATTACTACCTATCATGAACCTTCTTGAGGTCACTCTTGAATAGTAGGGGTTGTGATTATTAAATGCTGGACTAATGAAAGACCTATTTTATAAATTATATGTGGTTTTATAAATATTTGTGTCTAGATTTTTAGTGGAAGGTTGGCTAGATATAGTTCCAATTCCACCTAACTGCTAATTTTATGACAGCTATTGCCTTTGTTTTTTAGAGCTTAGCTTTCTCATGCAGACTTTTGTGTTGAGATCCATCAGTGTTTATTGCTCATCTGTCTAACGCTGAGATTTGTAGTTAGTGGACCTCAGACTCACTCTTGTATAGAATATGCCGATTAAAAATAGGCTGATTGGGCTTCCTTGGTGGCACAGTGGTTGAGAGTCCGCCTGCTGATGCAGGGGACACGGGTTCATGCCCCGGTCCGGGAAGATTCCACATCCCGTGGAGCGGCTGGGCCCGTGAGCCATGGCCGCTGAGCCTGCGCGTCCAGAGCCTGTGCTCCGCAACGGGAGAGGCCACAACAGTGAGAGGCCCGCGTACCGCAAAAAAAAAAAAAAAGTAGGCTGATTCAGGTTAGATTTCTGTGTATGTCTGAAAGGGGTTGTTCCAAAGAGGAACAGTGACTAGATAATAAACTTTCCTATCTCTGATGAAATAACTTATATCAGTAGTCCCTGGATATCACACCCCTGAAATCTCCAGTTGGCAATGTGGCAGTTTGTCTTGTCAGCTGGGTGGAGGAAATCCAACACTGATTCTTAACCAGTTCAGAATTACTCATAGCCAGTTTAGAATTGCTCATCACCAGTGGCAGGGTAGAAATATCACGCTCTAGGTTATATTGTTCCTAAGCCTTTGTTTCTTGAGAAGTTGATAGTTTGCTTTAAACTTATACTACTGAATTTTTTAGAAATCCATTTATTAATGGCTGTTTAAGAAAGTAGTCCTTTATTTTCATTTTCAGTATCCCATTTTTTCATCAGTGCTCTTGGCCATATATTGTTATCTTTTATTTATTGTCTGCCCAACTAGATTGTGAGTTCTTATAAGCAGTGACTTTGTTTTATGCTTCTTTGGATTCCTACCCACTCCCACAGTGCCTCCTAAAATGTAGTAGATATTCCATAAATCTTAATTATTTGAGAAAAGTAAGTGTTGGCAAATTGAATCTTACTAGCTTTAACTTAGTTTTATTGTTTTAGAATTGTATGATTTCTCTGTCTTTTAATGATACTGTCTCTATACTTATTATCTTCTCTGGAAAAAGCATTCTACATCTTGTAATTTGCTAAATTCAAAATTTCCTAAAACGTAAGTTTTGTCTTTCTTTTTGATTCATGATAATTGAGATAAATATTTGTTGAACTGGGCATAAAATTCTTAAATTTAATACCACGTGTGATATAAGCATTTGACTGCTTATTTTTCAGATTTTGATCTACATTGTTGGTTATTAGTCATTTAACAAGTACTTAATGGAGACAAAGCCATGTGCTAAGGATCACTAGTATTTAGTTAGTGAATAACTAAATATTATGGCTACCATTTGAAAAAGTACATACCTTTAACTAATATTTTATCTGTAAAATAGACTTCTCAGTTTGTAATTTTTTTTTGCATTATAGGGTAAAGTTCACCTTGAATTAAAACTGAATGAACTGATAACAGAAAATGGAACTGTGTGCCAGCAGCTTGTTGTACAGTAAGCATATTTCTTTTACCAAAGTCAACTAGATATAATTCTCTATTTTGTATTCTTTGAATTTTAAGCCAACTCCTTATTTTAAATACTTTAGAAACTTTTTTCAGAAATGAACTCTGCTATGCCATTCCTTTATTAATTTGTTTTCCACTTTATTTTCTCACATCTAGTCTACTCAGATTACGTATGATGAGTCATTAATTCATTCAACCAGTATTTATTTAATGTGTGTTACATGATAGATATAGGATCACAGATAAACGTGTCTAACCACCTAGCAGCAATGAGTTGGAAAAGCTTCCCAGTAGAGGGCCTCTAGAAACTCTAGATATAACACAGCAGAGCATTAGGGACCTTGGGGCTAAAACTAAATGTGTACCTTGAGATTACCAGTATTGATTCTCACCTACTTTGAATTCCTTTTTTCCTCTTTTCTCTCAACTTATTTTTATCACCCCGATTCTAATCTTCTAACTGTTCTGGAAATCTGTTTCAGCCCAATCCTCCACCTTTTCCCTCTCACCCAAACCCTTCCTCTGTGTTGTCAGCAAACAATGGGATATCCCTGACTTCTGAATGTTTTCTCTCTGTCTTAACTGATACATGAATATCCCCTGAAGTACTGTTTCCTCTACTGCCTTCTCAATCTGAGGCTATGTATTCCACCATACCCATATACCTTAGAGCCAGGGAGTAGGGTCAATATTACTCTCCTACTGCTGCTCCAGACTATAATTTATTCTCCTAATTATGAACACCCCAGATCCTTTGAGGTATTCTCTCTCTATATAAATATACATATTGATATTTATGTGCTTATATATACATAAAATACTATATATAATATTACTCAGTTAATTTTTTCTGAACTCTTTTAAAGAAGGTTGCACATATTATAATCCTTAATATATCCGTGTGTATTTCCTAAGAAAAGGGATATTCTCTTAAATATATTTAAATGTACTTTAGTACAGTTATCAAATTCAGGAAATTTAACATTGTTACAATAAAAGTATAATCTGTAGTTTTTATATTTCAATACTTTAATCTACAGTTATAATATTTCACTTTTGTCAACTGTTCCAATAATGTCCTTTAAGACACATTTTTTCTCTCCAAGAAGGGATACAGTTCAAGATTATGTATTACATTCAGTTGTCATGTCTCTAATCTCCTTAACCTGTACTTTTAGCTATTCTTTGTCTTTCATGGAGGTGAGATTTTTTTTTTTGAATTTGCAATATGTTTTTATTTTTTTATTTTATTTTATTTTTTTAACATCTTTATTGGGGTATAATTGCTTTACAATGGTGTGTTAGTTTCTGCTTTATAACAAAGTGAATCAGTTATACATATACATATGTTCCCATATCTCTTCCCTCTTGCGTCTCCCTCCCTCCCACCCTCCCTATCCCACCCATCCAGGCTGTCACAAAGCACCGAGCCAATATCGCTGTGCCATGCGGCTGCTTCCCACTAGCTATCTACCTTACGTTTGTTAGTGTGTATATGTCCATGACTCTCTCTCGCCCTGTGACAGGGAGGTGAGATTTTTGAAGAATACAGGCCAGTTGTTTTTTCACATGTTCCTCAGTTTGGATTTACCTACTAAAAACAGGATTTGTTTACAGTTTTTCCCCCTAGACTGAGAGCATATAGTGAAAGTATTTGGATTACTCTCTGCCCTGCTCAGTTCAGTTATGTTGTACATTTGAAATACAGTTAATTGGATTGATTTGGTTTGCATTTAGTTTAATGTTGTTTTCCCCCATCCTTGTTGGTTTACTTTTATTTTAATGAATATGTAGAATATCAGGATGACTTCAAAAGTCAAAACTATACCAAAAGGCATTACTCAGAGATGTGTTCAGTCCCCTCTCTTTATATCCAGCTCTAGGCAACCATGATCTGATTTCTCTCCTTATAGTTTTTGTCTTTTCCAAAATGTCATATGAACCGGTCTATATAATATATAGTCTCTTGTGTCTTTTACTTAGCATGCTTTTGAGATTCATCCACATTATGTATCAGGAGTTCATCCTTTTTTAGGTATTATTTTCTTTGTTTCTTGCCATAACGTGGTAGATACTGTTGTCCTCGTTTTACAGATGACAAAACGATGCACAGATTGGTTAAATAAGCCCAGGTTCGTACAGGGAGAGTAGAGCCTGGATTTGAACTCTGGCAGTTTCTTTTCTTTTTTTTTTTTTTTTAATTTTGAGATAATCATACATTTGCAAGAAATTGCAAAGTGCAGAGAGGTCCTGTGTACTCTTCACTTAGTTTCCTTCAGTGGTTACATCTTACATAACTATAAATACAGTATAAAAACCAGAAAATTGACATTGTATAGTGACAGGGTATCATTTTATCACATGTGTAGATTTGTGTAACCACCACCACAATCAAGATACAAAACTATTTTATCACTGTAAATATTTCCCTCATGCTACCCCTTTATAGTCACACCCACTCCTTCCCCACCCCCATCCCTAATCTTTTGCAACCTCTAATCTGTCTCCGTATCTAAAATTTTGTCATTTCAAAAATCTTATGTAAATGGACTCTTAATAGTTTGTGACTTTCTGAGATTGGCTTTTTTCCACTCAGATCCAGCCAGTTGTGCACAAGTTTCTTAAAGATTGAATATAGTTGCGTCACTTTTTAAAATCTATTTTGCCAATTTCTGTCTTTTATTTAGTGAATTTATACATTTACTTATAATTATGGATATGTTAGGCTTAAATCCGCCATTTTATTTTTTGTTTTCTGTCCCCTCTATTTTCTTTTTCCTGTGAGTTACTTGAACATTGTTTAGAATTACATTTTGATTTATCTATAGTGTTTTTTTTAATCTATAGTGTATCGCTTTGTATAGTGTTTTTAGTGGTTGCTTTAGGTATTACATTGTACATGTGTAACTTATAGTCTACTGGTGTTGACATTTTACCGGTTAGAATAAAATGTAGAAACCTTACCTTTTAATCCTCCACCATTTGTAATATAATTGTATTAAGTATTTCCTGTGCAACAGTGAAAACCACATCAAAGTGTTATAATTTTTCTTTCAGTTATTAACACAATTTAGAAAAGAAGAGAATTCTAGGTCTATTGTATTTACTCATATTTTTGCTCTTTCCATATTCTTTCCTTCCTGTCATTTCAGGATCCCTTCTTTTATCACTGTCTTTATGTTTAGAGAATTTCCTCTTACCATTTTATTTTAGGATAGGCCTACTGGTGACACATTCTTTTAGTTTTTCTTCATCTGAAAATGTCTTGATTTTTTTCTTGATTCCTGAAGGATATTTTCACTGGATATAGAATTCTTGGTTGATAGTTCTTTTCTTTTTCAGCACATGAAAAATGTACCACTTCCTCTGCCCTCCATGATTTTTTTTTTTTTTTTTTTGGCGGTACGCGGGCCTCTCACTGTTGTGGCCTCTCCCATTGCGGGGCACAGGCTCTGGACGCGCAGGCTCAGCGGCCATGGCTCACGGGCCTAGCCACTCCGCAGCATGTGGGATCTTCCCGGACCGGGGCATGAACCCGTGTCCCCTGCATCGGCAGGCGGACTCTCAACCACTGTGCCACCAGGGAAGCCCAAGCCTCCATGATTTTTGATGAGAAATCCACTATCATTCAAAGTGTTTTTCCTATGCAGGTTTTCCTATGTTTCTCTCTGGATGCTTTCAGGATTTTTTCCTTTGTCTTTAGTTTTCTAAGTTTTAGTTTGACTATAGATTTGTTTGGGTTTATCGTGTCTGATTTTGGCTCAGCTTGAATCTATATGCTTATGTCTTTTGCCATATTGGGAAACTTTTAGCCATTATTTCTTGTTAAATTTATCAGCCCTGCCAGCTTTCTCTCCTCTCCTTTTGAGACTCCAGTGGCATGAATGTTAGATCTGTTATTGTCCCACACATCCCTGAGGCTCTGCCCTTTTTTTTCTGGTCTATTTTCCCTCCGTTGTTCATATTGGGTTATTTCTGTTGTTCTGTCTTTAAAAGCTCACTGGTTTTTTCCTCTGTCCTCTCTATTCTGTTAAACTCAACTATTGAATTATTTTTATGTTGGTTATTGTATTTTTAAGTCCTAAAATTTCCATTTGGTTCTTCTTTATATTTTTATTTCCTTGGTGAGACTTACTGTTTTTTTGCTGAAACTTTCTATTTTTTCATTTATTTCAAACATGTTCATAATTGCTCATTGAATCATTTTTATGGTGGCTGCTTTCACCTTTTTGTCAGATAAGTCCAACGTCCATGTTATCTCAGCCTTGTCATCTGCCAGTTGTCTTTTCTCATTTAAGTTGGAGATTGTCTGGTTTTTCATATGTTGAATGGTTTTCAGTTCTATCCTGGACATTTTGGGTATTATATAATGAGACTCCAGGTCTTGTTTAAATCTTCTCTTTTAGCCAGGCTCCTCTGACCCTCTGCTGGTGGGGGAAGAGGAGTCCCAGTTTCATTACTGTCAGGTAGAGGTAGAAGTCCAGGTTCCTGACTCAACCGCTCCTGATAACCCTGGGGGAAGAATGAGAAGTGTTCCTTGTTACTGCTGAACGAAAGTCATGGTTCACACTCCCCTTAATTCCTTCCTGTTACCACTTTGGGGGGATAGGGAGGAGTACCTTACTGCTGCTCCGCGTGGCCTCCACTGACACCCTGGTCGGGAGGAGTTAGTTACCCTTAGAAAGCGGTGAAAGTCTTACCTTCCCACTCAGCATTCTCTGACACCACCCTGACGTGGAGGGAGAGGAGTGCCTCGTTGGTGCTGGCTGGTGATGGAAATCCAGGCTCCTCATGTGGTCTCTACTGACTCCATGGGAAGAAGGGGCTCATTACAACCTGTCAGAGGTAGAAGTCTAGACTCTCCCCTCAACTTCTGGCCTTTGTTGATGGGGATGAGGGTGGATCCACAGTGTTTCTCAATGGTGTTTGATTGGAGTAGATGGTTATTGCCTAAAAATGGTTTCTATCTTGCTAAGCTGCCCAGTTCCTGGTCCTTTGGCTAGAGAAAGCTGGCTTTTCTTAGGGCATTTTGTTGTCTGCTCCCATTGGTGGGTGTTTCTGGATTGGTAACTTCTCTAG
Source organism: Delphinapterus leucas (assembly GCF_059928025.1). Lineage (NCBI taxonomy): Eukaryota > Metazoa > Chordata > Mammalia > Artiodactyla > Monodontidae > Delphinapterus > Delphinapterus leucas. Next base: position 127,957,385 of record NC_143132.1, on the reverse strand, counting down.
CACTCAGTCTGGGATATATAAAGTGTAAGAAAGCCCAGGGAATTCACTGCTGGGTTCCAATTTCCTTGGGTCCCCAGATCTCTAATTGGCTTGCCTTCTTCTCTTCACCTTTCAGTTTCTTATGTTTGTTTAACATCTAAGGTTTTTAGCAATGCTTAATGGGAAGAAGGAGGTATGCATGTACTCCATCTTGTCCTAGAACTGGAAACCAGTCCATTTCTGTTTACTTACAAATAGTGTTCCTTTGTATGGAATTTGTTTACCTATTCACCAGTTGATGGATATTTGAATTGTTTCCCATTTGAGGCTATTATAAAGAAAACTGCTGTAAATGTTCACAAACAGGTCTGTATGTGGACATATGCTGATCTGCACTCTTTTCTTGCTTCTCTTTTTCACTTAAGCCTCCACTGTCCATATTCACTGTCCATACAGCAACAGAACTCCAGTAGTAGTTTTGTGGAACTTATTGCTGATTTCTCAACTTTAGAGGTATTTGAAGTTTGTGGTATTTTCGTTTTTTTCAGTAATGCTCAAGGCGTTGTTTTATATATTGTTTTCTTTGTGCTCCTTGCTGAACTACAGTTTTGGGGAGCAGTGTGTGGAAAGGTTCATATCCCAGCAGTTGCTATTATTCTCCAGACCTGGAAGCTCCCCACTGTAGCATTTCCTGAACTTCAGTAAGACCTCCATCCGCTAATCTCTACCACATTCTTACCTGCTCCTATTTTTACTTTCTTCTAGGTCTTTTTCTATGATCTGTCGCCATAGTCATTTTCTTACAGTTTCCCTGAACTCCCCTGATCTTCTCTTCCTTTTGTATTTATATCCCTTTTATATGAATGAACTCAACTTCTTCTGTGTTCAGTCTGCACCTGAATAGTGCTGGAGAAAATCACACAGAAAGACTAATTTTACTTTAAATTCATGATCACAAACCTCACTTGGATACTTACAACTATCACAGAGTTTTACTGTGCTTCTCTAATACACCTATGAGATTCTCCATCACTACAGACTGCAAATTGGTCACATCTTCCTGAATCCAAATCTGCAAACCTGTATTGGCCTCCATCTTTCTGTCCTTATGTTTTAGTCGATGAGGTGCTCCTTTTCTTGTTGGGAGTGAATTCTTCCATCTGAACTCTGGATTCTTTCTCTTTCCCCTACAAAGAACTTTGCTCCTTCAGTTATCCCTTCTTCTGTTTCATCAGCTTTACTTGCTCTTTTGGATTGTTCTCACCAGCATGTAAACATGTTCTAGGATCTTCCATTCTAAAAGACATGCCTTCCCAGACCTCATCTCCAGCCCCCTCTCCCAGCTACCATCCCCATTTCTCTGTTCTCCTTTGAATGCAGACTTCTCAAAGTAAGATTGTCTAATAGATATGGGTGTGTGTGTGTGTGTGTATATACTAGCTCTGAGTGTTCACTGAGAAGGCCTGCAAACAGTGTCATCCCAGTAGCAATGAGCATACTTAGCACCCATATCTTGATTTCTAAATACCATTCTCTAGTCAGCACTAGGCACTAGATCTTTTTGTGATGATGAAAATGTTTATGTCTTAACTGTCCAATATGGTGGCCACTAGCTTTGTGTGGCTTATTGAAAACTTGAAATATGACTAGTGCAACTAAAGAGCTAAATTTTAAATTTTGTCTAATTTTAATTAATTATAATTTAAATAGCTAAATGTGGCCAATGGCTACAGTATTAGAACTGCTCTAATAAAAAGAATGTGGAGGAGTTTTGTTTTGTTTTGTTTTGTCTTTTTAGCAGTGACTAGTTTCTGGGTTTGGGCAGAGAAAAGTACAAGATGAGCCCACAGCATCTATGGAATCAGAAAGCAAGGAATTGCTCACAAAATAATGAGGGCATGTGGAAAGGATGTTGAAATCAACTTGAAAGAGCTCCAAATAACCAAATCTGGGACAATTTGATCATCAAAATAAATAATGATAATAATGGATTAAAACCTGTAGAATAAAATAAATATCCATGAGCCAATGCTGATGTAACAATTAAGTAAATACATGGGAGAGAAAGGACTGCTTTTCCTTATTGATGAATATAGGACAAGTGATGGAAATAGAAACGTCACTATTATCAAACACTACAATAATAATTAGTGCAGGGACAAATCATCTAGAGATGCTAAGTAAGTGAGCATAAGTGTAATGACAAACAGCATATATGCATAGTCTCAAAGAATAACCCTATAAGATGTCTGATAAGTACCATCTTAACTGAGTGATCAAAGTTAATGTCACTGATAATGAGACATTCAGTACCTCCTGTTAATTTGCATTGAGAAGGATATCAAGACACATAACCTCAATGTAATCATGAACAGACATCAGACAAGTTCAATTTAAGGAATATTCTACAAAATAACTGGCCAGTACTGGCAAGATCATGGGACAAAGCAGGAAAAGTAAGGAACTGTTTTAGGATGGAGGGGACTAAGGAGACATGACAGCTAAATACAACTTGTTATTTATTATTAACTAACATCGTATCAATGTTAGTTTCCTGCTTCTATAATTCTACTCTGATTACACAAAATGTTAACATCGGGTGATGGGTATACAGGAACTCTGCATATTGTTTAACAACTTTTTGGAAGTAAGAAATTATTTCAAAATAAAAAGTTTTTAAAAAATTGTGTACACCTTATGCATTCAACCCAGATCTTTTTTCTAACTCCAGACTTACATGTCAGCCTACCTTCGATGTCTCACAGCATTGCAAATTTAACACATTTAAAGCTGCAGTATTGATTCTTGTATCTATCCAGCTCCTCCCCATAGCTCAAGCCAGAAATATGGGAGTCACTTAAAATCTTTTCTCCTCTCTCTCCCCCAAGATTGGATCTATTTCTTACTGATTCTATAAAAATTTTTCTTGAATTTTCTAATTTTTCATAATACTTACTGACCTCTCCTTATTTCAAACCACCAATCATTTCTTACCTTGACTATTTCAATAATCTTTTAGCTGGTCTTCCAGTCCGCAATCCATTCTCTTTATAAGCAGCCCAGAGCAGTCTTCTGAAACATAAACTAGATCATGGCAGTCCCCTGCTTAAGCACTTGGTGATTTTTGCAGTGCTTTTAGAATAAAATCCAATCTCCTTACTGTGGCCCATAAGAACCAGTGACCCGGCCTGCCTCTTTGATTTCATTTTGTGGCGTGCTTCCTCTTCATATGCTTGCTGGCCTTCTCTCACTTCTTCAAATGTGACATTACTCTTCCAGCTCAGAGATGTACATTTGCCTTTCCTTTTGCCTGGAATGCCGTTATGCCCATTCTTCTTCTAACTGGTTCATTCTTGTCCTTTAAGTTTCAACTTAAATATCACTTACTCTAAAATAGGGTACCCTGTTCTTTTTCTTCCATAGCACTTGCCAGTATTTCTGATTATTATTATTTTTGATTTATTGATTGTTATCTCTTTCTTCAGGTAGACTCTGTGCTCCATGAGTGCAGGGGCCATGTTTGTCTTATTCACCTCATGGCCCCAGCATCTGGCACTTAATAGGCACTAAATAAATTTTCAAACAATTAAATGACGAAAGGTAACACTGTCTTCTTAAAGGATGAAGAGAAAGTAGCTTGCCTAGAAAAAGTGAGCGTCTTCTTTTTCCCCCCAGAAGGAAAGAATAGTATAGGCAAAAATACGGAGGCAAGAAACAGCATGGTGTTGTGTGTGTGTGTATAATTAAAAGCAGTTTGATGTTGCCTAATATATGAACCTTGAGTCAAAGATTGGTCAGAAATTGGTAAATAGGCTGGAGCTAGATCTTAAGAGCCGCTTATGTACCATCTGACCTTATAAAACTTACATGAGCTTATGGAACTATTGGAAGATTGTAGACCATAGAGTATGGACAGATTTGCATTTTAGAAAGATCAGATTTGTGACAGCAGTAAGTATAGAAAGGTGAATTTGAAGGGTGTTAGGGTGATCCAAGTCAGAGGTGATGGCTTCTGTGCCAGAGCAACAGTTGCAGATGTGAGAAAAGAGGCCAGATGAAGTAATATTTAAAGAGTAGAATCACTGAAACTTACTGATTGATTAGATATAGAAAGTGAGGAGGAAGGAGAATTTAAGTGTGGCTGTAGATTTCTAGATTGTGTTGCTTGGTGGTGGTGGTATACACAATGAAGAGAAAATACGGGAAGAGAAGCTGCTTTAATAAGAGATGGTAATGAGTTGAGTTTTAGCTGCTCTTGAACATCTAGGTAGGGATTTCCATCAGGCATTTAGATATAAAAATCTTTAACTCTGTGGTGAGATCTCATATAGAAATGTATGGTTGATGGTAGTTGTGGCCATAAGAATAGATGTGATAGAAGTAGGCTTAAGGGAGGTTATGTAGCATAAAGAGAGCAGTTGACTGAGAGCAAATCCAGCAGTAGACGTAGAAAAACGTGAGGAAAACATGAAGGAGACAGATAGGTGACATGAGGGAAGTTAGGAGAGTGAGGGTCAAGGAAACCAAGAGAGAAGAGCGTTTCAAGGAGAGAGCGATCAGGAATATTGCATGCAGCTAAGAAGTCCAGTGAGAGGAGCCCTGAAAAATATGGATAGCATTTGGCACTCAGGGGACCTTAATGAGGAGACTGTCCATAGAATGACAAATGCAGAAAAAACTGGGTTTCAGTAGGGTGAGGAGTGAGTGGGGAGGTCAAGAAATTTGGAGAGAAAAACAGAAAAATTAGATAGGTACAGAGTGACTTGAAGTCCAGGCAGTGATCTTTATATTAGAGAAACAGGCTGAGGGAAAGAACCTGAGGAGAGAAACTTGAGACAAATTGAATATATGGTTGTTGCTACTATATGGAAATTTAAAAAATTGTTTTGTATCCTGTAACCTTCTTACATTCACTTATTAGTTCTACTAGCTTTTTAAAAATAGATTCCATTGAATTTGTACATAGACAATTGTGTCCTCTATGAATAGAGTTTTACTTCTTCCTTTTCAGTCTGGATACCTTTTATTTGTGCTTCTTACCTTATTGTACTGGCCAGAACCTCCAGTACGATGTTGAATAGAAGTTGTGAGAGCAGACATCCTTGTCTTATTCCTTATCTTAGGGGGAAAACCTTCAGTTTTTTACCAGTAAGTACAATGTTAGCCATCCTTCATCAGGTTGAGAAAGTTCCCTTTTGTTCCTAGTTTGCTGAGAATTTTTATCAGGGATGGATATTCAAACGATCTTATGCTTTTTTTTGTTTTCATCTGTTAATATGGTGAATCTTGTTGATTGATTTTTGAATGTTAAGCCAGCGTCCACTTGGTCATGTTGTGTTAATATTGTCATGTATTGCTGGCTTTGATTTGCTGAAATTTTGTTAAGGATTTTTGCATCTCTGTTCATGAAGGATATTGGTCTGTACTTTTCTTTTCTTGTAATGTCTTTGTCTGGTTTTGGAATCAGGATATTAATGGTCTCTTTGAATGAATTAGGAAGTATTTTCTCCTCTTCGATTTTCTGAGTTTCTATAGAATTGATGTAATTTATTTTTTATATGATTAATATTTGAATTCACAAGTGAAGCCATCTGGGCCTGGAATGTTTTTGTTTTGTTTTTTGTTGGAAAGGTTTTTAACCAGGAATTCAATTTCTTTAATAGATACATAATTATTCAAAAAAAATTTTTTTTTAGTAATTTTGGTAGTTTGTATCTTTCAGGGAATTTGACCATTCAATCTGAGTTGTACAATTCTTTGTATAAAGTTGTTCAGTTATTCCTTTTTATCCCTTTAATATGTGTAGACTTCATGGTGATATCCTAATGTTGGTAATTTGTGTCTTCACTCTTTTTTTCCTTATCATTGTAGCTAGAAGTTTATCAATTTTAATGACCTTCTTAAAGAAATGGCTTTTGATTTTATTGTTTTTATATATTTTCTGTTTTCTCTTTTATTGATTTTCACTTTTATTATTTCTATTTATTTTGGGTTTAACTTGCTCTTCTTTTTAAAGTTTCTTTTGATTGAAGCTGAGGTCAGTGATTGGAAATCTTTCTTTCCTTAGTGCTATCCATTTTCATCTAAGTACTACTTTAGCTGGATCCCACAAATTTTGATATACTGAGTTTTCATTTTCATTCATTTAAAAATACTTCATAATTTTTCTTTTATTTTTTGACCCATGGGATTATTTAGAGGTAAGTTAATTTTGTTTCCAAATATTTGAGGATTTTCCAGATACCTTTTTGTTGCTGTTTTCTCATTTAATTCCACTGTTGTCAACATATTTTGTATGATCTGAATACTTTAAAGTTTACCAAAACTTATTTTTTGTCCCCAAAATATAGTTTATATTGGTACATGTTTTGTGTGCATTTGAAGAGTGTTTTCTGCTTTTGGTAGATACACTGTTTTTTATAAATGTTAATTATGTTAGGTTGGTTGACAGTATTGTTTAAACTTTCATTCTTAATTGCTTTATTGGGTGTTGAAATCGCCAACTATTTGTGGATTTGTCAGTTTCTCCCTGCAGTTCTATCAGTTTTTGCTTCATTTGTTTTACAGCTATAATAGGAACTTAACATTTAGGATTTTTATGTCTGCTTGATAATTTGAACTCATTATTATAAAGTAACCCTCTTTGTTCTAATATTGGTAATATTCTTTGTTGCAAAATCTGCTTTGATATTAATATAGCCACTCTGGCTGCCTGGCTGGCTGGTTTACTTGCCTTCTTCCTTTTTTTCATGTTTCTTAATTTAATATTACAAGATTTTTAATCTAACTTTGATTTTATACTGGTATCTCTTTCCTCTAACATTGAAAATCTTAATCCCTAACTTTACATAAATACTTAACAACATAATTATTTATTTACATTATCTTCGAAGATATAGACAATAGATTCAAAATAATAATACCAGTATTACCACTGATAATTAGGTTACTGAATGAAGTTTTAGAGGTCTTACTGCTGTTTGTTCTAAGAATATAGAATATATCACTAAGGATATAGAATCAAATACTGTGCTCTAGTCCTTTGAACTAATTCCCTTTTTTTTTTTTTAGTGGTTTCTCAGGTTTGTTTTTGTTTACTTTTTAAGGGTTATTTCTTAAGTTTAATCTCACTTTTGAAATGTAAAAGTTGTCTATGTTGCCAAACTCAAAACTATATAAAGGTATCTTCGAACAAGTCCATTCCCAGTCCTCTACCCTACTAATTCCTATATTTAAAAGTTTTGGCCTTTCTTTCCAGTATTTTTACAAGTATAAGCAAATAAATATATGCACATGTATAAATAAAAATTAGAATATATTCATGTTTCTCACTCCATTCTTACACAGTATAGAGTTCTGTAACTTCCTCTTTTTTCAGTTAAGAATATATCCTGAAGATCATTCCATATCAGAGTAATTAGGGACTAGAGATTTACCTCATTCTTTTGACAACTACATAGAATTCCATCCTATAGATACTATAATTCATTCAGCTAGACCCTTGCTAATGGACATTTGGTTTGTCATTACCCATTAAATCAGCTTTCTTTTAATTAGTATTAGTATGGTTTATATTTTTCCACTTTCTTTACTTTTAACTTAATTTTATCTTATATTTAAAGGAGTCTTAAAGTCAGTGTATAATTTTTTTTGTCCAATCTGAAAATCTCTCCTTTTTAGTTGGCATGCTTAGGCCATTTACATATCTATGTAATGCGTCTGTTACTCTGTCTTCATGTTTACTAATCTTTTCTTCTGCCGTATCTAATCTTCTGTTAATGCCACTCAGTGTGTTTTTCATGTCAAACCTTGTAGACTTTCAAAATGTAATGTCTTCTGTGTCTCTACCAAACATATGAAATATAGTTATAACTTTTTTCATGTCCTTGTCTACTAATTCTATCAACTGTGTCATTTTTGGATCTGTTACTATTGATTTGTTTTTCTTTTTGATCATGGGTTGTATTTTCTTGATTCTTTGTGTTCCTGGTTATTTTCTATTGGATGCTAGATATTGTGAAGTTGCTGGATATTTTTGTATTCCTATGAATATACTTGAAGACTTAGTTACTTGGAAATAGTTTGGTTCATTTGTGGTTTGCTTATAAGCTTTGTTAGATGGAACAAGAGTGGCCTTTAGTCTGGGGCTAATATTTTCCCACTACTGAGGCAGCACCCATAATTACCAGCTTTTTACTGTGGCCCGTGGGATCTCTTGCTAGTCATTTGTGGGCTTCTGGAATTGTTCTCTCTGCTCTTTTCTAATGGTTCTTTCCCCAGCCTCAGATAGTTTCCTCACATGTATATGTTTATCAGCACTCAGCTGGAGACTCCGGGTATGGGTGGGTCGGGGGGCCAGTTCTTTTGTAGCTCTCTGGAGGTTTCTTTCTCTCTGTGCAGCTTTCCTGAGCTGCTGATACTACCCTTTTTTTTTTTTTTTTTAAGTGTTTGAGGTGGGAGGATAAATCTGTTCCCTGTTACTCCCTGTACTATGTACTCCTGTATGTAGAACTTAATATTTGTCTTTTAGTTAAAAAAAAAAAAAATCCAAGGAAAACAATCAGATCATTTTGTATTATAAACAAGTTTGGACTAAACTTATTTTCCTTTGTAATTCCTAAAAAATGTGTCAATATCAAATACATTATGTGTCACATATAAATAAAATACAAGATAATTTAGCATACTAAGGTTATTTTAACATTCGTTTTCTGCTTATCCATGGTTTATGACGTGAAATTTCTTAATTTACCAACTAGAAGAATAGTTGTATCCTAGGTAATTAGGAAAATTATTTCATAACATATGTAGCAAATAAAATAATATGTATTTAATAATACTACTTGTGTGTTAGAAAACCCAATTTTTATACTTAGATTTAAAAATTAAGAGTACTTCTGATTTTTTTTATAGACTCACACTTTTGGACTATGGGTATTGTTTTTCTGGTTTGTGGGTATTCTTATAGAAGTGTTTGTATACTGAACAGCATTTTTCTCTTTTTTTAAATAAATTTATTTATTTAATTTATTCATTATTTTTCGCTGCGTTGGGTCTTCATTGCTGTTCATGGGCTTTCTCTAGTTGCAGCGAGCGGGGGCTACTCTTCATTGCGGTGAGTGGGCTTCTCATTGCAGTGGCTTCTCTTGTTGAAGAGCATGGGCTCTAGGCACGTGGGCTTCAGTAGTTGCAGCACGCAGGCTCAGTAGTTGTGGCCTGCGGGCTTAGTTGCTCCGCGGCATGTGGGATCTTCCCGGACCAGGGCTCACACCCGTGTCCCCTGCATTGGCAGGCAGGCTCTTAACCACTGCGCCACCAGGGAAGTCCCCATTATTCTCATTTTTTTTTTAATTTTATTTTAAAACATATATTTATTTATTTGTTTGTTTGTTTTTGGCTGTGTTGTGTCTTTGTTGCAGTGCACGGGCTTCTCATTGCGTTGGCTTCTCTTGTTGCGGAGCACGGGCTCTAGGTGCGCAGGCTTAAGCAGTTGTGGCACGCGGGCTTGAGTAGTTGTGGCACGCGGGCTCAGTAGTTGTGGTTCGTGGGCTCTAGAGTGCAGGCTCAGTAGTTGTGGCACACAGGCTTAGTTGCTCTGCGGCATCTTCCCGGACCAGGGCTCGATCCCGTGTCCCCGGCGCTGGCAGGCGGATTTTTAACCACTGTGCAACCAGGGAAGTCCTCTCAGTGTTTTTATACCTCATAAAATTGTAGTGAATTTTTATGATTAAGATTTTACACAATGAGTGTTTACATGAGATAAATTTGGTATTAGAAGGAAAGTAATACACTATATTCAGGCACAGTGGGACTATAGGAGGACTTAAATTTTAGAAATGGGGTTAGGAAAGTAGAAGTTGAGTCTCGGCCCACTTCTTACAAGTTGTATTACCTCTTTAGCCTTATTTTGTTACTTTCTCACGTAAGCTTTTTGAGCCTTACTTTCTTCTTTAAAAATGCATGATGATACCCTTCTTCAAGGCAGTTGTGAGAGTTTGATGCATTTTGTGAAAATAAATAGTAAACTGCACATACTATATCAAAATGGGTATCATTTTGAGGTTTAGCCTGAGAAGTGTAAATTTCAAGCAGTATGTACAGTGGGAAAATTTGACTGTACCCAGGCCTGACATCAATAATCAGAATTGTTATCTTGGCCTGTACTTTCTTCGGTTAGTTTCAGAAATTTTTTAAATTTGATTTTTAATACCCAATTTAATAGAAATGAGTCATATTATCATTTCTTTCTTTACTCGGCAGCACACCATTTGCACCTCACCCACGTATATGATCTGTGGGTTGTGGAGAGAAATTAGGATGTTGCTCAATAGCCCATATCTTTCAACAAAGAATACTTTTCACTAACACTCATGAGTTTCTTGTAGGCACTGGGAAATGCACACCCTTAGATGCTAAACTAAATTCGTGAACTCAATAAAGAGAAAATTTGAGGAGCAGGTCATTAAGTCAGATTCTGTGTTCTCTGTAAATACCAATGACTGTTGTCACGGAGTGGATGAGATGACCTTGGTTTTTTTGGTCTAAAGCTTTTTCTACAGAATGATGCAGGAGCTGTTACTGAGAGTCAGAATAAGAGGCTGCAGAACTGTATGTGGCTTGCCCTTTATTTATGAATCAGATTTTAAGTGGAAACCACAGTTGTTTCCTTGTTTCTCATTCATGCTTTAGCAGAGGATATGATGCCACAGATTTGACTTGGTTTGTAGTGTCTCCTTTAAGGTTCACACAGCTTTCTTTTCCTTTTTAGAAGCCACAGTAGTTTTAATGTTATTATCAAACCACAGCGTGTACCTTGTTGGATAGACCTTGTGTATATCCAAATATTATTTGGTAGTCTCAGTACTGACTGTGGTGGTTTAGTCCTATTTGGAAATACAGCAAAAGTAAATAAATGCATATGTACATATGTTTGGGTAGGTGGTATATAGGCATACAACTTCAGACATGTGGAAAACAATTTTAACCCTTTGAATGTATTAATTCGTATTTAAAGATAATGTTTTAGGTTGTTTAACTTGAATATAAATGTTTTATATTGTTTAACTTGAATATAATAACGTTAATTTTTCTTTATTCTTCCTTAGTGTCAAGGCATGCCATGGGTTGCCTCTCATAAATGGACAAAGCTGTGACCCTTATGCAACAGTTTCTCTTGTGGGCCCTTCTAGGTAATGCTTATTGAATTAGTATTAGATTTTTAAGTTTTAAAGTTTAACAATTACAAAATTAAAGTTCTAAGAGAACTTGCTGAATAGCTATTTATGACACAAAGTAACGAATGCTTTGAAAGAAAAATCTTCAGTTAGTTCTGTTATTCACTTGCAAACAACCAACTCCTATTTTTATGAAAGAAAATGAGTGCCGTTTCAAACCTGCCAGACTCTTAGGCTATGGGGAGCAACCTGTGTTTTATAGTAGTTAAAATGCACTTTAAAACATAAACCTGGCCTTCACTTATCATCAGCCTTCCTAGTTTCAAATGCCTTAGATCTTACTGCAGGTAGAATCCTGTTTTAATAAACGCTAGCTCAAAATAGCAAAGGAATTTCTGTATTTTTATCTGGAAAACAACTCAGGACTAAAAATACCTTTTTTCCCATGGCATCTGTGCTGTACAGAGAGAATTCCAAGCCGTAGACAAACTGCTGAAGCACCAGAACATGGTGAAGTGCACTGTATCATTGATTTTAATTACTTATGATAATTTATGGAAAATCTATCACACTTTGTAGTATTTTCTGTTTTATAATTTCATTATGGTTTCTTTCAGAGCCTGACTAGTCTGAAATTTGTCTACAACTTGAAGGTTTAGAGTCAGGAAACAAAGAGCATACTATTCCCTCTACACAAGCACATGTATATACACATAGACATGCACTTCTTCTTCCCAACCCCAAGCTATGTATTCTTATTTTTTAGAAAATCACCAGTAAGTCACTTTGAAAAATGTATTTGTCCCTATGTATGTAAAGCACCATGCCTGGTACTTATTGGGTTCTCAAACAATAGTATCCTATTATTATTATAGATGGTTTTATATTTAAAAATATAAACCTGACCTGTTTGCTAAAAGCAGATACTCAATCCTATAACATTCATACTATCAGAGGAATTGAGTTTTGTGTGTTAAAAATGTTTAATCTAGTCGAGCTGTTTTTGGTTTTGGTTTTTGTTTATAATCAATACCTGAGAGATTCTTTAGTGTAATTGCTTAGTAATGTACAGATAGAAATTATTTGGCTTGTGAATTTGTTTTAAAAAGTCACTGTTGGTTTTGATATTGTACTGTCATTTGGAGGATGCTACCATTGGCGGAGGCTGGGGAAAGGTTACATGGGACTTCCCTGTACATTTCTTTGCAACCTCCTGTCAATCTGTAATTATTTCAAAATTAAAAGTTTTTTTAAAAAACCACATTGTGGCTGAAGCCCAAGAAGTAAACTAAGAATGCTTTTCGTGTTCCTCTGGTATTTTTCAGCATAGATAAAGGTACTCTGAATCTCATTGTCTTCCTTCTACCATTTATTTCGAGTTGCTTGTATAACCGAATGTGTTATTAAAAACCCCTGAAGTAAGCTTGGCATCAATCTAGTATAGCCATAGAATAGTAAAATCTTGGCATATATCAGATATACAAAATTTGTGTATTCTTTGATTTGAAGTTTTAGAGACACCTCAGTTTTCTTCCCCCAAGTAATATTTAAAGCTCCTGCCTTCCCCGAGTCATCTTAACAGTTAAACAGAAAGAGGTCAGGCTCCCCGGTTGGAAATAGCATGTTTTATAATTGTGTACTATTAAGTTCTACAAGGTAAAACTCTACCACATTGGAACAGGAATGACCAAAAGAAGACAAAAGTAAAGAAGAAAACAAGCAATCCGCAGTTTAATGAAATCTTTTATTTTGAGGTAACATTTTGTTTTATTTAAATGTTAACATTGAATATTGAATGCTGATTTACTTCTTTTTTTCAAATTCTGGCCATAGTCATAATTTTATTAACTAATGCAACTAAGCATTTCTAAGCAGTAGAACCACAGTGTAACACAGTAGAGGCCCAGTGCATAAAACAAATAACGGCAGAGCTGTGATTGATTTGAGGATGGGGAAGTCTAGGACCACACCTGCTCTTCAGTCATCCTCAATATCACAACCCCCTTCACACAGAACCCTACCTTATCCAGCCCCTGACCTAACATGCAGTGGCCCCAGGACTCTTCTGCAGAATATTATTTGAAAACCACTAGTTGAATAAGTACAATATCACTTGGTAGATCTGGGTTCTGGTCCCAGTTGAGTTTGAACAAATCACTACATGGGAGACTCAAATTTCTTATCTTGTGAAAGGATAATTTTGTAAGAGAAAACAGTAGCATCCCTACCTAACTCAGCGTTTTTAGGAGGTTCAAATGTGAAAATGCTTCGAGACTATAAAGTATTATATGATTAAGGCCTTATTATTAAGTTCTTTTTAGCTAAATCACTCTATGGACACATGCTTATTTTCTTAGAGAACTTCAGCTGCCTTGAAGTTGCCCAAAATAAAGTGCTTTGGAGTTCTCTACTGTGGAGCATTTGTTAAATAAATCCTTTTTCATATTATTAGAAACTATAGGAAAAAAACAAAAATAATCAAACTGTATTCTAAAAGATTGTGTTCTACCCACAGAATATGTTGCAGTTGAGATTACCATGTAGGGAAGATTTGAAAAAAAGAGTTACATTTTGTGCTTTTCCTTCTTTTTGTGTGTGTTTTTCTTGATGTTTCAAAGTGAAAAGAGCGAGGGCACATCTAGCCGTGCCTGTTTACTGTACTTTAATAAGGGAACACAGTTGAAGAAATGCCAAGATTGAAGTAGGAGGAATTGTGGGGGGTGGAGGCAAGGAAGAAAGAAAACAAGAAAGTGCGCCAGTGTGAGACGCCCCATTTCCCGGCTCAGGACTTGCTCAGTTCAGTTGTTCTGTACTTACAAATGGCTGTTACATCTAGCCTGGAGAAAACCAAGAAGGGGCGACTTGCAGCAGCAAGCAGATGGTCCTTTGACAGTCAAGACCTGACCTCTTTGCTATATGCAAGCATACATATTAGGCCTTGAACCATTCATTCAAAGGGCCCTTTGTTGAGTTGATTATAAAGATAAAAGTCCAATCTCTGTGCTCTAGTGAGAGCAGGAGACCCAAAGCGTACATGTGTGTGCATACACTCAGCAGTAAAATGCGGTAGTAGATACTGGGTAGCTCTGCTCTAGGTGAGTTAAGCCAGAGGAAAGAGTATTAGAGAAGGAACATTTTGAGCAGAGACATAGAGACAGAAAAGCAGAAAGTTAGGTCCAAAGAGTAGCGAGTAGTGATTTGACTAAAAGGGAATAATGGGAACTAAGCTTAAAAAGATAAGAGTAGGACCAACTAATGAAAGGCCTTGAGAGCCAGGCTGAAGTGCTGTGTTAGCCATTGAATGTTTTTGAACCTGGAAGTAATGAGTAATGCACTGTTTTGGGAAGAATTAACCATGATCTGTGGGCCAGATGGCTGAGAGAGAGAACAGAGATCAAGAGACTGTTGTAGCTTAGGTGTTTTTTTAAAAAAGGAAAAAGCAGAAAGGGGGGGCTCTGATTCAAGAGAAGTAATATGGAAATAAGAGGAAGAGATGGATGAGAAAGAAACTGCAGATGGCGAGATAACAAATTGGTTATAGAAGAAGAGAGAAAATGAGGAGTCAAATGTTGTCTTCATGATTTCAAATCTGGAAAAATAGAAAAGTTAAGAAGGAAAACATAAGTGGTTCTGTTTGGGGCATAATGAGCTTGGACTCAGATATGTAAAATCCTCCCATAGGAAGTTCATGACTGTGATGGGTGATGGTTGTAGATAAAGAATCAGGAATTGCTTACAGCAAGTCAGGAAAGAAAGCCAAAGGAGTAGAGGTATACAATAAAGGAAAAAAGTGAAGAAGGTTAGTTCTGCCACATATTATGTATTCGACTTTGAGTATGTCTCTTAATTTCTGTACTTCAGCTTCCTCATTTTCAAGATGAGGATAATAAATCTAGCCCTGCCTGCTTCAGGGCAGTGTTCTGATGAATAAAAGAGATAATGGATGTGAAAGCACTTTGTACAGCACTATGCAGTACGTATGTAGAGCAAAATAAAATATAAAACCCTGGAGAAAACCCATATTTATAGGTTCTGAGGAAGAAGTACCAGAGGAAGAAGCAAAGAGAGCAGAAGGTAGCCAGGATAGTGCTGGGTAAACTCAAAAGACCAGAGTAGCTCTGGGAAAAGGGAGTATAGTTGTATGGTCACTTGTCCAGATAAAGAGGTCAAGGAAGGTGAGAGCTAAGAATTTCATCATCAGACTTGATGATTAAGAGAGGGGTTTGGGGAGGGTGATCTGTGAGGAAGCCGGATTATAAGGAGTTACTGTAGTGAGTAACTAGTGAGTGGGTGGTGAGGAAGTGGAGGCTGTAAGGATGGGTGACAGTTTTGAGATATTTGTCTGTGAAAGGAAAGAGATAGGAAGACCATAATTTAAGGGGAGAATTTTTCTTAGACTTGAATGAGGTGAACAGTCTGGTCAAGAAAGCTGTAATTAAAATAGATCGAATGCTTGCTCCATGTTTACTGCGTGCTTATTACTGCATACTGTGTGGGGACGGAGCAGCCTTAGACAAGAGGAGGATCATCTCATCGTCTTGTTTGGAAGAGGGTGAGAACACTCATCGAGTAAACAGGCCTGTGTGGGAACGGACATGTTCAGGTGGACAGTAGTTGAGGAAGTTCCTGCCAACGGCCTTGATGTTTTTGGTAAAAATGTGAGAAGGAAGTGTACGGGTGGCATTGGTATCTTGAGAAATGTGGGAAGGCCTTCAGACAGTTCCTAGCCTATGCAGCTTCCCTGAAATAGAACACTTTTACTCTGAGTCACCAAGAGATTACATATGAGCCAGAGAACCCAGTGTTGCCATAGATTGAGTTGATAAGGAAGGGTATGGAGGTAAGGTTGATTTTGATATTTTTTTTGCCACCTTATTCTTGCCACTCTGCTACTTCCATAGCTGTTTTTGTATTTATCTTTTGGGTAAAATATTACTTAGGCATTTTTCTCTGTTTATAATATACACAGTCGAACATTTTAGGGATGATAGTTTTTTAAAGTTCATGTAAGAAAAAGATATTAAAAAATTTTTTTTACTAAAATATTTTGTTTATAGGTAACCAGATCCAGTAGTTACACCAGAAAGTCCCAGTTTCAGGTAGAAGAGGAGGACATTGAAAAGCTGGAAATTAGGTATGTGTCTTGGGGTTTTACAGAATTGCTATGTTCTGTGCTAAAAGAAAATCCTAAATTTAACTGTAAAAGGTGACTCAAGCTTAACAGAATTCTCTTTAGCAACTTAATCGATGAAACTTAGAGGAATGTGCATCTAATTTAAATCCAAATAATCTTTTCAAAATCCGATTTCTTTGTACTAATAGTTAAGGGGTATTTATTTTAAAAATAAAATGAGCTAATTTTCACCTATTTTATTATATTTTTAGTTTTTCCCAAATTTAATTGCTCCGTAAATTTCTAAATCATAGCATAATGGATGCAAAGAATATATAGAAAAGTAATTATATATTAGCCAATTTAGAAATAATTTTTTTATTCTTCTTAACATATCTGCTGTCTAACAGAAATTTCAGTGAGGTAAGAAGTCTTGTAAGATGATTCAACAGGTGCATGTGTTTGAAGTTTGTGCTATTTCCTAGGTCTTAAATATCTATGCTGTTTGGGAGGGGAAAGTTTTGTAAATGCATGTATAGGTGTGGTGTTAACAGTGTGTTCATCTAAAGGGTGTATTAATCACATGTTTGGAATGATCAGGTAATGTATTTTTCTAAATCACCTACCTTTACATATTAACTGGTTTTAATTGAGAAAGAAACTGTAGTCTTGTGTTGGTTTCTTTTCTCAAAAACAAAAAAGGAACTCTGTAGTCCTTATTTTTACAGGTTAAAATAAAGCATAGACTTTGAAACTAAGAAACTTAAGTGCTTTCTTTTAGATTTAAGATAGTCACTTTCTATGCTTTTAAGTAAAAGCTACTGCAGTATTCTGCTTTCTTAGTTTAGATAGTGAGGTATAAGACAATGCTAACATCTCTTGTTTTTAAGCATGTAAAATTATGTCTGGTACTTTCGCCATAAGCATCTTTGCCGTGGGCATTTTTGCCGCGGACATTTTCGCCACATGACTAGCTGGCCATAAGTCAGCTTTGCTGTGAAAAATAAAATAACTAGTTGACAGTTGGTTTCAACTGGTTGAAATGTGTTAGCATTTCTCCTGGTTATCGACGTTATTGATAGCTTCATTGAGCAGACAAGTGACGGTGATTTGCCCCAAGAGTTGGTTTCTTATTTGGAAACACACCACATTGGAGGAGAAAGAGGCTGAGGGCCTGAAAGGCACAGAGGCAAAGCCACATTTCGCATAGAACTTTGAAGCATCCATCAGCAGACGTGACACTATGGCAAGAACAAACAAGAGTGTGGAGGCTTCAGTACAAAACTCAGAAACCAATATGCATCCTAGTGTCTGGAAACGCATACCTGTCTTAATGAAGGAAGAAATTTTAGGAAAAAAGTGCAATGCTGAATGAGGAGACAAATCAAGAAGCAAAAACAAAAACAACGTGTGAAATACTGTGAACGAAAGACTTGGAAGATAAGCGTTTAGGTACAGCCCACAAAATAGAGGCAGTATTTGCGCAGCATTGCCATGAATTTACACACATTTTGAATGTGTTCAAATAAATTTTGTATTTTGCAATAAAGTCTTTTTAATTTTGTTGTTTATTTTTTATGTTTGTGTCTTTTTTAATGTCTCTCTTATTTTATTTTATCTTTTATCACAAAATTGCCTTTGACCAATTAGTTATGTGGTGAAAATGTTTGCGGCAAAAAGTGCTTGAGGCAAAGATGTCTGTGGCAAAGATGCTTATGGCAGAAGTACCCAGAACCGTAAATTAGTGCTGGAATACGAATCATGGTAATTTGAAGCTTTTTGGTCATGTGCGTTCTCTTACACATTGTTTGCAGAAAATAAAGCCAGTTTTTAAATTTTCAGGATCGACTTGTGGAACAATGGAAACCTGGTCCAAGATGTTTTCCTCGGTGAGATTAAGGTTCCTGTGAACGTGTTAAGAAATGATGCTTCTCATCAAGCCTGGTAAGAAGGCAAACATTGTAGTGAACTACATAGTAGGTCATCCCCTTTCATGCACTGTATATGCAAATAAATGCTTACTTTGAGCATATTTTAAGTTTTTAATGGATAAGCCCAAAGTTATTAACATTAACTGATTTGGCCATTAATTTATTGTTGCAGAAATATAAGTACAATTATATTAGTTTTATGACTTGTCCTCTGGTACTGAGATAAAAGAACTGAATTGCCTAGGGATATTTTCCTGTTCAAAAACTTAATCTTAACTCTAAAGAAAAAATATAAAACATTTCCAATGTTACGTAAGAGTTGCCCATGTGAGAAGATGCTTGATCACAAATCAGCATCTGTAGTTCAGAAGCTTTATTAATGGGCATGGGAACTGGATGTTTGAAAGCAAAAGGTTTATTGTAGGGATTCAGCTGTTTACGGGATCTCACCAGTGATTTCCCTACCCCAAATCCCATTGAAATGCACCATGGATGGCTCTGATGTTATTTTCTAAATGCCTAGGATCTAGATGTTGTTGAGCTGACCCAGTTAACACATTTTTCAGGAGCTCTAGTGGCTCAATGTTGGCTACAATATTACCTTTTTGTGACTTCTAATAGTGACATTAAACTCATGTTAATGCTCGGACGTTAAACTGATGTTAGTTTCCTTAGTAGAATCAGTGTGAAACTATTGTTTTTTTTCTGTCTACAGCACTTAAAAGCGTGTATATCCTTTCCCTTCCAGTAGGTTGCCCAGTAGCCCTCATGCTAGACTTGGGTTTCAACTGAGTATAAACAGCATGCCTTTCTCACTTTCCTCTTAAGGCCCCCTTTTTAGGGCTCAGTTTCAGTTGCCTGGAAGAGGAGTTGAAACAGTGTTCAGATGTTTCTTACTGTGGACAGCAGTCTCATTTGCCTTTAGGATTTTGCTTCTCCTGAGTGCCGTCAGGCATTCTTCACTTTGGACTCTGTTGTCCTTAAACAGTTCTCCCTAGTAGACTGATATTTCTTTCTTTCTTTCTTTCTTTCTTTCTTTCTTTCTATCTATCTATCTATCCATCTATCCATCTATCCATCTATCCGTCCATCCGTCCATCCGTCCATCCGTCCATCCATCCATCCATCCATCCATCCGTCCTAAGTCTTAGTTGCAGCATACGGGATCTTTAATTGTGGCATGAAGAATCTTTTAGTTGTGGCATGCGGGATCTTTAGTTGCAACATGTGGGATCTAGTTCCCCTGACCAGGGATCGAACCCAGGGCCCCTGCATTGGGAGCACAGAGTCTTAGCCTCTGGACCACCAGGGAAGTCCCTAGACTGATATTTAGAGTCTCAAAAATTTTATTTTATTTTTACCTCTTGCTAATGCAGATCTAAGATTTATTAGTCTTTATGATGGCGTTTTGTATGCTGTAATTTCCAAAATATATCCATAGATGGAAACTTGGTCACTATGAAAAACTGATGAACATTTGAGGCTTGTCATTCACCCCTGCCAATCTTCTTCCACCTTCTATAAAATTAGCATACTGTTTAAAAAATATTTATTCATTTATTTATTTGGCTGCATCGGGTCTTAGTTGTGGCACGCAGGATCTTCGTTGCGGTGCGCGGGCTCTTCATTGCACTGCACAGGCTTCTCTCTAGTTGTGGTGTGTGGGCTCCAGAGCATGCGGGCTCAGTAGGTGCGGCATGTGGGCTCTCCAGTTGTGGTGCATTGGCTTAGTTGCCCCGGTGCATGTGGGATCTTAGTTCCCCGACTAGGGATCGAACCCACATCCGCTGCATTGGAAGGTGGATTCTTAACCACTGGACCACCAGGGAAGTCCCTAGCATACATTTTTAAATGAAAATTTCTGAACTCAGTTCATTAAGTCTTTAAAATGATATGCCATGCTACTTGGTACAAAATAAAATGTGAGTCATTGTGCTTCCCAAGGCCCCTCAAAGTGAACTTGAAATGTGCCATTATAGCCTTATTTTAAGTAAGAGGTCTCCAAATTTGGAGGCCCTCCAAATTTGGCAAAATTTGTAGAACTACCTAGACAGGATGTAAGAACACTAACAAACAAATTAATTTTATTCCCATAGTTTTTTTTTTTTTTCGCTAATAATATTTTAAAAGTAACCTGCCCAAAAGTATGTATTAAAATTTATACAACATGAAATAGAAACATCTGCTAATTCATTTATACTTCTCTGCATGTAAGGAAATATGAAAATGTGAATGCAGTTTTCTTTTAAGTCAAATTAAAACTCAGCCTCCTTTGTCAATTGTAGAGCTGCAGCATCCCCTTGTGGGGTTGATGGTAACTACATGAAAACTCAGGAAAAGCTTTATTTACCTTCAGGATTTCAGGCATATTCTTTCTTTCTTTCTTTTTTTAATTAATTAATTTATTTATTTTTGGCTGTGTTGGGTCTTCGTTTCTGTGCGAGCGCTTTCTCTAGTTGTGAGCGGGGGCCACTCTTCATCACGGTGCGCGGGCCTCTCACTGTCGCGGCCTCTCTTGTTGCAGAGCACAGGCCCCAGACGTGCAGCCTCAGTAGTTCTGGCTCACGGGCTCTAGAGCGCAGGCTCAGTAGTTGTGGCTCATGGGCCTACTTGCTCTGCGGCATGTGGGATCTTCCCAGACCACGGCTCGAACCCGTGTCCCCTGCATTGGCAGACAGATTCTCAACCACTGCGCCACCGGGGAAGCCCAGGCATATTCTTTCTAATCTTAATATTCTAGCTCATTAGTGTTGATAATATCTAGTTTTAACTTTATCATATGTAGATCACAGAATTTGATCAGACTTTTTGAATAGGTAGTATACTCACATGGTTCACAGTTCAAAAGGTAAAAGTCTGTCTCCTGCCCCTGTCCCCCAGCTAACCATTTTCCCTCTTCTGAGGTAGCCACTAGTTTGAGATTGTGGAAATATTTTATGTAAGTATAGGCAAACATGGATATATCCTTCTTTCCCATTCGTTACACAAATGTACACATTTAAAAAAATTTTTTATTTTATGTTGGAGTATAGTTGATTAACAATGTTGTGTTAGTTTCAGGTGTACAGCAAAGTGATTCAGTTATACATATACACGTATCTATTCTTTTTCAAATTCTTTTCCCATTTAGGTTATTACAGAATATTGAGCAGAGTTCCCTGTGCTATATAGTAGGTCCTTGTTGGTTATCTGTTTTAAATATAGCACTGTGTGTACTTGTCAATCCCAAACTCCCTAACACTCCCTCCCCCCCTCCCTTCCCCCCTGGTAACCATAGGTTCATTCTCTAAGTCTGTGAGTCTGTTTCTGTTTTGTAAATGAGTTCATTTGTGTCTTTTTTTTTTTTAAGATTCCGCATATAAGCGATATCATATGATATTTGTCTTTCTCTGTCTGACTTAACTTCACTTAGTATGATAATCTCCAGGTCCATCTGTGTTGCTGCAAATGGCATTATTTCATTCTTTTTTAATGGCTGAGTACTATTCCATTGTATATATGTACCACATCTTCTTTATCCATTCATCTGTCAGTGGACATTTAGGTTGCTTCCATGTCTTGACTATTGTAAACAGTGTTGCAATGAACATTGGGGTGCACATATCCTTTTGAACCATGTTTTTCTCCGGATATATGCCCAGGAGTAGGATTGCTGGATCATCTGGTAGCTCTATTTTTAGTTTTTTAAGGAACCTCCATACTATTCTCCATAGTGGCTGTACCAGTTTACATTCCCACCAACAGTGTAGGAGGGTTCCCTTTTCTCCACCCTCTCCAGCATTTATTGTTTGTAGGTTTTTTGATGATGGCCATTCTCACTGGTGTGAGGTGATAACTTGTAGTTTCGATTTGGAATTCTCTAAGAATTAGTGATGTTGAGCATCTTTTCATGTGCCTCTTGGCCATCCATATGTCTTCTTTGGAGAAATGTCTGGTTAGGTCTTCTGCCCATTTTTTGATTGGGTTATTTTTTTTTGATATTGAGCTGCATGCGCTGTTTGTAAATTTCGGAGACTAATCCTTTGTCAGTCTCATCGTTTGAAAATACTTTCTCCCATTCTGTGGGTTGTCTTTTCATTTTGTTTATGGTTTCCTCTGCTGTGCAAAAGTTCTTGAGTTTAATTAGGTCCTTAATGGACACATACTGTATCATATTCTGTACCTTACTTTTTTTCACTTTCAATTTAGTAGAACTTCAGTATTTGTTGACTTTTTGTAGTGGTTAAGAGTATGGACTCCAGAACAAAATTGCCTTGGTTGAAATCCCAACTCTGTCATTAACTACCTGGGTGACCTTGGACAAGTTGTTCCACCTGCATGCCTTTGCTTTCTTTGGCTATCAAATGGGGATAGTACAAACAGTACCTGCCTCCCAGAGTTGTTAGAGGATGAATTGGTTTCATGTAAAGTAAATTACAAGTGGGTATACCGTGGGTATAACTCAGGCTCTCATCATTATAGTTATTGCTGCTGTCATCACCATTATTCCACATCAGTACATATAGAATTTCTGCATCTTTTTTTTTTTTTTGGTACCAGTATTCCACTGTTTTGTAATGGTGTAAATAAAGAGAACCTTAGTGATCATCTAGTTCAGTCTCATTTCACCAGTTACATCAGTATCAGAGAACTTAACATGTGCAAAGCCCTTGTGTGATTGTACACATTGGCACAGTAATTTCCTCCTAAATGATCCAAAATGAACATTAAGAAAATAGATTCAAACATCCTTTCATGTTATAATTTACAATTTTGAAAGTAAGATTCAAGAAGTAAATAAAACACATGATTGGAGTTTTTTTCAATATAAGCACTTTATACAAATTTAAAACTAGATTATTATTTACTTTAAGATGAGTTGGTTTTGTAGTTTGCTAATTTTGGCACCTATCTTTAATCTCCTATCTTTAGTAACAATCTGTTGATAATGATTATCTTTGTGGAACCAGAAATAACATTTAAGTATTAGTAAAGGTGCCTCTGAACAGTTACTTTCCAGATTAGGCAGCATTATACACAAATAATGGTAGTTTTTGCCTGCCTACCTCAATTTTAATTATACAGACCTTGTTAAAATTTTTCAAATGCTGATTTTTCTTCTGTTAAGGGGCTGTCAAAACTGCTGACTCTTGAGAACATTAGGATTGCTTTTTTTGTCTAACTATGAATGAAAAAAATACATG
This sequence comes from Delphinapterus leucas, assembly GCF_059928025.1. Classification (NCBI taxonomy): domain Eukaryota; kingdom Metazoa; phylum Chordata; class Mammalia; order Artiodactyla; family Monodontidae; genus Delphinapterus; species Delphinapterus leucas. The sequence goes on along the minus strand of NC_143132.1, from coordinate 127,934,005 downwards.
TGAGCAACTGAGTGCCACTTTCAGTTGATAACTTCTCTTTGTTTCCTGTTCCTTATTCTTTCAAACTGAAACACTTCATTCAAAAACTGAAGAAAATATACTTGAGGTTTTTGTTTGTTTGTTTGTTTTTTTGTATCCCTAGACCTCAGACACACCAGATATCCTCTACTTAACAAATCTTGAGGTTTTTCTTTTTAGCTCTAATTCATACAAGATTGCTTAATTCACCAGGGCTCCTTTAGATTGTTTAAGTTGAGATTTTTGTAACAATGTTTTAAAATAATAAATTACATGTACATAATTATATAAATAATGACATTATGTATAGTTATTTTACATATATACGTTTTTTAACTTTTACTTGCATTTATTTTTTTGCAGCATTTATTCCTGGGCCATAAGTTTTTGTTTCTTCAGTTTCTTCTGTGATATCTTTTTCTTCTGGGCAACCTCTTCTGGTTTAGGAACAATCTGTTCTTTTTCTGTGAGGATTATCTCAGTGTGGCAGGGAGAGCTCATGTATGGGTTGATCCGACCATGAGCTCTGTAAGTCCTGTGCCGTATCTTGGGGGCTTTGTTCACCTGGATGTGCTCAATGACCAGAGAATCTACATCTAAGCCCTTAAGTTCAGTATTACTCTCTGCATTTTTGAGCATGTGCAGTAAAAATTCAGCACTCTTTTTGGGCCTCCGACCCTGTGTCCAGCACCACTGTTTGGCCTGGGGCACACCTACGAACTCCACCATTGTAACGATGGAATGGCACACATTGCTTCTGTAAAGTGACATCCTTCAGATACTTGGTGGCTTTTCGGATATGCATACACTTAATGGCCTGGGCAGTTTCATGAGTGTTCTTAAAGTGAACACGAAGATTTGAACCTCTTGATTTGCCTGATTTTTTGTGGTTTTCTGGGTCAAGTGAATAACGAACCATTTTTAGAGGTTACCTCAGGCCGTTTACCGGAAAAGCTAATTAATATATTTTAAGTGGTAACAGTTATATGTATATAAATGTTTTATAAATAACATTTACTGTGTACAAGGCACTATTCTAAGTGCTTTACTTACATAACCTCCTTAGGGATTAAATCAGTTAGATACTATTATTACCCCTTATTGAAGAGGTGAGGAAACAAGCACAGAGAGATTGAGCAGTTTTCCCAAGGTCGTACAGCTGTGATTTGGACCAAACTCTTTGACTCCAAAGTTTTTGCTTTTAACCAATGTAAAATAATAAATTTGTGCTTTGGCATAAATATTTTTGAATATGTTTAAAACTCAAAAATATTCTCTGTTTTAAGCTGTCAGCAAAGATTTGAGTGTCCCTTGCTTATAAAATATTATTAAAAAGAAAATTGAGTGAGCGGTCCCTTCTCATTTAAAAAAATGATCTTTTCAAGGAATGGGTAGGGCAATTTTGAAATTCTGTATTTTGTTCAAGTAGACATGGGTGAAGTATTTTGTCCATAGGAATTTCTTATCCTGCCAAAGAAACCTAAGGAGACAGGTTTAAAAAGAGTGGCAGGAGCGAGCCCTTCTGGAGTTCCTGAGCATCCTAGAACAGTGTATGCATAAAAACGAATAACTGGCATAACACTGCCCTAATCCCTCTGCAAAGAATGTGCCATGTTAGGACTATAGACCTATTTTGCGGGTATTTTGTAGTTTTATGAGAGTACCAGAGGGATAAAGCATATTCCTTCCCCCAGTAATTCGGAGATAAGGGAATTAGAGATGCCCTCTGAGTATAATTTCTATAGAACAAACCAAAACAGAGTCTGTAACCTGACTAGAGTATGAGGACACTGTTTAGGATGGGTAGGCACAGTCCCTGGGAGGCTGGGTTTTAACTGTAACACAAGTAATTTTATCCTTCCATATACGGAAAACATGAGTTAAAATAGAAGGGGCAGAATAAAAATGTATCCCAAAGAGGCCAACATGGGTGGCTGCCGCCCATTCAAGCACAGTCAAGTGGTAAGGGGATTCTGTTCTAGAAGCATTGTTCTTTCCTTGGCAAAATTGTCTTAGCTGAGAGATTCTTAAGATTTCCTTAGATCTCTGTGTTGTGTCTCTGTACTCACCACAGCACCTTCTGATAAATAATTTGGCTTTCCAAATAGCTTACCAGTAGGTAAAAAATGTATTGATCAAACATAAACAATTGTATTAACAGGTAAAAAAAGGTATTAGTTGAAGTAGGAGATGTAGATGAAACACTATGGGAAATAGTGATAATTGTTGAAGCCAAGTGATAAGTGCATGGGGGTGATGGTGAGGGTGTTGCTTACTAATATTATCACTCTTCTCCTTACTTTTGTGAATTAACATTTCCATAATAAAATGTATTAGTCACAAAAAAGTGTGGGTCTCTTTGCCATTTGACTGTTGTACAGTCTTTCCTCGGTATCCATGGGGGATTTCTTCCAGGAACCGTGAAGTTCAAACCCATGTTGTTCAAGGGTCAGCAGTATTTCTTTTCATAAATTTAGTAATTGGCCTTCTGTTTTAAATATATTAGTCTCTGTGCTCAATCATTGCAATTCAGGTTCACTTTGAGATGTGCTGTTAAAACTAGGTATCTGAGTCTGCAAAGCTACAGAACATACACCGCATTGTTGAAAATTGACCAAAGTGATGCCCACGTCAGGATGCTTGGGGATCAGCCAGCTAGACTTCCCTTAGAGGCACTTCAGAGTCATTTTTGCTAATAGGCTGATTTCCAATTATTTCCATAGGCAAATTCTTTAAATCATTATTTCTCAAATCAGAGACTAGAAGTTCTGAAGGTTGGTCTTCTGAGACAAGAATTCCTGTTTTGTGGGTAGTGTTATAATTTCTGTATAATTTCTTCTCCTTACATTACCATTCCTTCATCTTTTAAATTTTTCTTGGTTAATTCTCTAGTTCTCTTTTATATCTTTATCATATCCTTCTGAAAGCTAGAATTCTTTTAAAACCCCCTCTCTTCTATTTTTAAACAAGTTAGTCTGTTAGGGGAAGACATCAAAAGTAAATATCAAAACTACTGACTCCTTTATAAAAAGCATTCTAGCTAATGAGTGAAGGAGGGATGATAGAATCATAGTTATCATTTTGCAACCTGTGCAGATTAATGACTCTCGGCAGTGGCCATCAGTGATTGCTAATATCACAAAAAGAGAAAACAGTCAGACATTAGTGCCTCTTGGTGGGACTACACAACACTCTAAATGAAATGTTCTTGCCAGAATGTGAAACCTGAATCTAACCAAGCCCCTAGATCTACCTACAATACTACAGGAAATACAGAGGAGACAAAAGAACATGTTAAATGACATCATGGAGACAGAGTTAACACAGTCCCAAGTCTGGAAAATTGTATAGATAAATTACCTGATTTCTTAGTGGTTAGAGGGTATCTATAGGTTAAAAGAAACTTAAGCTATCAACCAATTACAATCTATAAAACTTGGATTTGAATAGAACATAGAAAACTGTTCAAGTTTGAGAGAATTTGCATACTGACTGGATAGTAATGATTTTTAAAAGTTTATATATATATTTATAGTTATATATACTTAAATATTTATAGATGAAATTATAAAACACCTGGAAATTGTTTTCAAAGAATGCAGGAGTGGGATGGGAGGAGTGAGTAGAGAGACGGCTAAAACAAGAATAACCTTGAGTTGATAATTATTGAAGTTAGGTGATGGTACATGGGAGTTCAGTATGCTACTCTTTTTACTTTTGTATGTATTTTTAAATTTCCATGACAGAAAGTCTTTAAAAATAACTTAGATTTCTGGTTTTGGTCCTACAAACTTCTCTTGATTTTTAAACACTTCTCTTTCCTTGGAATATTTAAAGCTGCCTCTATTTTTTACATATATATTTTTTGCCTTTTACGTACCTGGAAAAATTCATGTAAATCTGATTTTTGCAAATAAAAACATTTTCAGTATATTTGCACTGTTAATCCTTTAATAATATAAAAATCATTTATAAACCTTCAATCACTAACTTTTAAAAAATAAGTTCAAATTTTTACAATGTAGGATTTACTTTAAAATGAGATCACTTATACCTTCTTGTAGTATGTCTTATCTATTTCAACCAAATGTGTCTCTCTTAAATTTAGTTGGTAAAGAGTTATTTTTGATAATATGTTGGATTTTGTGTTTCATTTTTTATTATTTTTTTCCTAACCTGCAAGCTAATCAGACTCTTATTCAGTCCTTTTGAGATCTTGATTTTTGTATTATCTATACTTTTTTTTCCTGGATTAAAATCTATTTTTAGCTTTCTAGTTCAATAGACAGCCACTATTAAGCCTCTGAAAATTAATACTGTGCTATTTAATGAATTATCCTAACATTATACATTAAGTTGACTTTTTGGATTTAGTTTTTTGATAGCTTAGCTGTTTGTTTACCTCACCAACTTTGAGGCCCATTACCATTGCATAGAATTGATTCTATTTTTACTTTAGGTACTTGCTACAACCAAGAGACAATGGAAACAAGTCATCTAAAACTGATGACCTGGGATCCCTTCGATTAAATATATGTTATACAGAAGACTATGTGCTTCCTTCAGAGTACTATGGTCCTTTGAAAACTTTGCTGCTAAAATCACCAGATGTTCAGGTACCTTAAAAATCTTGTGTGCTACTTAATATGGAAAGGCTAGAATAATTCTGTAAATTATGAGGAAAAGATTTCAGAGTATCAAGTTTTATTAAAACTATATATACATGTGTGTGTGTGTGTGTGTATATATATATATATATATACACACACACACACACACACACTCTGTATGTATGTGTGTGTATATATATATATATAAATATATATATATTCTGAACCAGAGTACTGTATACCAATATCTGCTCCAAATTTCATCTCTGATAAAAATCTAGAAAATTAAATATTATTCTATACAACAGTTATCATTAATGAACATATTTGAATTACTTTTTAAAGGCTAATGATTGAGTATTTAATCATGCTTCTTTGATTTTGTGCTTGTTTTCTACCTTTCTATATTCTAGCCGATATCTGCCTCATCTGCTTACATTTTGGGTGAAATATGTCGAGATAAAAATGATGCTGTTTTGCCCCTTGTACGACTGCTGCTCCACCATGATAAACTTGTTCCTTTTGCCACTGCAGTAGCTGAATTAGACTTGAAAGATACACAGTAAGAGTTATATTTTATTAAATGTTAACTATGTGCTGTTGAAATTGGACCTTAATTTGCCAAGTTGTTTTTGTAATCTCAGTTCTTTTGTAGTGACCAGCCTCTTTCTGTATAGAGGTCTTAAAAGAACTGCTTAGCAAGTAATAAAAGGCAGTTCTTTAAGTTAGCAAGCAGTATCCACCAACAGTAAAGTTAACAATTAAAAGATTTTTTTCACTCATTGTTAAAATTTCCTGTTACTAATCTTTGCTTCTTTATTGTAATGAGTCACATGTCACAAATAAAACACCAGGACAGAAGGGTTTTTTCCTCCTTATCCATTATGTAGCACCCTTATATGCCCATGTGTGACATTAAAAGCAATCAGATGGCTTCCTGTTCCTGTCATAGTCTAACACTTGTTTTAGACACACACTACTTTTGTAGTTCAAATATAGGTTACTTTTTTTTGCTAACTTATTTTTTTATGTTTTTGGTAAGTTTGAAAATCCTAATTGTAGCAGGTTGGTAAAAATTACTAAAATTGTATATATGACCAAAGTCAAATACCTCATTATTGATTTTACAGCCTTTGTTTATTACACTTGGTTTCACCTTATTTCTATTTGTATTTCAGAGATGCAAACACAATTTTTAGAGGAAATTCCTTGGCTACCCGATGTCTGGATGAGATGATGAAAATAGTGGGAAGGCACTACCTGAAAGTAACATTAAAACCTATTCTAGATGAGGTACAGAATATAACCTCTGATACTAATAGTTTGTCCTTATTATAGCATCTCTTTCATCAAGTTATCTACTGATGGGGATGATATATCCATTCACACATTACTGAAAGAACACAGGTGAACACTTTAGAAGTAAAATAAATGATGTACTTTTCCATCAATGGATTTTTACTTGAAGGGCACATTGTAGAATACTCTACATAATTATTTCTTTGTTATAGGGTTTATTTTAGCTGGAGTTTCAAATATATGAGAAATGTTTTTTGATACAGTTCTTTACGCATATTGTATACATTATCTCTGGATGGGGGTTTTAAACTTTGTTACAGTTTTAATTTTTATAATTGTATGATCAGAAAAATAATAGTAATTTTCATTTTGCCAAATTATTTAGAAAAGAGCATTAGATGAAAAATTAATCTATTTTCCAGATATGTGAATCCTCAAAATCCTGTGAAATTGATCCTATTAAATTGAAAGAGGGAGATAATGTAGAAAATAATAAGGTAAGTCTTCTCTGTCTTTATAACTGCATTAAAATTGGTCTTAATGGTATACCTATCTCCCACTTATGTTGTAGTAATGTTATTTGGAGGGAAGCAGCGCTTTTTATTTGCATAATGCCTATACTATTAGCAGCATATCCTATGTCTAGTTTTTAGAATGTTATTTCCCTCATTTCTCTTTGGATCATTTTATTCTCTGCTGCTTCTTATGAATTTTATTCCGTACATTCACCTCTTATATCTAACTAGTCTAAATCTAATTCATTAAATGAGTTCAGGATGCAATTGTCCTTTAGCTGAGTGCGTTTAGAGAAGGGAAGCAAAGCTTTAGAATACTAGATGGTTACTGCCTAATATATCTCATTTTCGCTGCATTTTTTTCCATAAAGGCTGTTGAACATGTATAAAAGTCAAAATCTTAATGTTTACCTTTTTAAATCCTACAGGAGAATCTGCGCTACTATGTAGACAAGTTATTCAGTACAATTGTAAAATCAAGTATGAGTTGCCCCACTGTAATGTGTGATATCTTTTATTCTCTAAGGCAAATGGCCACTCAAAGATTTCCTAGTAAGTGCCTTGTTTTACTAAAATACTCCTTTTTTTTCTATACTTGATTTTTCTGTAGATTTATTATCTATTTAGTTTATGTGAATGTGTTTATGGTTTGTTAAGTATATAGTCTTCTTTCATTTTTCAAAATAGTTCTAGCATTTTAATGAAACATCTAATTTTCTTGTAATCTTAAAACAGAATACTCTTGCTTATTTCAATATAATAGCAACTTTATACAAGCAAATCAAAATCAACACTAATTTTAAGAAAGGCAGAAATTTAGAACCGTAACAGTATATAAGTATTTATACCAGCTGCTTACAAGACTGTTAAATATGATAAACAAAAACAGCTTTGTTATTTGTACCAACTACCGTTTCCACTTGCATGCATTCAAAATAGTGAGAATTTTTAAGTTCTGTACAACTGACTAGATTTGACAGTTTGAGAATGCTAAGGTCTTAATGATGAGAGGTTTTTGCAAAAATGGTTTTAGACATTAGAAACATCTCTGTTGCAATATACATAGAATTTTGAGGTAACATATCAATATCTGGCATGCTTTAATTTTGCAAGAACACCTGTGTCAAGGCTTTCCTTAAAAACATTTCAATTAAATTAACAGTTGCTATCTCTGATTGTCAACACTTGGAATTCTAATTATATGCATCTCTGATAAGTAAATAAACTTACTATGGCTGTCTTTCCAGATCTGCCTGTAATGGGGGGGAGGGTAAGGAGGTAAGGCAGCTGCTTAAATTATCAGTCTTATCCAGCCGTGTGAAACTGTAAGTTTATTTCTGTAACCATCTGAAGAGATTTTGCTATTTTATCATATTTTTAAGTGTGTTATGTGCACACAGGTGTGTGCAGTTATCTGCTGCTCCACTAAATTACCCAAAGCTAAAGTAGGGTTGAGTTGTCTAACTAACATGTAGATAAATTCAGCCCTAGATGTCTTTGCTAATTATAGTAAAAATATAAACAGTTAACTTGAAATAAGCATACTAAATCTAGACTTTGTAATGAAAATAAGGGGAGCAGAGACATTAAAGTATGGAAAGATGAAATGCTGACTGAAATTATATTTTTAAATAGTGTGTTAGATCATAATAACCACATTGAGGAGGACTTAGTGAACAGGCACAGTGCTAGCCTGAATTATCTCCACTCTCTCACCTACACAACACCACATGAGATAGGTACTGCTCCCCTTCAGTAGTTAATGAAACTGAGGTTTAGGGAAGTCAAGTAATTTGCCCAAGGTCCGTGACATGGCCAGCAGGCAAGCAGGGTCTCACACCTGGGCCCGGCCCACTCCAAAGCATGCTACTAACCAGCGTACTCTACACTACCCAGTGAATTTGGCCTTCAGTATGCATTAGCTGTTTAATTCTTGTTTATGTGAATAATCTAAAACACATCCTATGATTTTTTTAAAACTGCAAACATATTTCCTTAACTGTCTTTTTGTTGGCCTTAGATATTCTCAGTAGACTCCAGTAGTGATAGTTCTATTCTCAAAGAGTATTTTCATTATTTTCTCATTTGTTCTTACTGCCCTGGGAACATGGGTGGGGAGTGGGGAGGCAGTCATGGGAAGCAAGTATTATTAAAGAACTACACATTAAATGACTTGTGGGTGACCACCTGCTGAGTGACTTAGAAGAGTTAAAACTCACACCAAATGCAGACATTGTTTCCCTCACCTGCTTGTTTACCATCTGGTTGATTGTTGCATTGTGTTGACTCCAGTCAGCAACAAAAGCTGTAGCTGAATGATCAAAGCCACAAGTTGTCTTCAGTTCATCTGCATTTTTATAGGGAATATTGGTAGCTTTTTTAAAGTAAAGATTTCTGTCTAATTGTTTATATTACATAACCTTTGATATTGTCAAGATTTTTGAGGGAAAATTGAAACAGTATCCTAAAACTGAAGACAATCGCCTATCTTAGCCTTAGGGGATTCAGCATTACCACTAGGTAGTGCTAGATACTACTTTTATTTTTGTTGTAATTTCAGGAGTCTCTTCTTGCAGATGAGGAAAGAGGTATTTTTCCAAATTAAAATATTTCTGACAACCTAGCAGCTTTGTTTTTCACTTTCTTTATTATTTATTTCAGATTTTTTTTTAGTCATAGGATTTTTTTCCTTTAATTTACTCATAACCATTACTATCATTTCATCAACTCAGTTCTTACTATACAAATTATATTTATCTCCTATTTAATTTACATGTTTTTCCAATATTTTTTACCTGGTCATCTTTGTTTTTTAATTCAGTGTTTTTGTGCATGACATTTCACCATTTTTTTTCCTGCAGATGACCCTCATGTTCAGTATTCTGCAGTGAGCAGCTTTGTGTTTCTTCGTTTCTTTGCTGTAGCGGTAGTATCACCTCATACTTTTCATTTGCGACCTCATCATCCAGTAAGTGTTGTTCTTCTCAAAGCTTTATTCCATTTTAATTTATTTTTATTAAAATAAGAAAAGATAAAATAACAGGCAAATTTCACTTGGCTATGTTTTCTTATAACGGATACTTAAATTTACTGGGCATTTTTCTTAGCCATTTGATTCTTTCAGAGAAGGTGGAAAATTCTATTTTTTTGTTATTGTTGTTAAAAGATATGCACATGAATAATAATACTATGTTGGTAATAGCTGCAGCTTGGTGATGGGTACAAAGAAGATTCATCATCTTTTCCCTCTGCTATTCTGTATGTTTGTAAATTTCCATAATACAGGGATGTCTTTTTTTTCTTTCATTAGTTATAGGTTTAGTTTGATCTTGCAGATATCTTTAAATCTCACAGAAATTTGAAGAGGCTCATTTCTGAAAGGTGTAGAAACTTTCATTGGAATGTAATTTGTTTGGTATCTCCATATTTTTACTTTTTATTCACCTGAGATGATGATATAAATATATGAGATTTAAAACTTAAGGCATATAATCTTTCTGTTCTGAAGTTGTATTTAGTTACTTAAATCTGAATCTGCACTGCATAGATTTACATGTTTCTTAACATTTTAAAATTCCTTATTTTTGCTGTTTCTTTTTCCTTCTCCTACAGTGTATTATTGCTAATTCTTTAACCTTTTATGTTCCAAACATTTTATAATCTTATCTAATTGTTTTTGTTGCTGATTTTTATAACAAATAATAATAATAAAAGCCAACATTTATTTAGTCCTTGCTTTGTACTAGGCCTTCTTCTAAGTACTTTATATGTTCTAACTTACTTAGTCCTCCCAGTAACCCTGTGAGGTAAATTCTATTCTCATCTTTATTTATAGATAAGAAAACCACAATTCAAGAACTTCTCCAAGGTCACACAACTAATAAATTATGATTTGATCTCACTCAATTTGCACTGGATTAAGAAAGTTCACTGACTGACCCACTCAGTCTTCCCAGGCTGTAAGCTTACCCCTTTTCCTTCCTGCCTCTTAGGCAGTCAGGTGTTTGAGCACCTACAGTGTATCAGATGCTGTGCTCAGCACCGGAGATGTAGTGATGAGGAAGAGACACTCCCTGCCCTTAGGAAACTCGCTAATACAGTGTAGGGAAGACCCACAGGTTTTGGAGTTAAACTGGGCTCTGCAGCCACTGCTTCTCTTGACAGCTACACATTGGCCACTTACTTAACTTTGAGAACTGAGTAAAACCATGCTGCTGTGGCAGCAACACACACCTTCTTGTCAAAGAACAAATGGTCTCTGAGTAGCTACAGCGGAGGATTGGGCCAGTGCCTTTTGTTCACAGGGCTGTCCTTTCTGTGGCTATATTACTGAAGCTGTACAGAACTGTGGGGCAGCAAAAGCTTGATGACATTCTGGACATAAACAGAACTCCTACCTCTGAGCTTGTGACCCTGCCTTATATTCAGACTTGAATTTGCATATCCCTGTAACAGATGTTACAGTAAAGTCCTTCTAACCACAGACTCTGTATTTGAAGTCACCTTTCCAATCAGTATGTCAGAAGGATTGCTTCAAACTGTCATATAACTTTACTGTTTGCTTTTAAGTGAGCCTTTCATTCTAATTGGGGAAATAAGGCAAATATATAAGACACATAGTCTAAAACTACATACATAAATCTAAAACTAGCACCTGATTAGTACCAAGTAAGGAGTATAGACAATCCATACTATAGAAATTGAAAGCAAGGAATGATCCCAGTGACCTGAGGGCGATGACATTGTCGAGACTATTATTGAAAGTTACAGAGTGGTTGAGGAGGAGAACCAATTAAAGGTTGTTAGATTTTACATTTGTAAGTTCTTTGGATTTTGAGAATATTAGTAGAGTAGAAAAGAAGAAAATCCAATTACAGAAGATTAAGGAATAAGTAGGTGAATGCAGTTTTACCTAGGAAATATATCAAAAGTGAGCTCGAGGGCTTCCCTGGTGGTGCAGTGGTTGAGAGTCCGTCTGCCGAAGCAGGGGACGCGGGTTCGTGCCCCGGTCCGCGAGCATCCCACATGCCGCGGAGCCGCTTAGCCTGTACGCCCCGGAGCCTGTGCTCCGCAACGGGAGAGGCCCACGTACCGCAAAAAAAAAAAAAAAGTGAGCTCGCCCTGCTGCTAAAAGACATGGGCAAATTCAAGTATGTACATGTGTGTGTACATATACACATGAATAAATACTTCTTTTGAAAAACACTGATTTTAAAATATGGGTTATAGTAACATTGACATGGTAGACCATTCTTTTGAGAAGTTTCATAGTAAAGAAGAAAGATTGAACTTTCCTTCTCATCCTATCCCCTAGTCTCTCACTGATAGCTCCTTCCAAGACTCAGCCAAGGCAGACTTCTAACCCTTCAGTCTGGGTTAGGCTCCTCTCTTATATGTGCCTGTAGCACCCTGGGGCTTCCTCTGTCATGGCACTTGTCATACTGTTCTATAATCATCTGTTTATTGTCTCTGCATGTGGACTGTCAATACCTTAACAGCAAGGGCGGAATCTTTTTCAAATTTGTGTATCCCAAGCACATGGCACAATTTCTAGAACAAGTAGGTGCTCAGTAAATTTTTTTTTTTTTTTTTTTTTTTTGCGGTATGCGGGCCTCTCACTGTTGTGGCCTCTCCCATTGCGGAGCACAGGCTCCGGACGCACAGGCTCAGCGGCCATGGCTCACGGGCCCAGCCGCTCCACGGCATGTGGGATCTTCCCAGACCGGGGCACGAACCCGCATCCCTTGCATCGGCAGGCGGACTCTCAACCACTGCGCCACCAGGGAAGCCCTCAGTAAATGTTTGATAGGTGAAAGATGGTAGCTCAGAGAGAGAGCTCATCAAATGATGTCTTTTCCAAAAATGGGAAAAGCTATGTATGGTTTAAATAGAGGAGAAGAGACCAACAGAAAGGGAGAAATTAAAGACAGAAGGGGCCTTACTAATATATCAATGTACTGGATGATTCAGAAAGAGTGTCTTTAAAAGAAAAAGTGATAGGATAAACTTGCTGGGGGAAAGAACAGTTTCTCCTTTGAAGTATTATGGTGAATCCTATGAAATTGTTCTGTTTTGGTTTTTTTGTAGATCAAAAATAGTCAACAGCAATTTCACATGGTTCGACTTAATATAAGGAAAAAAGGATAGGATACGTTGTTTTGGGGTGACAGATTCAACGTTTCAGTTCAAGTTAATAAATGTAATACAGCTTCTACTATATGCTAGTGCTAGTCTGTGTACTAGGTGCCAGATGACTAAGGTCCTGGGCATCTCTGAATAATTATGACGGAAGATAGTAGCCGGGTGAAAATTTAGACCAGCTTCTTTGTAGAGTACACTAGGGCATCAGCAGTAGCTAAATGATACGATTGTCAAATAGTAGTGAGGGCCATATTGGTGTAAACAAACCTCTGACATGCAGAAATTATGGAAAATATGGTTTGCTCACTTTTTTCAGTTCAGGAACATAATGAGCTAAAACATTGATTTCAAAACCAAATTTGAACAGGGAAGTCTTGATGAAATTCAGCTCAAATTCAGGTTGTTAGCACATTGTTAAGAATTTTATATTCTTCAAAGGCAGAGAATTGGAGGGACCTTTTATAGATATTGTAGCTAAAATATTTTCTGAATGTTGTAGCTAAAATATTTCTGAATAACCTTAATTAAGGTGTGTAACTGTTTCACGAGTATATCGTAATGATCATATCTCAGGTATTCCTTCTTTTCCAGAATTGCCTTACATCCTGGTCATCTCTTCACCTTCACAGTCACTGCCTATTTTCAGTGTGGGGATACTAAAATATTAAGGAATGTCAGCCAAACACTAAACTAAAGCATTTCTGTATCTAAATTTTCTTGAACATGTCTTTTTCTTTTTTAATTTTAATTTAATTTTATTTTGATTCTTTTTAATCTTTTTTAAAAAATTTATTTATTTATTTATTTATTTTGGGCTGCATTGGGTCTTCATTGCTGCGCGCAGACTTTCTCTAGTTGTGGCGATCGGGGGCTACTTTTCGCTGCAGTGCGCAGGCTTCTCATTGCGGTGGCTTCTCCTGTTGCGGAGCACGGGCTCTAGGCATGCGGGCTTCAGTAGTTGTGGCACATGGGCTCTAGAGCACAGGCTCAGTAGTTGAGGCGCACGGACTTAGTTGTTCCGTGGCATGTAGGATCTTCCCGGACCAGGGCTCGAACCCGTGTCTCCTGCATTGGCAGGCGGATTCTTAACCACTGCACCACCAGGGAAACCCTTGAACATATCTTTTGATGGCAGATTATGGGTATTTGAATCTCCAAAACAAAAAAGATGTTTTATGTAGGGAATTGGTTATACAAATGGATGGATTGGTGGAAACTCATCAGACTATATACATTTAAAATCTGTTCATTTTATTGTATGTAAATTATACCTCAATTTAAAAAAAAAAGGAAGCAGCAAGGATTCATTAGGGAGCATTGTTTAGTCAACTTTATTTATATTTACTTCTTTCTGGTAGATAGGCCTGGATAATAGACTCAAATAGTTACCTTCTGCTAAGATCCTACATGAACTAAGTGACTTCTCATTTCCTAAGTTGAATTTAGGTCTTTGCTTCCATGGTGAAAAGAATTGATTGCAGAAGCCATAAAAGTATTGAATATGCTTACAAGTGGGTTGAATACAGAAATTTGGAAACTGCCATTTTAAGTCATATGGTAGAAAAAAGTAGATGCCATTGACATTCCAAAAGTGAATACAGTTTTTTAGGTAATCCCATCTGCCATACTGTACCCACCCCCCAAAAATTAATATTGATTAAATTATGGCTTTCAGAAGAAAGTATAACATGTCATTAGATATAATTACTTTGAGAGGAACTGTCAATTACATGTGGCTTCTTTAGTCTCTTAATTCCTTAGTTCAGTGAATTGTGCCAATCCTTAGCTAGATTTTAGCTGGTTTGAATGAACATTTTTGAGTCACTGTTTTAGAGCAAGGTAGCCCGTTCACTCTGTTCTACTCTTTACACAAATTCTATTTCTTGAAAACCTAACAAGACTTTTTGTGTCTTTTCTACATTCTTTAGGATCCACAGACAGTTAGAACATTAACTCTCATCTCAAAAACCATTCAAACTTTGGGAAGCTGGGGGAGTCTGTCCAAAAGCAAGGTAAGTCTTTACATCTTTTGCTCTGTACTCACACTTCTAAATGTTGTTGCACCCTGTGATCCCTTCTTCCTCACTTTACTCCCTTTCAAATTAAAAACAAAGCAGAACCAAAAACATATATATGTATAGATGGCGATAGTTGTCTTTTAGATGTTGTGTCTTAGTCACCCTTACAGAAGACAGTTTCATTTAAACTAATGTGTCTAAGATGGGAGAGAGAGTCTAGTTAACAGATGCAAAAGCCTTTTGTTTATCTTTTTGTGCCATAATCATCCAGCAGCTGTTGAGAGAAATCTTCAGCTCCAAGCCCCGTAACTCTCTTGAAATATACGATTGAATCCCTTTAGGCCCTAATCCTAAGTTTAAAAATACAGTCAATTATATTCTTAGTTCTCTACTTAACATATATAAATTCCATGTGTTTTTTTCTTAGTCAAGTTTCAAAGAAACATTCATGTGTGAATTTTTCAAAATGTTTCAAGAAGAAGGATATATTATGGCAGTTAAAAAGGTATGATTGTTTTACTCTGGAAATATTAACTTCTTATCATATAGCATTAGGCAAATAACATTTTATATTGTTCCTAGGAATCAATCCCCAGTTTAAAAAAAATGTTTAACCTGTCCATCAAACATGAAAAGGCTGTCTTTTACTATATTTCTCCTCCCATACACAACTATGGGTTTTTCAGCTGTGAAAATACCTAAATGAGTTTTAGCAACAGCTACTATTGCCAGTGTCTTAGTAACACAAATTACAAATATCTAGAGTTGATATTTCTTAACAGCAGCACTGTTGACAATTTGGTTGGGCAATTCTTGACTATGAGGGACATTTTTGTCCATTGTAAAATGTACAGCAGCCCTGGCCTCTACTATTAGATGCCAGAAGCACGTTCCCAGTTTTTACAACTAAAACTGTCTCTGAACATTGCCAAAGGTCCCCTGAGGAACAAAATTGCCTCTGATTAAGAACCTCTGGTCTAGGGGGAAAGACTTAATGGTACCTGATGTATAGTAGGCACTTAATTGCCATTGGAGAAAATATATGAATTATTGAATATCTTATAAACAATATAAGCTTGTGGTTAGTAACCTGAGGAAAGTTACTTTAATTTAAAATATACAGAAGTCTATAGTATATAAGGTCATAACAAAAGAGCTGCAACAAACAAAAGTTGCTATACTTAGAAGTTGAGAATGTTTTGGGAAGATTTTTAATTTCTAGAGTCTTTAGTTCTGAATCACCCTAAACAAAATGTAGCATTGTTATAAAACCCTAAAAATTTGTAAAGAAAACTTATTTTGAAGTACATCTAAACTTAGCTTGAAGAAATTACTGTATCTTATTTATCACAATTCTAACTTAATGACTCTAAATTAGCATGGTTAGATTTTAAAGATTGCATTCAATTTCTGTAGCATGATTCACAGGTGACTGCCAGGAGTATATTTTGTTTGTAGTTTTTTATGTGTGCTTTTAAATTTCTTAGAGGGACTCGTAAATGAAAGTGATCATTTAAAAAATTAAAGCCAGTTGGATTTTTTTTTTGTCTTGAATAATAGCGCAAGTTCAACCAAAACAAAATTTTTTTAAGCAACCATTGAATGTTTTTGAGGAGAAAGTCTCTCAAAAGAATAGGCAAAGAAAAAGCTGCCCTTTTATTCTCAGGACATTGTTGAAACAGTTTGTGGGACAGTGTAGGCGGACTTTTGTTGGCAAGATTATGATGTCCTGTCTTTTGTTTTGGGGTTGTTTTTCCATTTTTTATGACCTAGGCTGTGGCAGCATCTGATTTCTTTTTCCTGATACAATCGGAATGTGTAGAGTTGGTAATGTCAGTGGAGAAAGTATTTAAGGGTGCCAGGAGTTTAGTCTGTTCCTGATCTGCTCTGAGTCACCCACTCACATTCTCATGCACTATCACTGTAGTACATCTCCTGTCTCACATTTACGTAGGATATTTTGCCCTAATATATGAATTTTCTTGATTATTTACTAGTCTAGATATGTGCAGTGCTAGAAAGTACAAAAGCTTATGAAACCCAATTTCTCAATTAGTGGTGTTCTCACTAGTGACACTGATCACTGCTCCAGAAGAAAATAGTTTATAATCCTGAACCCTATACAATTTCCACAAAGTTTAGGAAAAATAACCTGAATAGGTCTGTAAACAGGCTGACCATATAATTCAGTGTCCAAAACCACAAAGTGTTCAAGGGCGAAAAGGAGTACTTTGATTATGAGGGGACCAAAGTTGTAGACAAGGATGGCCCTGAGCAAATTGAGGCCTATATTTACCCTGCCTGTAGTCCATCTTAATTATTATGTTTTCTTTCACCTTATATAAGTGGATTTACCTCATATTCCTTAACAATATGACAAATAAATAATAAATTTAATAATTACCATAAATAAATAAAATAAATATTTATCAAATAAGAAAATTAGTGCCCGCAGGCAAATATTAAGAAATGAAATATTTAAATAACTCTTTCACGCTCCATTAGTGGATGGTTGATCTGTGAGAACTGAAGATGTAATAGGACATTTCTTTAGTTTCCTTGGATACTTGTTCTGTGTCACCCATATATAATTCAAAAGAAACTCTGTTCTTGTTCTTTCAGTTACCAAGATTTCTCCCAGCAAACTAGAAGTAAACATTCCACTGGAAAATCCCACAAGTGGAGGTTCTGGTGGGCAATCTACAGCCAGTCTTAGGAGAAAATGACTGTGCCCACAAACTCTACTTTAGATTGTTCACTGGTGCCTCAATGTCATCCTTATTGGAATGTACTTTGTTTTTGTTTTAAACCCTAAGCGGGACAACATAGAAAAGTATAAAGGAAAAAACAAGAACTAAACGAATAAATAGTTCCTTTATGGAGCAAAATAGGATTCCTCTCTAAGAACAGGAATTGTTCCTGAACTACTAATTTCTCTCTCCCATGAAGAGAAGGCCACATGTCAGGAATCTCTTGACCAGTTGAGGTAGCATATTCTTGAAGCTTAAATGCTTTTCATTGGGTAGTTTGCCATTGCTAGATTTGGGTACTTCACATTTTCTTGAGCCACCACATTCCCACATTTTCCATGGGAAGTTTCTAAATGGTTATTAGATTTTCAGGCTATTCCAAAGAACCCAGTTACACTTTAGTCATAACTGAAATACTAGCTCTCAGGGCTAAAGTCAATTATATATGATGAAAGTGAGCAAACTCTTCTGTAAAGGGCCAGTGAGTAAATACTTCAGGCTTTGATGGCTGCATAAGGGGACTGCCACATATTTTTCTTTGTTTTTACAACCCTTTAAAAATTTAAAAACTGTTCTTGTGGGCCTTACAAAAACGGGTTGAATTTGGCCTGCTGAGCTATAGTTTGACAGTTCCTGACCCACACAGTATAGGTTCACAATCCCGTATCTGAAATCTTTGGGAACGGAAGTATTTCAGAATTCAGTTTTTCAAAGTTTTGAAAGATAATAGGTATGTGCTATATATTATATAATAAAATACCCGCAGTGTGCCTCACAGTAATGTTTGTGTAGCACATTAGTGAATATTCACACTAAGTAGGATAAATACAGGCTATAAGTAGCCTTTCACCTGTTCAGGTTAAGTTACTGTAAATGAGTTTACTGTAAATCAAAAGCAAACCAAAAAACTCTTTGTACTCAGAGCTTTTTAGATTTCAGAGTTGCAGTTAAGGAATTGTGGGTTGAATTATTTCTACAGGGACATATATCCTGGGTTTTAAGTAACTTAACGATAAACTTTTAGAATACCTGTCATATGTAAATTAGGGACTTCCTCTATAATTAAATATGTATTTTGCTTTATTCCTTAATAATGAAGAACTTCACGATATTATCTATCAGCGACATTGATAAACTGAATTTATGATGTACCTTGTCACAAAGTTGTAATATTTGCCCCTTTCCCCATTTAGTTCTTGGATGAAATTTCATCTACTGAAACTAAAGTGTCCAGTGGTACCAGTGAGCCTGTGCACCTGAAAGAAGGGTAATTTAATGAAATCAGATTTTAAAGTCATATTTCAGTAGAGACATTAAGTAAGTACAAAGAGCATGGGTCCAGGAGTGAGGAAATCTGGGCTTTATTCTGTGCTAAAACTGCCTAAGTAACATCAATCAGGTAAGTCACCCTCACTGTCCTATAAACTTTATGCCAGATGGGCATGACTTCTTGTCCATACAGTGCTATAGTTGTTTTGCAAATATAATGAGATTATGGGTGGTAGAGTAGTACTGAAAAAAGTAACAGCATTATTCAGTCTTAAAGTAGTGTTTTCATTGGAAGTTAAAGGGGAAAATTACTCACTTGGCCTTTTTCGTTCTGGATAGTACAGTTGTAAATATCAAATTATTTAAGGACTTTATTCCCTTAGTATGGCCAAAATAAATACAGGAGTTAGTTATAGATGGCAAAGACATTTTCATAAACTTAATATAGTCTTTGACAGCTCTTCATGTCATTTAAAATTAAAGGATAATTCTTTGTTTTGGATTAATTATTTTAATATTTGTAGCTAAATGTTTACATCTGTTGTTTTGGCAGTGAGATGTATAAAAGAGCTCAGGGAAGAACTCGGATTGGAAAAAAGAATTTCAAGAAACGGTGGTTCTGCTTAACAAGCAGAGAGCTCACCTACCACAAGCAGCCAGGTAGTTGTGTTTATGCTCTATTGTGGGGCTTTTCCTGATTCCCACTGAAGATTTCTTTTTCTGCTGCTTAATGTGACTAGCGAACCTTTTTACTAATGTTACTGTAGTTCATGGTTTCTCACAGTGATGTACACACACTAAAAATATAATAAATATTTGACGAGTAACACCATGTAAATTACACTTTTCTCTCCCTTTGAATGTCTTGTGTTACTAAAAGTGGTGTTCCTACAGTATGCTCTCTTTCTAAAAATCCCTGGTAAATCCCTGTTTTTGTAATCAATCTATAAGGAACAACAGTTAGATATTTCAAAACTCAGAATTTTAACTTCCAGAGTCAAATTGGTAAGAATCAGTTTCTAGTAAATGAGAGGGTTTCAGTGGTTTGCCAAAAGTTCCTACAGTCATACCATAGGCTGTGATTTCTATTCAGTTAAAAGAGTCATTCTAGACTATTGCCAAGCTAACTTCCAAGATGAAAATTCTAGTAATTTGCCCCCTGAAAAGGCACAAATTGGCTATCTGTTTGGGTACAGAGAGCCATCTTCCTACAGTGTGATTTGAGGGCTTCGGAGAGGCAAAGTTTGTCCCTCAGTGGACTGACATAATGCTTAAAATCTCTGCCTTTTAAGTTTATTCCTTTGGGGGTAAAGCATTATCTACAGAAGGCCACTAGTTTCTGATACCTTAGCAAGAATTTAGTATCTAGATCATAGGTCACATACAGTAAAATTCCTTCTGTTCAGAGTGATCAGGATCCAAAGCTGTTCACTTAACCAGAAAGATCAGTTAAAGCAAGAATCACTTAAAAACAAACAAAAAGATGCATTCATACCTTAAATGTTTATGTGTTTGTTTAGCAGTCTTATGATAGCCAAGATCTTTTCTTTGAATATGGATCTATAGATTAGATTTCCCCTCTGTCTTTCTTGTGCAAACATAACCCTAGTGCATCAGTTTTCAGGTTGATTTCTCTAAAGTGAAGCTAGAACTTAAATACTTGAAAAGTAGTCAAATTATAGAATCCTTTTAGTGTGTCATGATAGTCACCCTAAGTTTTTGCAGCTCTCTCACCCCCATATAAATCAACTTTATTTGTGTGGGTGTTGGTCTCCTTTTTTGAAAGGCTTTTCAGAGTGTTTGCCTGATTTTCAAATAAATATATGCCCCTTGGTAGGCGGCATTTATTTTGTCACTTTACATAATGTTTAAGTAAATTATAATTACACCATGGAAAAATGGCATTAATAGGTCTGGGAACAAACACAATGGACTTGGTAATCAAAACAGCCTAACCAATGGAAACAAGGGTACAAGCTTAATAGTTAGTACCCTAGCAGCCACAAGCATTCAGCCTCCCATGAGCATCATTCAGTAAGTTCTACAGAGGAAATGGAGAGTCTTGGTTAATCTGACAAATCTGTTAGGTAAAGATCTGTTAAGAGAACTTCTGGTGTAAATTCTGAAATGATAAAAACAAACACCACACGTAAGATACTTTCAAGAGAATGTAGACTCAATTAAGCTGAGTGCTTCAGTGGAGACTCTAGAAGAGTGAAGTGAAAAGAAATTTTTTTGTTTCATAATTCCTGAGGATGCTTAGCCAGAATGACTACATATGTCAAATATATTAGTAAGACATAAGAGGCCAAATGCACTATATTTTTAGGCACCTAGATAATTTGTTGTGGAATATAAATATTCCAATGACTAAGGATCAATCAGCTACATACTTGCCCTTCCAGACAGCATTCTTTAAGCTAAGCATATTTTTAATGTTTTAGAAGTTACAGTTTATGTTGAATACTATATAAATGCTCTCACATATATAGCACCATTTTTAAAATAACTGGCATAATATGCTAATTATGCTTACATCAGCAGTACACTGAAATAAAATTTAAGGTAAGTTAGTTATCCTCTGTGAATAAGTTGGCTATTTTCTCCTCATTTAAAGTATTTTCTAATCTAAACCAACATTCTGAAGTCTTCTTTGGCTTAAGACTTTAGAAATCAGATGATAGCTTTGGACCTTTTTCCTCTAGAAAAATTCAGGAACAAATATAGACACAAAACCTTGCATATAATTTCAGGGAGTTCATAGTCCCAGAGTCCATGCACAGTTCTCAAGAACTTCTGTTCTATCCAGTGATCTTATGAGGATAAAATTCTCTAGAATGATTAGACTGCTCTAAGGTATAAAATAGACACATTAGAAGTTACATTATTTTAAGGCCTTAAGAAATTTAACATGTTGGAATGGCATTGGAGGAATGAGCTCTGTTATATGAAGTTTCAAGATTATTTACCAAAGCCTACAGTTTTAAGCATCATGCTTTTTTTTTAACTATTTTGTTGGATTTTTCCAAAATATATTACATGCTTCCCTGCCTTCTAAAAAAGAGTTCATTGAACGTAAGTTAACATTTTCGAGATGGCTTGGGGCTGTCATTGATAATATTAATTATTATACAGTACTCTGATTTAGTGATGTTTTCTGGGCTGCTTATGGGTGTGTGCAGCTGTTTACTTCCCAGCTACATGCCTTGGACTGCCATGCTTTTTTGTGTTCCTGTGTTTGCTTTATACAGTTTTTCATTATCCCCTCTGTGTTCAAGCTGTCACCTTAAATTTCTTGTGCTGTCAGTGAACAATAATGTAGCATCTCACTCCCACCTCTTATCCCCTACTTCCATTTTTTACTGCTAATATACTATGAGTGAAGATGTAGGTACTGTGTTTGTTAAAATTATACATAAGATTAAAAGGCCTTGATTGACGATTTCAGGACTTTCCTCTGTGAATAAAATCCATAGGCTTTGGATTCTCTCTTTGGTTGTTCAGCAAATGTTTTGCTTACTTCCTGTTTCCTTGCAGTTTTTTGCATAGCTACGACTGCTAGGTAATTAGTCTCTTATTACACTTTACGACTTTGGTGTCTGAAAGAGCGCCTCCCAAATATTCTGTAACATAGCTTTAAATCATTGAGTCTTTCACTCTTTCCTCCTACTGAACACTAGTATTCTGAATCAAGTATTTCTACCACTTAGAATCAAATAATAGTTTGCCAGTTTACTGGAAAAGTAATTAATAGAATTTTCTCAATTTTAAGGGTTTTTCTCAAATAAGTTATTAAATTTTGATGCCCACTTCGTAATAGTAAGCAATTAATCTTCAATATCACTAAATTAACATGTGGCCAATGAATGTCGTAGGGCATTCAGTCAGCTATCAGTCATGATTACCTTGACAGTTTCTTATGGATCTGAGTGTGATTATGATTTTATATTGATACACTATAACGCGGTCATCTTCTACAAGTAAAAGTTCTCCTAGTTGTATGCTGGAATCAAATGAGTTATTGATGTTCCAGCCTTTTCCTATCTCATCCAGCCTCATCTTTTGCATTCTCCATATGTCACTTTGCCAGACTAACTCTTGAAGCTCCTTTGAGTTGTGCTCTTCTACATTCATGCTTTTGTATTTGCTCTATCTAGAAATCCCTTTCTTTCCTTCTTTACCTGTGTAATCTGTTGTCCTTTAACCCTCAGAACAAGTGTCAGCTCTTTATGGAAGTCGTTTTCATAAAGCTTCTGGCCACCTCAGTTGAGTATTCTCTTACTATGTTTCTTTAGCACATTAGTGATAACTTATGTCACACTGTGTGGTCATTACTTTTATCTATCTCTCGCCCTAGTTTTTTAAGATCCTCAGTAGCAAGGACCATGTTTTTACTACCTTCGTTAAGGCATTTATTAATTTTTAATAAATGGTTTTCTTCAGAGGACACCATGTTTTCCAGATATGCTGTTATCTGAATACATTAAGAACCACTGCTCTGGGTTTCTAAAATTTCTGCCAAGCTTACTACTAATAGGTTATTTTTTTAAATAATAAGTTATTAACAAATTCATCTCTGAAATTCCATTTGTGTTCTCCAAACTTGATTAGATATTGTCTACTTTTGGATGACCTGTTATACACAGATACATACATACAGCCTACACAACTTCCATATGATATCAGTGTTCTAGCTCATATAACCTATGGACAATATAAAAGAAGTTTCCATGATGTTTTAAACATGCATCTCAATACATTTAGGTTGACTTGGTTTTTACCTGCTCATATTTTCATACACAGGGCTCTGCAGTATTTTTTTTCTTTAATAACTAAAGAACACCATTGATTTGTCTGTGCATTATATTCAACAGATATTTTATTGGGTGCCTGCTGTGTGCCAGATGTTGTTCCAAGCTCTGGAGAAAACAGTAGTGAACAAAACATACCAAAATCCTTACCCCCATGGATCTTATAGTTTAGTAGTGATTGACAGTAAACAAACAAACAAAAGAATTTTATACTATATGGGATGATTATAAATGAGATGGACAAAAATAAAACAGGGAAGGGGAATAGAGAACTCAGGAGAGTTGCAATATTAAAAAGTCTAGTCAGGGAAGGCTTCACTGAGAAAGTGACACTTGAGCACAGACCTAAGGAGGGTGAGGGAGTGAGCTATGTGGATAAATTTGAGGTAGTAGTGACGCAGACATAGCTAACAGCAGCTGGTACAGAGGCCCTGAAACAGAAGTACACCTGGAGTATTCAGGAGACAAGAGAACGCTTTTGTGACTATAAAAAAAAATGAATAAGGGGGTAATCACAGGAACTGAGATCAAAAAGACCATGGAGGAGCTAGATATTATAGGGCTTGTGGATCATTGAAGGAGTTTGAATAACATGGCAGGGCACTGAAGAGTGTTAAGCAAAGGAATGATATCATTTGAATTATGTTTTGATAGGATTGATCTCCCTTGCCATGTGGAGTGCTGTGTGGAGATTAGACTGAAGGGGGCAAGGAGACCAAGTAAGAAGCTACTGCACTAATTCAGGGGAGAGAAGATAGTGACTTGGACCTGTTAGTAGCAACGGAGGTTATAAAAATAGATCACATCTTGGATCTATTTTAAAGATAGTATTCACAAGATTTGCTGTAGGGTCAGATATCAAGAGTAAGAGCAAGTCAAGGATAACTCCAGGGATTTGGGCTTACACAAGTAGACTGAAGAAGTTGCCTTTTTAAAAACAGACATGGGAGTTCTGGTAATAGTAAAGAAGCTTGTATTAGACTAACTGTCTCATAGATAACAACTAAAAACTTTGGCCAGAATATATAAAACAACTCTCTGAAGAATTTGACCCTTGGAAGATGAGAACTATGCTGGGTGAGATTTATGTTTATTTGGCTTTCCCCCCTGAGAGCACTCCCAATCTGTGCAGTATGAGGTGGTAGAATTCAAACAGAAAGTCATAGTTTGCTTTTTTTTTTTTGGCCGCACCACATGGCACGTGGGATCCTAGTTCCCCAACCAGGGATCGAACCCATGCCCCCTGCAGTGGAAGCATGGAATCCTAACCACTGGACCACCAGAGAATTCCCAGAAAGTCATAGTTTTATTGCCTTGAAATGGCAAAGGACAGAGTTCAAGGCTGCCAGAGAAGGCAGAAATTGAGGAGATTAAAAGGAGGAGCCTTCCAATCTGCTTTGAACCCCCCTGAAATCCTTAGCTGACTCGAACTGCTCATGCTAGGGGGAACTTCAGAGAGGCTAGTGAAAAGCGGTAACTGAAAGATAAAAAAAGATGAGAAGAGATCTCAGCTTCTTTCCTCCTCAGAGACAGAGTTTGGAATTTTAGAAGGTGGTGGTTCAGAAGTAAAGACTATGCCCTAGGATTAAGGAGATTTAAATAAACAAAGTATCATATAAACAAAGTGTAAAGCCAAGCCTCAGAGTGATCAGCTAATGATGTAACTTTTTGAGGGAAGATAACTGAATCCAGAGTCTCTACAATATATTATTCTTAGTGTCCAGTATACAGTGAAATATTAACAAGTTTGAGAAGAAACAGGAAAATACAACACTAAGAGAAAAAGCACTTAACAGACGCAGACCCCTATATGGTCTACATGTTGGAATTAGCAGATATGAACTTTAAAGCTGTTATAAATATTTCAAGGGTTTAATGGAAAAGATAGTCATCATGATTAAAAAGATGGGGAATTCCAGCAAAAGAAAAAAATAGAAACTATAAAAAGGAATCAAATGGAAATAGGAATTGAAAAGTACAACATCATAAATGAAAAGTGTATTGGATGGGCTTAACAATGGTTTGGAGATGTCAGAAGAAAGATTCAGTGGACTTGAAGACAGATCAATGAGAATTATCCACTCAAAGAACACAGAGAAAAAATATTGGGAAAAATGAACAGAACCTTCAACCTACCGAGTTGTGGGACAGTATCAGGCAGTCTAACATATGCATGATTGGTATCCTAGAAGCAGAATAGAGAAAGAGGCAGAAAAAAATACTAGAAAAAATAATGGCCTAAAATTTCCCAGATTTGGCGAAAAACATTTTATTACAGATCTAAGATCAGTGAACACCAAGCATAGTAAATACAAAGAAAACTACACTTAGACATATAATAATCAAACCAAAGAAAAAGAGAAGAATCTCAAAAGCAGAGGAACAAAAGACAGATTACATACAGGAGAACAATACAAGTGACAGCTAACTTCTTATAAAAAGCAACCAAAGCCAAAAGACAGTGGAATGATGTCTTTCAAGTGCTGAAGGAAAAAAGCTCTCTACTTAGAACTCTAGTGAAAATTTCCTTCAAAAATGAAAATAATCCTTTAGATAAGTTGTTAAGTAGACTTGCACTATATGAAATGCTAAAGGAAATTCTTCAGGCTGAAGTGACGTAACACCAGATGGAAACTTAGATCTACAGGAAGGAATGAAGAGCATTGAAAATGGTAAATATGTACATAAATGTAATAATGTCTGTCTTAATTTTTTAAAAACATCTTGTTTAATGCAGAATTTATAACATTGAGTTACAGCGTTTATAACAAATTTAGATGTAGAGTATATGACAATAGTAGCACAAAGGAAGGGGATGGAGTAAATTATTGCAAGGGTCATTATTTTATGTGGAGTGACACAAGAATAATTTTAAGTAGATTGTAATGAGTTAAGGCTGTATAAATCTCTAGAAGAAAACTTTAAAGAAAAAAGTATAACCCATCTCTCCCCTGCACAAAAAATAAATTTGGCAGGAGGGGAAGAACAGAGGAGCAAAAATCGGATGGGACAAATAGAAAACAAATAGCAAAATGATAGGTTAAGCCCAACTATAACAAGTAATTAGAATAAATGTAACATCATATCTAAGATCTGGAGCAAAGGAAGGATTATGCACATTAATCAGTTCTCTTCAGCATTGTATTGGAGGTTGTAAACAATGTAGTAAGACCCCTCCCCCCCAAAGAAGAAAAGGACATATGGAGTTACGTAAAAATTCCTAAGGAATCTTCACAACAACTGTTTGAACTGATAAGTGAATTTAGCAAGATCTTGGGATACATGATTTGTATATACAGATCAGTTGTATTTGTATAAACTGGCATCAAAATGTTAGAAGATGGGCCTTCCCTGGTGGCACAGTGGTTGAGAGTCTGCCTGCCGATGCAGGGGACACGGGTTCGTGCCCCGGTCTGGGAAGATCCCACATGCCGCGGAGCAGCTGGGCCCGTGAGCCATGGCCGCTGGGCCTGCGCGTCCGGAGCCTGTGCTCCGCAACGGGAGAGGCCACAACAGTGAGAGGCCCGCGTACCGGAAAAAAAAAAAATGTTAGAAGATGAAATTTAAAAAATAATACCATTTATAGTAGCAGCCCCCCGTTCAAAAACACCCACCTAAAATACTTAGGATCATTTTTTAAAAAATAAGTATAAGACTTTAAAGAAAATTATAAAACATTGCTGAGATAAAATAAAGGAGATGCAAATAAACGGAGACATACATCATGTTTGTGGATTTTAAGGTTCAGTATTTTTCAAGAAGTCACTTCTCAAATTCATCTTGATTTTAACACAATCCCACTCCAAATCCCAAGTTTTTTTGGGTAAAAATTGACAAGTTGATTCTAAAATTGATGTCAATGGGAAAACAAAGGACTTAACGTGGCTGAGCCAATGTTGAAAAGTAGAACAAAGTTGGAGGACTAAGACTTACAAGACTACTAATTACTAAGTAATTCAAGTCTGAAATTTTGTCATAAGAGCAAGAGAGATCAGTGAACAGACAAGAGTCCAGAAAGACACACACACATATATATGGTCAATTCAGTTTTGACAAAAGTGTCAAGACAGTTCAATTGGGAAAGGAAAGTCTTTTCAACAGATGGTGCTGGAACAACTGGATAAACGAAGAGAAAATGAACTTCACCTTACCTCATACTACACACAAAATTTAATTCAAGATAAGAGGATCATAGGCCTCAGTGAAAACATAAGAGAATATCTTTGCAACTGTAGAGTATGCAGGGATTTCTTAGGATATCAAATGCACTAAACATCTTTTTAAGATAAACTGAACTTCATTAAAGTAAGATTTTCCCACTCTTTATATCATCACTCCTTTTTCTTTCTTTTTTGTTATGATAATGGGCATAAAATGTGTTGCTTGGCAGTTGAAATTTTTCAAGAGGTTGTTGGGATTTGAGTTTCTTTAAACCATAAGCTAGTGTTTTTCACCAAATTTGGGAAATTTTTTACTTCAAATATTTTTTTTCTGTCCATTTTCTCTCCTTCTTAGGACTCCAAATATACTTATTCAGGCATGCTTGATATTGTCTCACAGGTCTCTCTGAGACTTAGTTTATTTGTCTTCTTTCCCTTTTATCTTTGTTCTTTAGATTGGATAGTTTCTATTTACGTTCATTGATTTGTTTACCATCTCAAATCTTCTCTTCAGCTCATGTAGTGAATTTGTCATTCCATTTATTGTGCTTTTCAGCTCTAGAATTTCTGTTTGATTCTTTTTATAGTTTCACTTTTCCTGTTTAGAGTCCATATTTGTTCAGTCATTATTAGCATATTTTCCTTGAATTATTTGAACATATTTATAATAGTGGATTTGCTCACTAATAGAATAAATTCAACGTCTAAGTCCACTCAGAGTCAGTTTCAGTTGGCTGCTTTCTTTCTCAAGTATGGGTCACACTTTTCCTGTTTCTTTCCACATCTCATTTTTTAGTTAAAAACTGGGCTTTGTAGGTAGTACATTATAGTGTGTCTGGATTCTGTTTGTTCTTCTGAAGAACTCAGACTGCAACGTCTGTTCCGTGTGTGTGTGTCTGTCTGTCTCTTTTTATCTTTCTCTCTGTCAGTGTATAGCTGCTGTTGTCTTTGCTCAGATTTTTTTTTGGTCCCTAATCCTACCTCCCTCCCTAGGGCTCTCACCTGAGCTTGCTTAGTTTAGTGGTCAGCCAGCGATTTGAGCATAGTGCTCAAATACCTGAAGCCAGCAAGTCTTCCACCCTTTATCACCTGAGCTGTTTGTGAATCGGAACACATTCAAAGGCACAGCAAATTCACATGTCTCCCCAGGCTTTCCACTTTTGCCAGACTCTCTGGGATGGCACATACATGCATCTTTAGCAGTTAGCCAAGGATGTGGCAGGTTTATTATCTCAGCCTTTCTATAGCTCTCTTGTTTCCAAAATCTCACCCTTAAACTGAATTTGTAACCTCCAGCCAGTAAAGCTGTGAGTTTTCACTGATCTGGGCAATTCGGAAACACCCTCAGGGAGGAAGACTGTGAACTACCCAGTTCTTATCCTATGCGGTAGCAGTTGTTCATTGAGTAAACACGTCTCAGATTTTTACTTGCTTTTGGTTATTTTCCAGTGCTCTGAAGTGGTTGTTTTTAATAATTTGCCCAGTTTTATACTTACTTTCTAAGGAATGGAATTACTCAGCTTCCTTACACTACTATCAAAAGATAGATTCACAGTTATTTTATTTCATCTGTGTTCCTTGGGACCGATATATAGCTGGAATTCTGTTTTTCTTGGGGTGGTAATGGTTTTTTAATGGAGATATAATTCACATAACCATAAAATTCACCCATTTAAAGTGTACAATCCATTTTTAGTATATTCACAAAGTTGTGCAATCACCACTAGTTGCAGAACATTTTAATCCCTCCAAAAAGGAAAACCTATACCCATTAACAGTCACTGCTCACTCCTCCCTTCTCCCAGCCCCTGGCAAACACAAATCTGCTTTCTGTCTCTATGGATTTGCCTATTCTGGACATTTCATGTAAATGGACTTAAACAATGTGTATGTAACCTTGTAAGACTGGGTTCTTTCACTTCGCATAATGTTTTCAAAGTTCATCTATGATATGGCGTGAATCAGTACTTTATTCCTTTTATGGCTGAATAATATTTTGTTGTTTGGATATATTCCAAATTTTGTTTATCAGTTCATCAGTTGATGTACATTTAGATTGTATCCATTTTTTTTTACTATTATGAATAAATGCTGCTGTGAACATTCACATATATGTTTTTGTGTGGACATATGTCTTCAGTTCTCTTGACTATGTACTTAGGAGTGGAATCAGTGAGTCATATGGTAACTAACTTTATGTTTAACTTTTTGAGGAGGTAATGATGATTTGAACCTAAATTGGATTTTAGTTATTTAATAAGGAAATATAATACACTCACATTTATTGTGATTACTGTAATTGCTACTTTGTTTTATGTTTTTTGTTTATTAGGCTTTTCTGTTTATTGAGGGTTTTTCTCCTGCCTTTTTAATTGGAATAATCAGTCCCATTCATGTTCATTCTGTCCTACCTACTGAGAGAATTTGGGCATCCTATTTCTACCTTTAAATTGTTAACAGACAGGTTTAAACTTACATGTTTACCTTGTTGTCTGCAGTTAATCACAGTCTCTGTTCAAGCTGAGAAAGAACATGAGCATGCTTTCAATTTATTTTTCCCTAATAGCGTCTACCTAATGAAGTCGTCTGAAATTTTAGTACTAGGTTCTCTTCTTTTTTTTTTTTAACATGTTTATTGGAGTATAATTGCTTTACAATGGTGTGTTAGTTTCTGCTGTATAACAAAGTGAATCAGTTATACGTATACATATATCCCCATATCTCCTCCCTTTTGCATCTCCCTGCCACCCTCCCTATCCCACCCCTCTAGGTAGTCACAGAGCACCAAGCTGATCTCCCTGTGCTGTGTGGCTGCTTCCCACTATTTTACGCTTGGTAGTGTATATATGTCCATGCCACTCTCTCACTTCGTCCCAGCTTACCCTTCCCCCTTCCTGTGTCCTCAAGTCCATTCTCTATGTCTGTGTCTTTATTCCTATCCTGCCTCTAGGTTCTTCAGAACCTTTTTTTTTTTTTAGATTCCATATAGATGTGTTAGCATACAGTATTTGTTTTTCTCTTTCTGACTCACTGCACTGTAGGGTCCAACCACCTCTCTACAAATAAGTCAATTTCGTTTCTTTTTCTTCTTTTATCCATTCACCTGTCTGTCGATGGACACTTAGGTTGCTTCCATGTCCTGGCTATTGTAAATAGAGCTGCAGTGAACATTGTGGTACATGACTGTTTTTGAATTATGGTTTTCTCAGGGTATATGCCCAGTAGTGGGATTGCTGGGTCGTATGGTAGTTCTATTTTTAGTTTTTTAAGGAACCTCCATACTGTTCTCCATAGTGGTTGTATCAATTTACATTCCCAACAACAGTGCAAGAGGGTTCCCTTTTCTCCACACCCTCTCCAGCATTTATTGTTTGTAGATTTTTTGTTTTTTTTGTTTGTTTGTTT
Source organism: Delphinapterus leucas (assembly GCF_059928025.1). NCBI lineage: Eukaryota > Metazoa > Chordata > Mammalia > Artiodactyla > Monodontidae > Delphinapterus > Delphinapterus leucas. Next base: position 127,903,009 of record NC_143132.1, on the reverse strand, counting down.
TTTGTTTGTTTTGCGGTACGCAGGCCTCTCACTGCTGTGGCCCCTCCCGTTGCGGAGCACAGGCTCCGGACGCGCAGGCTCAGCGGCCATGGCTCACAGGCCCGGCCGCTCCGCGGCATGTGGGATCTTCCCGGACCGGGGCACGAACCCGCGTCCCCTGCATCGGCAGGCAGACTCTCAACCACTGCGCCACCAGGGAAGCCCTGTAGATTTTTTGATGATGGCCATTCTGACCGGTGTGAGGTGACAACCCTCAGGATGGGAGAAAATATTTGCAAACGAAGCAACTGACAAAGGATTAATCTCCAGAATATACAAGCAGCTCATGCAGCTCAACATCAAAAAACAAACAACCCAATCCAAAAATGGGCAGAAGACCCAAATAGACATTTCTCCAGAGAAGATATACAGATTGCCAACAAACACATGAAAGGATGCTCAACATCACTAATCATTAGAGGTTCTCTTGTTTCTTTAACCTTTTTATGTTTTGATTTTTCTAACCATGCTTATCATTTTTTCTGATTTCTTTGCCCAGCACTATTTTTTATATAATGTACTTGTCTTTTTCCTGAATTCTTACTTATTTTGCAAGAGTATGTCCTCAAGGAATTATCTCAGATAGGCATTAGGGCTGATAAATTTTCTGAGTCCTTGCAATAAAAAAAAAAGTCTGTTTTACCCTTACACTTGAATAAGTTAGATCGGATTTAAAATCATTTCCCACAGAACTTTTAAGATACTTCTCCATGGTTTGCTAGTTTCCTTTGTTGCTAGTGAGAATTTTGATGTCATTCTGATTCTTAGCCTTGATTCTTCTCCCTAGAAACTCTTAGGACTTTTCTTTAATCTTCAAGCTCTAATATTTTACTGCCCAGTGTCTAAGTATTACCTTTCTTCCATCCTGCTCAGCACTTGATGGATCCTTTCAATCTGAAGATTTATACCTTTCTTTCTAGTTTGTTTCTGGAATGCTTATTAGACAGATATCAAAACTTCTGAATTCATCCATCATGGCTCTTAACATTTTTACTTTCTGTTTCTTTGTCCTTTTGTACTTTAGAGAGTCCTCAGTAAAATCTTCCATTTTACTAATTCACCTTGCAATTCATTCCAATTATCATTATCGACTGAAATTAACTCTAATAACATCATATGTGCCTGGAGCAGTGCACTTTCTCTACACATGCTGTATTGTCCAGAAATGAACAAATACAGCAATTCTAGGATATGGGCATGCTTTTGTGTATTCAACAAATCTAAAGATAGAAACTTCCTGCAAAATTTTTAAATTCTCTGGAATCTCTGTGGTGCCCCATGTAGATTAGTACCGAAAGACATGTCTCCTTTCTCCCTCATTTATTATACCCCTGATTTCCTCAGATGTTATTCTCTTTGTTGTATGTGTGTCTCCTCCAGAGTGCTGATTTTCCTCATCTGTTTGGTGATTTTTTTGGCGATTTGCTCATCTTTGTGTTACAGTCCATTCACCTGCTTGAGTGTTCAGTAGCTTACAGCCAGTGATTTCGAGGGAGGGACAGGACGAGCTGCTGAGGGGCAAGGGTGCTCGTGCTTGTCTTCTGGCGTGGATGCTTTCAACAACCTGTGGCAGCCCTGCTTTACAGCCCAGTACGCATCCTTACTGCTTTAGCCTGGGGCTATGCCTCTGTTGACTGCTGCTTAGCACAAGGTGGCGGGGCGAGGGGTGCGGTGAGGACCTAATTGACCCAGCTGTTCCAGATGCAGCATACCAATCAGTGATATGACTGTCATCACACATGTCTGAGTGTGTTCCCCCTCGCCCCGCCAACTGTCTATGTCCATTGACTCTGGCTTGAAGCTTTTCTAAACCAGCCCTCCTTTTACAGATGTCTTTTCCTACGTGTGGTTTGGGCTGTGGCTTCTTCCAGTTTACTCCCTTCCCACCTCCCCACACCTCCTCATAAATTTGATCTTGTAGCTAGCTCCCAGGAGACTGCTGATAGTCTTTTCTTATTTTCCCATGTATATGTAATTTGTATTTGTTGAATTTAAATGTCGTTTCCGCAGAAAAGTTTTCCCTACCTGCCCAATTTAAAGTAACTTCCCAACTACTTTCTATCATATCGCCTTGGGTTGTTGTCATTATAGCATTCATCTCTACCTAATATTTGTCTTTCGTCAGTCTTTCCAGACCTAAATGCAAACTTCATTAGGGGCCTTATGCGTTCTGTTTACTCCTGTATCCCAAGTGGTTACAGGACAGTGTCTGGTATATAGTAAACATTCAGTGTATGATAGTTGAATTAAGTGACTTTATCTTTTAAAAAAAATTGTATATCACATCTTCTTGAATTACACGAATTTTAGATTTTACATCAGGAACCAGGCTTAGCAAATACTCTGTTAACCTCTCTGTTCAAGAAAGAAAACCTTTATTAATCAAATTAGTGTCTTTGACCAAAAAGCTATACATGAATCCATGGAAAATATAAAATATAAAGGTCTTAGCCTCCAGCACTTCAACCCACATGTCATTAAAGCAAAGTTTGGTGGAAGGGGAAGCAAAGCTTTGATTCTCTAAGAACAACATTACAAAATGACCAGAAAAAGTCATAATTATATTTGCTTATAGTTTCTTATAGTTTCTATGACTATATGAATGTAGTTTATTCTCAAGTAAATTATAAGTTGAAATGCTTCGTATCCTCATGCCACCTTATTATGAAGCTCTTTTAGAAAACTCAAATTTCCAAATTCTTTTTTTAAAAAATATTTATTATTTTTGGCTGCGTTGGGTCTTAGTTGCAGCACACAGGATCTCCAGTTGTGGCATGCAGGCTCAGTAGTTGTGGCGCTCGGGCTTAGTTGCCCCGTGGCATGTGGGATCATAGTTCCCCGACCAGGGATCGAACCCACATCCCCTGCATTGGAAGGTGGATTCTTAACCACAGGACCACCAGGGAAGTCCCCAAATTCTTAAATTAGGTTAATGATTCACTCTACCACATAAAATTTTACTTTTATTTCCTGTATCTCTTAGAGTAAATTTGGTAGCTCTAGTCAGCTGACCAGCCATTATGTGATAGTAATGAACAATTTTTCAATTTCAAATCATTGTTTTGAGGGTTAATTCCTTAATTAAATATTTGATTGGAAAAGCAGAAAAATCCACTTAGATACAGATTCACTGTTTATTTAATAACTCCATGAAAGAAAATTCCATGTCTCCACAAGTTTTGAGTAGACCTTTATTGCTAAGTATATTTTCGGTCCCCACATAATTAATGTTACAAATATAATAACATTTTTATTTTCTACATGGAGATCAGATTTATTCCCTCATTTTTCCTTGAAAATGTTTTAATTTTATTTTTAAAAAAATAAAGAGGGAGTCACATTATAGAAAACAATCAAAATTCATTTGTTCCATAAAACAAAGGATTCTTATATATGCACCATTTGGAAATCTGTAAGTTTGTTATACACCTACCATCAAGAGAATGATCTCAAATCTTATAGAGTTAACCTCTCACCTCTATAATTCTGATGGAAATTATTTTAATTTTATCCTACTTCTTTTATAATTTAGGCAAAGATGCAATTTACACGATTCCAGTGAAAAACATTCTTGCTGTGGAAAAACTGGAAGAGAGCTCTTTCAACAAGAAAAATGTAAGTTACATAATTTAAAGCTTTTAAAACTGCATATATTACTTAGCTGGAAATTTAAAAAGAGGTTTATTTTAGTATTTGTTATTAATCATTAATATCTTATAATTGGTGGCTAGAAATCTGTCTTAAAATTGTCCATTATTGTTGATGCTTTATATAGTCTGCCTCCCCTGTTAAGTTAAAGGTACTTTTCTCAATATTTGCATATTCTCAAACTTCTCAGCTTGACATTCAAGTTTTTAAGAATATAGTCGCAACCAGTCTGTGCAACCTTATCTTCTGCTACCCTTCAGTACATACCAATACACTCAAGTCATCCGAGATGATTTCCTTGTTTCTATTTTCCCACTGCTTTGTCTTTACTCATACTTTTTTCCTCCATCTGAAATTCTGTCCCTTTATTCCTGATTATATGATAGTTCCTTCCTTTGGATTTGTGTGATTTCTAAAAATTATACTCTGTTGTACCGTTTAGTACCATGTGACTCAGTCCCAGGGACTAACTTGCTTGAAACATAATAGTTTATAAGATACCTGAGCGGCAGTTACCTAGCCAAGCAAACTAGATTTCTCTTATGTACCTTTTTGTGTTTTGTACTGTTTGGTTTTTAGACCCTGTCACTAACTTTTTGTCTTAATTGCCTATGAAGATGTTCCAAGTGATACACACAGAGAAACCACTCTATGTCCAGGCAAATAACTGTGTGGAAGCTAATGAATGGATAGATGTACTCTGCAGGGTGAGCCGATGCAATCAGAACAGGCTCAGCTCTTATCATCCCTCTGCATATCTAAACGGAAATTGGCTCTGCTGTCTGGAGACCAGTGAAAACGCTCTCGGCTGCAAGCCATGTACTGCGTAAGTTTCTTTTTGATTAAAGAAGCAATGTTTTAAATGTGTTACATTCATACAATGGAATATTATTCAGCCATAAAATGGATTGGAGTCCTGATACATGCACAGATGAACCTGGAAAAGATGCTGAGTGAAAGAAGCCAGACACAAAGGCCATATGATAACATTTACATAAAGTATCCAGAATAGGTAAATTTATAGAGACAGAAAGTAGATTAGTGGTTGTGAGGGGCCAGTGGGAGGGAGGAATGGGGAGTACTAATGAATACAGGTTTCTTCTGGGGGCGATGAAAATGTTCTCAAATAAATCATGGTTGCACAGGTCAAAATATAAAAAAGGGCAATGTTTAAATAGATGTGCAAGCTTGAGCAAGATACCGAGGAAGAAGGGCTTAGCCCTGTAGACTTAAAGAGTAATGGGATGAAGCATAGGTAATGAAAGTGATTTCACTTTAAAATTCCCTTCCTTTTGATTAGTCACGTAATGACCAAACCTCTCTTGGCCCCATTTTATTTAATTATCAAATTAGATTAGATTCCTAAGGTTCCTTCTGCAAAATTCTGTGGTTCTATTTTCAGTCTCAAACCATCAAAAGTCTTTAGCATGTTAATAACAAAGTGATATTTTTCCAATGTCTCTGATTTCATTTTTACCATAGAGGTGTCCCTGCAGACATCCAAATAGATATTGATGAAGACAGAGAAACAGAAAGAATTTATTCCCTTTTTACCCTCAGTTTACTTAAGCTGCAGAAAATGGAAGGTAACTATACAATTAAAATACTTTTATATAACCATGATCCTTCATTACCAATGCCTGAAGTGTTGCTTTGGCATTTTCTTAAAGTCAAAGATACCTCATAGATTTACCAAAATGTTACTTATATGAAAGTTGACAAACTCCCAAAGGGAGCCTTTTTCATAGATATTCATCAAGTAAAAATACTGTTTTTGAAAATATGTGATTATCATAATTAATAAAATATATGTATTTTGGTTATCTATGCATTTCCAGGGGAGATCTTCCCAGCTTGAGCCCCTTGAAAAGTTCTTTCTTTTTTTTTTTTAATAAATTATGGTATTTATTTTTATTTTTGGCTGCATTGTGTCTTTGTTGCTGTGCGCAGGCTTTCTCTAGTTGTGGCGAGCGGGGGCTACTCTTGGTTGTGGTGTGCAGGCTTCTCATTGCAGGGGCTTCTCATTGCAGTGGCTTCTCTTGTTGCGGAGCACGGGCTCTAGGCGCACGGGCTTCAATAGTTGTGGCTCGCAGGCTCTAGAGCGCAGGCTCAGTAGTTGTGGCACATGGGCTTAGTTGCTCCGCGGCATGTGGGATCTTACCGGACCAGGGCTCGAACCCATGTCCCCTGCATTGGCAGGGGGATTCTTAACCACTGCGCCACCAAGGAAGCCCGAAAAGTTCTTATTTATACTACCAATACAAATTACATTTAATGAATTTAGTTGTCTGATCAGAGATTTTATTGCTTCTTATAGAGGCTTGTGGAACTATAGCAGTCTATCAAGGACCACAGAAAGAGCCTGATGACTATTCTAACTTTGTAATCGAGGATTCTGTAACAACCTTTAAGACAATTCAACAAATAAAAAGCGTCGTAGAGAAGCTAGATGAACCTCATGAAAAGTATAGGAAGAAAAGATCAAGTAGTGCAAAATATGGGAGCAAGTAAGTATTTTTAAAGATACTTTCAACATTTTCCAACATAGTTTGAGATTGCCTCTGCTACCCTGTACTCACACCTGAAGTGCAGGCCTCCTGCTTACCTTCATCTTTCAAAACCGGCTCAGAACCTTTCTCTTGTGCAAGAATCTCCCTGGCCACTCATACAGGGATCTTTGTCTTTTTCACTTCTGGTATCATTTCATTATATTGGTGCAGTACTTTGTCATCACTTTTTAATGTTATATTTCAATGTAATCTTTGAACTGAATACTTAGTAGTTTTCTGGTTTTGTTTTGTTTTGCTGATCCTCTTCCTTCTTTATCTCTTACAGTACCTTTATACACACTAAGTACTAGAAAAAAAGAATCAGCTTCGTAGTGCTGGAAGTAGCTTGTAGTTGATGCTTTGGATCCATCTCAGATGCAGATGGACACTGGTGGAAACAGCAGCAAGAGTTAATATTTATTAAGGAGCTTACTCCTTACCACTGGGCACTGTACCTAGTACTTTACATTGCATCAGTTAGATAGGTTTTAGCAGCAAGTAACAGAAAATCCCAATTGAAGTGGCTTAAATAATAGGAAATTTTTTAACCTTACAAATTAAGTCCCGATTTCTACAGTTGGTTAGCTCAGCTCAACAGTGTCATCAAGGACAATCCAGCCGCTCAGCCATCTTCAACAAGATGATTTCTGTTTTCCTCAAACTTGTCCCCTCATGGTCACAGCTGGGCTGCAATAGTTCAGAGCCCCACATTTTTAATAATAGCAGCCAGGGGCAGACAAAGCTATTTCCTCCTCAAGAGGAAGGAAACCTTGTCCAAAGTTACCCCTAGCTTCCCCTGAAACACAGGGCTGCCCAGTACTAGCGCTAGAGTCAGGTTTCGATTTGCGCAGAGGTAGATAGGGAGAGATGGTTCTTGGACCAGCAACTAAGTGTTTGCCACAATGCACACTCTCTCATTGAGCCTCACATCAGCCCAACAGGGTTATATTCCCATTTCACAGCTAGAGAAACCGAGGCTCAGGGAAGTTAAGTGTCTTGCACAAGGTCATACAGCTGATTAAGGAGGGGCTTTGAATCTTGGCCCCACCATTTTTACTTTTTTTTTTTTTACCTATGTGGATTGATAATTATATATGTTTTATAAACAATAAAAATCAGTTTGACGGGTATAAATATTTATGTTCTCCCTAGATAGAAGGCTCAGTACATTAGGAAGATTAGTGTAAGCTTCCTAATACTGTCTTTTCTACGTCAGTATACTTTGTTCTCTTCCAACAGTAGTAATCCAGTTTTCTTGGAGCCCCGGAAGGTTTCCATATGAGGTCCTAGTCAATGCTTGACCACCCTTCTTAAATAGTATTCTCCCCCTGTAGCCACACACACTCCTGTACCCACACCCCCTTGCCCAGCTGTATTTTCCTCTGTTAAAAAATTCCAATCTTTCTTGTACTAAATATTTTATTTGTTCATCTTATTTCCTCTATTTTTCTCTAGGGAAAATCCAATTATTGGGAAAACATTTTAGAGTTTGACCAATTGACTCAGAAGAACTGGAAAATATTATTTTTGTTGGAGTTTTTCAATTCATCATATATTTTGTTCATAGTATTTAAGAATGAACATTGGCTTTACTGTCACCTGCATTCACCTTGTATTTAATATTTAATAATTGAAATTAACTGTTTGGGAATCCTGGTATTGATGTGTTCCTAGAGAATTTAAAACCCAAGATTCCCTTCGTATCTTACGTGTCGAAAGCCATGTTTCTGCAACTTCTTTTTAATAGAAAGAATCTTCCTAAAGAAGCTTTGTAACAAAAGGAGAACTCCTCCATAGCAAGAAACCATTTCTTCTTCTAACACTCTGTGTTCTGTGGACTTTTCACTACCATTAGTGCCTGCTCTATACTGCCAACGTTGTGTTTTACTGGAATATTTCAATCCATGACTATTCAGAGCTTTCCATTTAGTTCATCTAGACCCTCCCTCTTCAAAAAAAAAAAAAAAAGATCTCCTTTGGTCCATTGGTCATTACAGATTACATTTGGAACAGCGACAGAAATGTTAGAAAACTGCCAGAGTATCCTTGAAAGCTGGTAGATCTTTTGTCTATTTAGAGAGGATGCAAACAGAACTCAGATAGGAGAAATCAGGGAACATGTACTGTTGTCTGCATCTTGTTTACATTTGGGATGAGTGACGGCAGATGAAATAAAATGAGACCACTAAATTTTTTTCATTGTTTAAACATCAGGTACTCATTTTCTTGATTTGAGAGTTCAGGTTAATGTGACTTCTAAGGACTTCACTTTTGAAAAAGAAGAGAAAGTAAACAATGGGAAAAGGTGGTGGTAAACTCACTCGACTTCACTCATTACTCCATTTATTATAAGGGCCACCACCATAGGACGCCCTCGTCCCAGCGTGAGGCTGAGATCTAACTCAAGAACAGTCACTCGGCGCACTTTACTCATCTGGGCCACCCCAGATTATACTTTAGATACTCCATGGTATCTAATCTTTATGATCAGTTGAATGATCAGTGTTTAAGTCTAGAAATAGTGCTTTCCTGAAAATGTTTATATTTCACTGCTGTTTTCTTATTGCCTGCTAGCCAAATGGAATTTGGGCAAGCAACTGTTTGTTTGAATCCTATTTTTCCCTAATTTACTTTTATCCTAAAAATCATAACTGTAAATAAGCAATCGAAGCAAGTTGCCACCTTGAAGTTAAGAGGTATGCACTTTGCTTCATCAGTATTAAAAACCATGGTACTCTTATTTTGTCTTTTTAAATTCAAAACATTTTCTAAATGTGGTACTTTGAACCTTGGAGTATTTTACATGTTTCTGTTTAAAACTGTGACTACTTATTAATGTAAATCTAGCTAGTAGTGCTTTTTTTTGTTTCCCTGAGCATAAGCTATATTTCAAGATACACTTTGCCAATTATGTTATTGGTAATTGTTTTTAAATTATAATGTTACTAGGTAATTATTTTCAAAGACCATTCACACACAGTCATCAAAGTTGTTCCATAAATGATTGTAATGGAGCAATGTCTCTAATGTACAAGTCTCTAAAGGACTTGTAAAAATCAGTTGGTTTTATTTAAGAATCAGTCCTAGTCTGCATTATGGTAGGTCATTGCTGGCCCATTTTAAAGACAGGTTTGAAAAGTCTTTTAAATTTTATGAGCTTGTAGATTCCATAAACTACATTGATTCATCATTGTGAAAGAATTTTACCATTTAATAAATTTCTCACTTTTGAATTTCATTCAGATTGAAATTTCATTTTAAGGGTCTCTGAATGTCTGCCTGGAAAGGCCATGTGAGCATTGCCAGGTACCACTCATTACTCTCCAGTGGCTTCTTTAGTTATATTCTTCTAATATTTCTAATGTCAAGCCCTCCGTTATGACGGTTTTTAAAGATCACAGCATTCTCAAAGGGACCAAGGCTGTGTGAATACGTAACTCAGAATTTGAAGAGTTCAGTTACTAGTTATTTTCTTCACATGACACTTTTTAAACAGCCAGTTTGACTGGAATTAACCACCTTGGCATAGCCTAAAAACAAGTAATATGACATGAAATTTTCTTTGAAAGTCTTCTGAAATAAGAGACCATGTCAGTGGGACCCCAAAATAACCAAGGTACTTACTTGCTTCCAAGGGCCTCCTCATTCCTCTGCTGTTACTTATGAGTACTTTGATTTTTACTACCTGATCTGCTTTCTCTGCCTTTTCTAAACTTGAAAAAAATACATGGCAGCTCACTTTACCCTAAAACCCTGAAAACCCCAAGAAGGAAAGAAAAGGATGATATGGAGAAACTCTTGCCATAAATGCCAATTCTGGTTCTTAGTTTATCCATTTCTATCATTTAAAATTATGCTGGTATGTTGCTTGTTTTGTTGTTGTTATCGTTTGTTTTGTTCTTCATTTAGCTTTGTTTTTTTTAATATTCATTTAATATAATGGGAAATAGCAACATTTTTTTTACTCCCAGGAACGTAATTTATCAAATTGAACTATTTTCTTTGCCAAAGAAAAATATGTTTATCACAGGTAGTGGTTAAGTGTCAAAACAAGGCTTTCCTTATTGTACAAAAAAAGATGACGAATGATGTGGCTTTTGTTTTTGTTTCTGAAGCCTAATTTCATTATCAGAAAGGCTCATTCATGCCAGATTTTTTTGTTTTTTTTTGTTTTTTTTTTGTAAGTAAAAGCACCTTTAATTTGTTCTAATGGTACATCCTGTAAAGACAAAATGCTACAAGGCCTTTTAGGTGTCCTTACAGTATGTGAAAAATACAGGACTCATTCTAGAGTTAAATTGCCAGTCTTGATATTATCTGCTTCCATTTTTATTAACTTTTGGAAATTAATGTTGCTAGTAAATATTGGTTTTTTACAGTGTCCAGTTTCCAGTTTGAAAATATAAGTTATCAAAACTTAATGTAGTGAATTTGTGTAACCATGTTGTATTGTTGAGAATGTATTTTTATTTAAATTTTATTTTCTTATCAAAAGTATTATAAAACTTAAGAACTTTTGTAGCTGTCGCTTGGAAATAACTCAAATAAATTACAAGAAGCCTGTCCACTCTTTGTGTGACCTTACTTTCTCACTGATGTAAGAATTTCTTCTCGTTTAAAATTATTGTACCTCACCTATTAGGAAGGGAATAGCAGAAGTGAGGAGTCCTCAGTAACAAAGAACAAACCATCTGGAAAGGGTGCAGTAGTCTTCTGCATTTATCTAGACTGATTTTTTGATGGACTGAGGTCCTTATTTATTCATTCAGCAGAATTGTTTTGAAGACCTACGGTGTGCAGGTGCCGTGAAGGATCCCATCATTCCCGAGAGCCATGCACATCTGTTGTGTGGGAATATATTCCCCTCTTTTCTGAGTAAATAGTTTAGAGCTGACTTGCACCCCCAACGAGAGAAGCCAGAATCTTCCCCATTAGTGCCTCAGCAGCCTCTTAGTATCCTCAAATAAACCTCCATAAAACCTAGTCCCTGCAACTCCAGAGGAACTGAAGGTTAACAAAGAGGAAGGAATAGGGTTCTGAATCTCTAAGCATCTTGTTTTTACTGAAATACCAGAATCCCACTCATACTAGCCCATGTATTAGAATAGACCTTAGAAAAATCAGTAAGGACATAGTTGAACTCAACAACATCAATCAACTGGATACAACGCACATCTACAGACTAGTTCCTTCAAAAGAAAAAAAAGAATAGACCTTAGAATAGAAACATCAAAGGGTTCTGTGTGGGTTCTATTCTATGACATAAACCAGTTCTTTAAAGAGAGAGGGGGCAATACTTCTGTTGGGTTTCTCTTTAAGTTTCATGACTCCAAAACAAGAGACACCTAAGGCCAAGCAGAGTCCCTTTATGTTCCATTCGCTGGTGTAAGTTTCTCGACTGCCCCAAGTCTCAATGACCAGTGTGGCCCTTCAGAGAACACCTGTCTTGGATAGACATGACGTACTTCAAAAATAAACTGATCCATGTCCAGAGACCTTGGGTCATCATTCCTCATATGTATCCTCACCTGAGGTTTAGTCTTTTGTGGCCGAAAGTCTCATTCATTGGCTTGTCATTTTGCCATGTGACTTCTCAGTTTGGTGAACCATTTGCCATCATATTTTAAGCTTATACCTAGATTTTATATTAACAGCAGAGAAGGTAACCTGTTGAAAGTCCTATTAAGATTCATTCAGTTTTCTGCCTTGTATGTTAAATCCTTTTTATTTCATACTATCAAAGCCTTTGCTTTCTTTGCATTTATCTACTTTTTGACATGGTCTTAGATACACGAAGTTTTTGCTCATCAAGGAAAATTCTGTCTGGAGTGAACAATATTGTTTTCCAAATTTAACATATTTCTCAACTCCACCCAGAACTGAGAAGGCCACACTGCACTGTTACAGAAGCACCCATTATTTTAGTCAGACTCAATGCAGTGTGGGGTAAGTGACCCCTCAAGAGGCCTATCAGAGTCTCCCTGAGGAGATGGAGGGCTCAGGTGTAGTTTGAAAAGGCATGAGTCAGTATAATTTTTATACTTGAAAATGCAAAAAACACCTCTTTTTGTAATTCATAGAACAGAAAAGTCAACAAAATATTGACTGGTACAAATAGCATAGGTGAGACCATGATTCTCACCTGAAGGCCCTTTGCAACATGGAGGCTGAGATGTTTGTGTTAATGTGGGACATTTGTTTTTAAAGTTTGGGAAACACTGGAATATGGGCTAAATTCCAAATTCTGATCCCAAGTCTCTCTTAAACTGTACATCAGAAGTAGTTGTCAAGAGTAAAACTACAACCAAAATCACTGCCTCCTTGGAGTTTGCATTCTGGGACGAGATGGAAGGTTAAACAAACAGGTAAAATGTCAGATGGTGATAAGTATTATGGAGCAAAGTAAAGCGGGGAAGGGAGACCGGGAGGGCTGGGATACGATTTAAAATTAGGTGGTCAGGCAAGGTAGGTGACATCTGAACAAAGATCTGAAGAAGGCGAGGAAAGGGAGTCTTAAGGATGTGAGGGGAAAGGTCCTCCCAGGCAGAAGAAAGAAAACGTGTGGTGTGCTCAAAACAGCAAAGGAGATTAGTGTGGCCAGAGCGAGGTGATTGAGAGGAACTGGGATGCCTGGGATGAGAGACCATTTTGAGCAGTGGAGTAACATGGTGGACTTGGCTTCCTTGGATTGCTCTGGCTGCTGTGTTGAGAAAAGTCTCGCAGGCATAGGCGGCAGCAGGGGATTGGGTAGACTAGCATCCTATTCGTGTGAGATTCGTATGGAACCACAGAGGACCCCGAACAGCCAAGGGGATCCTGACAAAGGAGACCAGCAGCTGGAGTAAAGAAAAGAGGCACATGGGCCAGAGGAATAGAATAGAGAGCCCAGGGATAAACCCACAAACACGTGGTCAGTTAATTTATGACAAAGCTGCCATCCAAAGGACGTGCAGTAGCCAAAGGACATGTTCCCCAATAAATTGCTTGGAAAATGGAACATCACAAGAAGAAGGACACTGGACATCGTCTGCTTCGCACACAAAGCTAACTGAAATACACAGTTCTTCACATCAGGCCCTTCCTTTGCTGGGTCCTCTGATGACAGACCCCCAGCAGTCAGCCATGCACAAAAGATTCTCCTCAATTTTTCATCACTTTTCTTCCCATGGCAGCACCTTACAGCAGGTCCTAAAGAAACAGAGATCCACTCAACGTGGATGCAGACCTGCATTGTCCTGAAACGAAATCCCTGGTACGTCCTAAGGAGACCTAGCTCCTGTCAGCTGTGCACAGAGCCAGGTCTGTGGGCAGATCAGGCAGGCCCTGCACTGGTAAGAGAGACGGGCTTGTCGCCCTCTGCTGGCAAACTAGGAAATGCAGGCCGCACCCACTCAGTTTAGTGGAGGCTGAGTTCACTGCTGGCAGTCCTGCCGAATCCACTAATGTTTGGGAATAAAGATAGATGGAGGCAATGTCCCATGAATTCTCAAAAAGAGTTATAAAACAGAAACCATATGCAATGAAATGAATGTAGACACGAACTTTACACCTTACACCCAAAATCACTCAAAATTGTCCACAGACACATTTAGAAATAAAACTATAAAAATTATAGACTAAAACATACAAGAAAATTGACATGGCCATGGATTTGGTCACGTAGATCATGAGCTTCGAGTTTTATCACAACACGTAAAGCCCACACACAAAAGGGTAAGAATACTCATAATATGTGTTCTATAAAATTAAAAATTTCTACTCAGCAAAATGCCTTATTCAGAAAGCCAAAAGACAAGCAACAAACGGAGAAAAATATTTGCAAAATACATATCTGATAAAGAACTTGTACCCACATTATACAAAAATCGATAAACAGCTGCATTAAAAATGGGTAACGATCTGAACAAACACCTGGCCAAAGAAGATTAGAAAGTGGACAAAAATATGATCCACGTCGTATACCATTAGGGAATTACACGTGAAAACTATAAGACAGCACTACACACATATTAGAACTGCTAACCTCCTCCCAAAAGGACAACACCAATTACTGGAGGATGGGGCAAAACAGCAACTCTCCTTCATTGCTGATGGCACACAAATATGGCCGCTTGAGATATAGTTTGGCAGTATTTTCCAAAGCCAAACAAGTCTCACCCCTTGAGATCCATCTTTATGCCCCCAGTATTCACAGAACTGCTTTGAAAAACTATATCCAAATGAAAAAAGGATAATATTATGCACAGAAGCTCTACTCATAACGTCTAAACCTTCCAGGAATCAGGGTTTCTTCAGAAGATGAATGCATAAGGAAATTGGGGTACATACATGCGAAGGGGAGAATCGGACGCCCCAAACTATGGAATTTCAATAGGCCCCAAACAGCTAAAACAATTTTGACAAAGAAAATCAAAGTTGGAGGCTCACACTTCCCAACTGCAAATGCTAGTACACAGCAACAGGAAATAAAACACTGTGATACTGGCATGAGCTATACATAGAGATGAATGGAATTGAATGGAGATCCCAGAAATAAAGCCATCTGTATAGGATGAACTGATTTTAGACGAGAGTAAACAGCATGAAATTGGGGGGAAAATGATGTTTTTAACAAATGGTGCTAGGCAATTGGCTATCCGTAGGCAGAGGAAGGAAACTGGACCCTTTACACCACATATGAAAAGTATCTCAAAATACATAAAAGGCTTAAATGTAAAAAATAAAATTTCACTCAGCCCCATGTATTCACGTGTTCTACATCCATGTTTTCAACCAACTCCAGATCAGAAATATTAGGGAAAAAATTCCAAAAACTTTCAAAAGGAAAAACTTGAATTTCCAAATGCCCACAACTATTTACATAGAATTTACATTGTATTTTAAATATTTATATAGCATTTCTATTGTATTAGTTCTTATAAATAATCTAGGGATGATTTAAAGTATACAGGAAGATGTGCCTAGGTTATTTGCGAATACTATATCATTTTATAAAAATGACATGTACATCCATGGATTTTGGTAAGCTCTGGGAGTCCTGGAACCAATCCCCCACTAATACCAGGGAAGACTGTAAAATCTCCAAGAAAACATGAGAATAAACCTTCATATACTTGGATTTAGCAATGGTTTCTTAGATCTGACAGCAAAGCACAAGCAACAACAAAGAAACCGATTGGATTTCCTCAGAATGGAAAACTTTGTACATCAAACTTTTGTGCATCAAAAGATCCAATCCAGAAAGTGAAAAGACAGCCCACAGAATGGAAGAAAATAATTCCACATTATATATCGGATGGGTCTTTATCCAGTATATATCAAGAACTGTTGTTGTACAATTCATCAACAAGCTGTTTTAAATATGAAAAAAAGACTTAAGCAGATCCGCCTCTATACAAGACATGCAAATGGTCAACAAGCAGATGAAAAGATAGGATGGAAATGCAAATTAAATCCATAATGCAACAACTACTTCACATACACTAAAATAGTTATAA
Source organism: Delphinapterus leucas (assembly GCF_059928025.1). Taxonomy (NCBI): domain Eukaryota; kingdom Metazoa; phylum Chordata; class Mammalia; order Artiodactyla; family Monodontidae; genus Delphinapterus; species Delphinapterus leucas. The sequence continues at coordinate 127,887,276 of NC_143132.1, read as the reverse complement.
TCAAGAAAATTAACAATAACTAATACTGGCAAAAATGCGGAGACATTGGAACCGTTAATCATTATTGTGGACATGGAAAAGAGCGCAACCTATGTTTTCAATATGAATATACAATTACCAGATGGAACAACAGCTCCACTCCTAGAATAAATAACAGAAAGTATTAAACACAGGTGTACACATCTATTGATAGCAGCGCTGTTCACAATATTCAAAAGGAAGAAACAATGCAAATGTCCACCAATGGGTAAATGGATAAACAAAATGCAGTTGGTCCATAAATCGCCGTATTATTCTGCCATAAAAGGGATCAAGAGAAATGGTGCAGTGGAAACTAGTATGGCAGTTCCTCAAAAACTTCATTAGAGAATTAACGTACGATCCATTAATTCCACGTCAGGGTATATACCCAAGATACTGAAAACAAAGACTGGAACAGATGTGGGTACAGCCATCTTCCCAGCAGCATTAACCATAGTAACAAAAGGTGGAAGTGAACCAAGTATCCATCCATTGATGGATCAATGGATAAACTGAACGTGGTGTACACACAAAGGAATGTCATTCAGCCTTAAAAATTCAGAAAATTCTGACATGTGCTACAATATATATGAATCTTGAAGCCATTAGGAGAAGTGAAATAGCCTTGTCACGAAAGGACAAAAACGATATGATTCCACTTATATGAGTTATCCAGAGAAGTCAGATTCAAAGGAAATATTTAAAATGCGGTTGCCAGGGGCTAAAGGGAATTAGTGTCAAATGGCTACAGAGATTCACCGTGAAAATGGAGACGTTCTGAACGTGGATGCTGAGGTTATTTGTACAACAATGTGAATGTGGTTAACGCCATAGAATTTTGCACTTACAATGTTTTAAATGGTAATTGGTATGTACAATTAATCACAAGAAATAAAAATGAATGAAGTACTGATACTTGTTACCATACAGAAAAGGCAAACCAGATCATATCCTGTGCACTTTTCAATCCATCAAGGTTGTGAAGTTGATGAGATGTATCAGTCATGGTTCCAAAAGAAGAAAACAGGATCATAATGCAAAAAGACATTTCCCTAGGTTTGAAACAGCTGGTGAGAGCCGACGTGAGCCTGTGGGTTGGATTTTGATGTGATCATACGTTAACTTAAGTGTCTGACAAAACGCCATACTGTTTTCCACATCCACTGCACCATCTTACTCTCTTTCTGTATATGGCAGAATAATATGGGAGTTTATAGATCTACCCTGTTTTGCTTATGCATTCATCCACTGATGGATATTCGAATTGTTTCTACCATTGGGCCAATGTCAACAAGGCTGCTATGAATATTCGTGTACAAGTTTTTGTTTGTACACCTGCTTTCTCTTCTTTGTGGCACATTTCTAGGAGTAGAGTTCTTGAACCCAACTCTAATTGTACTTTTATCTTTTTGAGGAAGTGCCACACTACTGTACATACTGTCTGCACCATTTTACATTTCCATAAGCAATGTGTCAGGGTTCCAATTTCTCTACATTGTTGCCAGCATTTTAATTTGTTTGTTCTTGATTATGACCATTTATTGTATGTGAATGGATGTTCACATTGTGAGTTTAATTTGCATTTCCATCATGACATGAAAGAAATATACCTAAGAGGGTTTTATTAGAATCTCAAACCTCAGGATCCTGCTCAGTAGACATAGCTGTTGCATTACCAAAAACTATTAACGTTCCCCTTAAGTAAAATTTAAAAACCATTAAGCACAAAAACGATCCACCACAATTCATTACAACACCACACTACTCACAATTAACCCAAGCCCACCATAAACCTGTGAAGGTTTTGAAGAAAAACCTACAAAACTAACTACCAAAATAGTGCTTAAAATACATACAATCTATGTCATCATTATTCTTTTTTTTTTTAATTAATTTTTGGCTGTGTTGGGTCTTCGTCGCTGCGCACGGGCTTTCTCTAGTTGCTGCGAGCGGGGGCTACTCTTTGTTGCGGTGCGCGGGCTTCTCATTGCGGTGGCTTCTCTTGTTGCAGAGCATAGGCTCTAGGCACAAGGGCTTCAGTAGTTGTGGCGCACGGGCTCTAGAGTGTAGGCTCAGTAGTTGTGACGCACGGTCAGTAGTTGTGACGCACGGGCTTAGCTGCTCTGTGACATGTGGGATCTTCCCAGACCAGGGCTCGGACCTGTGCCCCCTGCACTGGCAGGCAGATTCTTAACCACTGCGCCACCAGGGAAGTCCCTGTCATCATTATTCTTACATGGAATGTAACCATGGCCAATGACTTGAAAAATCATCATTATATTTCAACTATAGGAACACTAATGCCCAACATTTAAAAATCCCACCCATTGGGCGTCCCTGGTGGCGCAGTGGTTGGGGGTCCGCCTGCTGATGCAGGGGACGCGGGTTCGTGCCCCGGTCCGGGAGGATCCCACATGCCGCGGAGCTGGTGGGCCCGTGAGCCATGGCCGCTGAGCCTGTGCGTCCGGAGCCTATGCTCCGCGGCGGGAGGGGCCACAGCGGTGAGAGGCCCGCGTACCGCAAAAAAAAAAAAAAATCCCATCCATTAATCAAAATTGTTAACAATGCATTTATTGATCTACCAGCCGCATCAAATCTCATCATGCTGAAATTTTCCTTCCCTGCTTGATATTTATTTAATTTTACAAATCTTAACACGGTTATTCCTAGCAATACATTATACATCAGATACAATAACTGCCTTCTTTTCAGTTAAGCATATCTACTGAAACGTAAACTATGGATGAATCATCTGAAATTTATATGCAAACCGACATTTCCTATTCTTTGTTTGCTTATTTACCCATGTAAGGAGGGGCCTGTATTATGGATCTTACACCTTCCTAGAAATATGAGACATCAGAATTATCGTACTATTTAAAGTAATAGCCACAGCATTTATAGGTTATGTCTTACCATGACGCTAAATATCCTTTTGAGGAGCAATGGTCATTACAAATGTCCTTTCAACAATCCCTTACATTGGCATTAACCTAGTCAATTGAATCTTAGGAGGATTCTCAGTTGATAAAGCCACCCTTACCCTATTCATCACCTTCCACTTTATCCTTCCATTCATTATTGCAGCTTTAACAGTTCTTCATCTATTATTCCTTCTTGAAAGAGGCTCTAACAGTCCAAGAGGGATCTCATCTTATATGGACAAAATCCCACTTCATCCATACTAGACAATTAAAGATATCTTGGTTACCTTGTTCCAATTAAAAGCTTATTAATACTACTACTAGTCTCACATGACCTTCTAGGGGACCCAGACAATTATATTCCACCTAACATCCTCAACACTCCCCCTCACATCAAACGAGAATGATACTTCTTATTTTCCTATGCAATTCTTGATCCATTCACAACAAGTAGGAGAGGTACTAGCATTAGTCATCTCATTCCTCATTTTATCAATCTTCCCAAAACTTCATACAGCAAAGCAACAAAGTATAATATTATGACCTCTTAGCCAATGTTTATTCTGAGTACTTGTAGTGGACCTATGAACATTAACATAGATTGGAAGACAAACCACTGATCACCATTCTGTTATCATCGGACAAAGGGGATTCTAATTTCTTAGAATTATAGTCCTTATGGCATAGGACTTATGCCATAGTGGCATAGTCCTTATGCCACTAATAAGCATTATTGAAAATAACCTCCTAAAATGAAGAGTTTTTGTAGTATATTTATTGTTTTGTTCTTCTAAACCAGAAAAGGAGAGTAGCATAACTCCCTAAGACTCAAGCAAGAAGCTCCAGCTCCACCCTCAGCACCCAAAACTGAAATTCTACTTAAACGATTCCCTGAACAACTTGCTTATGGGACATTAACATTAAACTAACATTCCTATGTACTTTGTGCACTATGTGCCCTTCCACATATGTAAGTAAGTACATATGCTTTCTCATATGTAATACATATGTATAATCATGAATTATCTACTGCATGTGTATAAGCATGTACATCAGCTTATTGATACTACATAACGCATTAAACATTTCAATTCACATTAGATTCCAGTCCCCACAAATATTCACGGGGGGAATTGAAGTGACTGATACTATATAGGACCTATGTTTATCATACATACCACATAAAATCAAATCATTTCCACTCAACATGTTTATCATAACCTGTAACCAGAGCTTAATCATCTAGCCACGATAAACCATCAACCCACCCACAGATATGCCTCTCTCCTCATTCTAGGCTCATGAACCATGGGGATTCCTATAAACGAACTACATCTGGCATCTGGTTCTTATTTCAGGACCATCTCACCTAAAATCACCCACTCTTTCGCCTTCATTAATATACCTCGATGGACTAATGACTGATCAGCCCAGGCTCACACATAACTGGTTTCATGCTTTTGGTATTTGGAACTGGTGTGGGTGGGGAGGTTCTGTGACATGCTATGGCCATAGCGGCCTTCACACCGTCAAGAAATTTGTAGCTGAGCTGAAACTGAATATTATTTTCCAACATCATCTACCGTCATATGTTTTTTGTTGTTTTTGTTTTTACTTCTTTATTGGAGTATAATTGCTTTACAATGGTGTGTTAGTTTCTGCTTTATAACAGAGTGAATCAGCTATACGCATACATATATCCCCATACCTCCTCCCTCTTGAGTCTCCCTCCCTCCCACCCTCCCTATCCCACCCCTCTAGGTGGACACAAAGCACCCAGCTGAGCTCCCTGTGCTCTGCGGCTGCTTCCCACTACGTGCCCAGCGAGCTCAGTCGGTAGAGCGTGAGACTCCTAACATCATATGTTATTGAGTCAGTGGTCACAGGATATTGAGCAATTACACACTTCTGTACACATGCACACTCATATCAGGTAAATAGCTTGCTTAATCAAACCCCTAGCCCTGCTAATTCTCGTAATTTATATACGATCATCACCCTGCCAAACCCCCAAAACAAGTCAAAGCATAGAACTATTTAAGGTTCAACTAACTCATTCAATAAACCTACTGCCTTCACTTCACCAGCCCAAACCAGCCTTCTAATTCTACCATTGAATTGCTTAGATATAGAAGAGGCTTATATACAGACACCCCTCAATCTGCCATTTACCTTGAATAAAATTTAAAATAAAAATTACATTTTAATAATCTCCACAAGAAAAAAAATAAATATTTCAATACTAATTTTAACACAGCCCAAACCAGTACGCTGAATATCCATGCATCAATTAAGTACATAAATGTGATTCGTACAAATCCTACTCAACTTGTTGATGGAGTTTAATAATTAGAGCAGGGCCCTGTAAATGCCTGGGTGAGTTTACTAACTCCATGAACACATAGCTTTGATCCTAGCCTTTCCATTAATTTCACATGAAATTACACATGCAAGTATCTGCATCCCAGTGAGAATGCCTCTAAATCAAAAGAGATTAAAAGGCATCAAGCACACTGAAACGCGATTCAAAACAACTCGCTAAACTGCGCCCCCGCGGGAATCGACATCGATAAAAATTAAGCCCCAAATGGAAGTCTGGGTAAGTTATATGAGCTAATTAGGGTTGGTAAATTTCATGTCAGCCACCTCGGTCATAAGATTAACCCAAGCTAGTAGAAATCCAGTGTAAAGCATGTTAAAGATTACCCCCAAAATAAAATGATGTCCTCGCTAAGCTGCAAAAAGCCATAGGTAAAATAAAAATAAGCTATGAAAGTGACTTTAACATTTCTGATTACAGGACAGCTAAGATCTAGACTGGGATTAGTTATGCCACTATTCTTAGCATCAGAGTACTACTAGCATCTACTAGCTTAAAATTCAAAGGACTTGGCAGTGATTCATACTCCGATAGAGGAGCCTATTCTATAACTGATAAACTCTGATGAACCTCACCAGCCCTAAATATTACCAACCTCAGGATACCCTGGTAAAGAACAATACCGTAATAAGCATAATTATCAGACATAAAAACGTTAGATCGGGCTTCCCTGGTGGCGCAGTGGTTGAAAGTCCGCCTGCCAATGCAGGGGACACGGGTTCGTGCCCCGGTCCGGGAGGATCCCACATGCCGCGGAGCGGCTGGGCCCGTGAGCCATGACCGCTGAGCCTGCACGTCCAGAGCCTGTGCTCCGCAACGGGAGAGGCCACAACAGTGAGAGGCCCGCGCACCGCAAAAAACAAACAAACAAACATCACTTTTAACATAATTTTAAATGTTATTCTAAAAAGGTACAGCTTTTAGTTACAAAGTTCCCTAGAGAGTAAGCATAAACAATACCATAGCTGGCTTAAAACCAGCCACTAATTAAGAAAGAATTCAAGGTCAACCACATATTCATCATAATACCAAGAGTATATAAACCAACCCCTAAGTTAATAAAGGACTAATCTATTAATTAACAGAAGCAATACTGTCTATATGAGTAACAAGAAATATTTCTCCTGGCATAAGCTTATATCAGAATGAATAACCCACTGATAGCTAGCAGTAAAATCAACGTAAACCATTACCTAATTATTTATTAAAACCATTATTAACCCAACACAGGCATGCATTTAAGGAAAGATTTTTAAAAAGCAAAAGGAACTCGGCAATCACAAACCCTGCCTGTTTATGAAAAACATTAACTCCAGCACTTCTAGTATTAGAGGCACTGCCTGCCCAGTGACACTTGTTTAATGGTCACAGTACCCTATGTGTGGAAAAGGTAGCATAGTCATTTTTTTCTCTAAATGAGGCCTCGTATAATTGGTCACACGAGGGTTTTACTGTCTCTTTTAATCAGTGAAATTGACCTTCCCATGAAGAGGTGGGAATAATATATGATGAGAAGACCCTATGGAGCTTTAATTGATTACTTAATCCAAAAAAATAAACAATAACTGAACTTTAAAGGATAACATAGCTTTTAACGGATTAACAATTTTGGTTGGGGTGACCTTGGAGAATAAGACAACCTCTGAGTGATTCAAATTTAGACCAACTAGTCAAAATGCTTTATCATTATTAATCCAAAATACTGATAAGTGGAATAAGTTACCCTAGGCATAACAGTACCATCCTATTCTAGAGCTCATATTGACAATAGGGTGTGTGACCTTGATGCTGGATCAGTACATCTGAATGGTATAACTGCTGCTAATGATCTGTTTGTTCAACGATTAAAGTCCTATGTATGTGACCTGAGTTCAGACTAGAGTCATCCCGGTCAGTTTCTCTTCTAGATTTCTCCCAGCATGAAAGAACAAGAGAAATAAGGCCTTCTTTAGAAAACGTTCTTCAAATTAATTGATGATATAATTTCAATTCAATTAATTGATACATACCCCACTATAGAGCGGGGTTTGTTAGGGTGGTAGAGTCCAGTAAATTGCGTAAAACTAAAACATTTTTCCGCAGAGGTTCAAGTCCTTTTCCTAAGAAAATACATATAATCAGCATTCCACTTTTACTCACTGTAGCATTCGTCATATTCATTGAACAGAAAGTCCTAGGCTATATACAAAACCAGAAGGGGCCACACATCATCAGGCCTTATGGATTATTACAACCCCTTGCTGACGCAGTCAAACTATTTATTAAAGAACCACTATGGCCATCGATCTCATCATTTTATGTAATTATTATAACATCCTCAATAATGGCTCTAAACCCTGGCTCTCACAATATGAACTCCTCTCCCCATGCCCTATCTGCTAGCTAATATAAACCTAGGTGTGCTATTTACAATAGCCATATCAAACCTAGCCATTTCTACTATCCTCTGATCTGGATGAGCTTCGGATTCAAAATACACAGTCATCGGAGGTCTACAGGCAATAGCACAGACAATCTCACAGAAGTAACAGTAGCAATTATTCTCTTATCAGTCCTACTGATAAATGGATCATTTACACTTTCAACAGTAATTATTACCCAAGAATGCCTTCGACTAAATTTCCCATCCTGACCACTCGCCAGCATGTTTATCTCTACTCTAGCAGAAACCAACAGAGCTGCATTTGATTGAGCAGAAGTAGAATCAAAACCTGTCTTTAGGTTCAATGTAGAAAACAGAGCAGGTGCATTCACCCTGTTCTTCCTAGCAGAATATGTCAATATCATTGTAATAAATATTTTCACAACAACCCTATTTTTAGGAGCATTTAACATCCCCCATATGCCAGAATTCTATACAGCCGATGTCATCCTTAAAGCACTCCTAGCTGTCTCCTTTCTATGAATTCAAGCATCCTACCCACAAATTTTTTTATTGGATTATAGCTGCTTTACAATGTTGTGTTAGTTTCCGCTGTACAGCAAAGTGAATCAGCCACATGTATATATGATCAGCATATATATCTCTTATGAAAAAATTTTACCACTAACATTTGCCCTATGTATACAAGAAGTTTCACTACCTGTCATCACATCAGGCATCCTACCACAAACATATTATGTCTGAAGAGTTACTTTGACAGAGTAAATAATAGAGGTTTAAACCCTCTTATTTCTAGAACCATAGAAATTGAACCTACCCTTGATCTTAAATCTTCATGCTATCAGTTTGTACTACATTCTAGAGTAAAGTCAGCTAACTAAGCTATTGGGCCCATACCCCAAGAATGTTGGTTTGTATCCTTTCAGTACTAAGAAACCCTATTGTTTTTACTATCATTCTACTGACCATTATCTCAGGAATTATCATTGTAATAACAAGGTCACACAGGTTACTATTATCTCCATTCTAATAAAAAAAAATTTAACCCGTAAGTGTGAGGACTAGAAAATCTAAGGCAATCCAATTATCTAATTCTGATTGGGCTAAGGAATTTAGGGATGTCTGTTGTGCTGCAGTGCAATCTTTTCAGCTATTTGACCAATGGTGGCTGATAAATTTCTGATCATCTCTTTGTGTACATACACTCCTGCATTAGGAACCAAGATGCCACAAAGATTTTGCCACCGGTGTCTTGCTATCTTGCTAACATAGATTGCTTGACTCTGTAAAGAAGAGAGAAAGGAGGTTCATCTCTTTCCTGATGTATAGACAATGGGGTAGCATAATGTTCTAATAAACATACACCTTCTATTTGTCAGCTATTAAAACATTTTTCAATGAAGTAAGGAAGAAAGGGAGGGGGTTCGGGGTAAGTTGCGCTCAGTCTCTAAGAACTGAAGATAGTATCAGATAAGGAATGGACATACTAATATGTTGAAGAATTTAAACTTGAAAGATTAGGTCAGAGGGAAGTTGGTCTGGGTGAGTGGTAACATGAGGAACATCTGAAAAGTCAGGGATAGGTATTGTATTATGAAGGGCCTATCCCAGTATATACACTTTGTGACAGCTTTACTAAAAAACTTTCTTCCCATCCTGAATACTGGGGCAAAAGTATAGCTAGAAGTAAAAGAGTAACTTTCAATTTTGATAGGGAGACAAACATTTGAATAACTTCTATTGGACCAGTAGGATGGGTCTCACAGGCCTGGCCTGGATACTTGGGTCAGCTGTCGACCACTGTTGTCGTCAGCTTCTCCACCTGGCCTGATGGTTGTTTTAAGGTGAGTTTGATGTTAGCAGTCCCCTCTGTAAACCAGTCTGATGCAGAGGCCCCTTTTAAGTGGGAAATATGAATTCAAGAGTTCATTCCCTTCAGTTTCACTGTGTATGATCTAGTTAAGAGTACCTGATAAGAATCCTTCCCTTTAGGTTGGAGACAGTCCTTTAAATGATATCTTTTCCAGTTTCCTAGGTGCAGGTCATGGAGCACCTGATCTTCATCCAAAGATAGATCACTGTGATCAGATTCAGAAATGAGCTTCAAATATCCTTTTAATAATTCAATTAAACTTTACAATAATGTGACATAACAACAAAGTGGCTTCTTGGATGTAGGTAGTAAATACAACACCTCAGTATATATAAAACCTCAATAACCACAAAGGTGTATTACTGAAACAATTTTTCTCTCTAAATTATCTTCATTTTGACCATAGTCAATTAAGATTTTTTGTTTTTTGCAAACTAAGTCTGGTTTCTATACACTTGGCCTGATTATTTACATAAGTGTAATTGATCATATAGGCTCTGTTAAATTGGCCTTTATTGGAACTTTTCATAAGGGATCTCAAATTGAAGTTTTAAAAGGCCTCTCAAGGCCAGGAAAGCCATGCCATTAGATTCTACCTACAATACCTACAGATTTAGGTGCATTCCTCCCTTCTCAAGTTCCAAAACATCTTGAGGTTCTTATTTCTGCCAGGAAGTGGCCTTCCTTTTTCACTTGGAAAACCTACTAGGAACCGAAGAGATTCTAAATTCAGGGGGAATCAGGTAGAGAGAAAAGATAAATGCTTCCATTCTGGTTACAAACATATGTTTTACCAAACTGCTATAAGTCATAATTAGCTTAAAGGGAAAGGTTTTCTTCTATCTGGAAAACAGAGTTTAAAAGCCAGTAATAGTTCAGACAAAAAGTCATATAAATGATAATCATATTTATCAGTTCATTCGGTCCCATGTAATTAACTTTTGTTCTGCTTGAGTCCAGTTTTTCTATTAGATTTGTTGACCTTGCCTGATGATTAAGGATAAAGTTAAGAAGTTGTTGAGGTTTTTGTTAAGGCTTGTATGATTTGTCCAGTGAAGTGGGTGCCACCTTGTTCACTGGAGATTGTAGAAAGTATACCAAGCGGAAAACACATTTTCTAACAGTTTCTTTATCATTATGAGTGCATCAGCCTTGCAGCCAGGGAAGGCTTTAACACATCAAATATAATGGGGTTTTCCAGGGAGCCAGGAAGAACCAAGAGGCTGTTTTGCATTTCCCACAGCCCTGACTGTTTAATTAACAACACTGCTTACCCATCTTAATTTCTGATTTAGGAGCAGACTATTGCCATGTTACAAGGGCATCAGGATGGCAAAAGTCTGTCAGTGAGGGTTAATTTTTTTGTAGGCACTGAATGGACTTTACCAGCAGGAGCTATAATCTTGACATTCTGTTGTTGCCTTTGCATGAAAGGGCATTTCCCTAATACTAGGGTTCAGTCCCTTTAGCATGAGCCTCAATTTTGATAACAGAGAACATTCTATGTCAGGATGTATAAAATTTCCACGAATTTCATATAACTTCTGGAACACTGATAATACATACTTTAGACATAATATAAAGAAAGCTTTTTTGTAGACCTTTTTATGATGGCCATTCTGACTGGTGTGAGGTGATACCTCACTGTAGTTTTAATTTGCATTTCTCTAATAATTAGCGATGTTAAGCATCTTTTCATGCGCCTTTTGGCAACTCTGTGTCTTCTTTGGAGAAATGGCTATTGAGATCTTCTGCCCATTTTTTGATTGGGTTGTTTGTTTTTTTGATATTGAGCTGCATGAGCTGTTTGTATATTTTGGAGATTAACCCCTTGCCAGTCGCACCATTTGTAAATGGGTGTGTAGAAAAAGGAACGCTCCTACATTGTTGGTGGGAATGTAATTGGTGCAGCCACTGTGGAAAACAGTATGGAGGCTCCTTAAAAAACAAAAAATAGAGCTACTGTATGATCCTGCAATCCCACTCCTGGGCATATATCCAGAGAAAACCATAATTCAAAAAGATACATGCGCTCCCCCTTCCGGGTACCTGGAAACGTCGGGCCCAGGAGCCAATTCTTGCCGGAGATGTGGGCCCGGGCGGCCACGGGAAGCCAAGGCTCCTCTTGGCTGTGACAACTTCTCATACTTTCCTCATTTTTGATGACCTTGACAATGTTGAGGAGCACTGCCCTGTTCTAAAGCCTCAGAGTCTTCTGCTTCAGTTGGCAGAAAGGGAAAGAGACAGTGGAGGAGCCACTTCAGATTCATAAAAATCCCAGCTTAGAGGTGGTTCTAATGCTTCCCAAGCCATCTCTATTACTGGTGGTGGCAGAGGCAGGGCCCTGAAATTTTCCCTGGAGGAAAAGAATTTAACTTTTCATCATGGATAAGAAGTAAAGATCAAGATTCTCCATATGCATAACCAATTATTTCTACTGTATTTGTTGAAAAGACTTTCCTTCCTCCCATTGAACTGATTTTTTGCCATTGTCAGAAGTCTTTACAACATATAAGGAGTTGTCCATCCTTTTTTATTTGTGGTATTGAGTGATGGAGATCTGCGCTAGCACCCGGTGCAAAGGCAACATTTCCAACTTGAATATCCCATTGGTCAGGCTGCTGCAGGTGGCCCGGCTTTAGGAAGACCAGCTGCGGGGCTGACAGAGTCTTGGTGCTCCGGCCGGGTGTCAGGCCTGAGCCTCTGAGATGGGAGAGCCGAGTTTAGGACACTGGTCCACCAGAGACCTCCCAGCCCCATGTAATATCAAACAGCGAAAGCTCTCACAGAGATCTCAATCGCAATGCTAAGACCCAGCTCCACTCAACGATCAGCAAGCCACAGTGCTGCACACCCTATGCCAAACAACTAGCAAGACAGGAACACAACCCCACCCATTAGCAGAGAGGCTGCCTAAAATCATAATAAGCTCACAGACACCCCAAAACACACCACCGGACTCGGACCTGCCCACCAGAAAGACAAGATCCAGCCTCATCCAGCAGAACACAGGCACTAGTCCCCTCCACCAGGAAGCCTATACAACCCACTGAACCAACCTTACCCACTGGGGACAGACACCAAAAACAAGGAGAGCTACGAACCTGCAGCCTGCAAAAAGGAGACTCCAAACACAGTAAGTGAAGCAAAATGAGAAGACAGAGAAACACAGCAGTTGAAGGAGCAAGGTAAAAACCCACCAGACTTAACAAATGAAGAGGAAATAGGCAGTCTACCTGAAAAAGAATTCAGAATTATGATAATAAAGATGATTCAAAATCTTGAAAATAGAATGGAGAAAATACAAGAAACATTTAACAAGGACCTAGAAGATCTAAAGAGCAAACAAACAATGAAGATCAACACAATAAATGAAATTTAAAATTCTCTAGAAGGAATCAATAGCACAGTAACTGAGGCAGAAGAACGCATACGTGACCTGGAAGATAAAATAGTGGAAATAACTACTGCAGAGCATAATAAAGAAAAAAGAATGAAAATAATTGAGGACAGTCTCAGACACCTCTGGGACAACACTAAACGCAACAACATTCGAATTACAGGGGTCCCAGAAGAAGAAGAGAAAAAGAAAGGGACTGAGAAAATATTTGAAGAGATAATAGATGAAAATTTCCCTAATATGGGAAAGGAAATAGTTCATCAAGTCCAGGAACCACAGAGAGTCCCATACAGGATAAATCCAAGGAGAAACATGCCAAGCACATATTAATCAAACTATCAGAAATTAAATACAAAGAACAAATATTAAAAGCAGCAAGGGAAAAACAACAAATAACACATAAGGGAATCCCCATAAGGTTAACAGCTGATCTTTCAGTAGAAACTCTGCAGGCCAGAAGGGAGTAGCAGGACATATTTAAAGTGATGAAAGAGAAAAACCTACAACCAAGATTACTCTACCCAGCAAGGATCTCATTCAGATTTGACGGAGAAATTAAAAGCTTTACAGACAAGCAAAAGTTAAGAGAATTCAGCACCCCCAATCCAGCTTTACAACAAATGCTAAAGGAACTTCTCTAGGCAGGAAACACAAGAGAAAGAAAAGACCTACAATAAAAAACCCCAAACAATTAAGACAATGGTAATAGGAACATGCATATCGATAACTACCTTAAATTTAAATGGATTAAATGCTGCAACCAAAAGACACAGACTGGCTGAATGGATACAAAAACAAGACCCGTATATATGCTGTCTACAAGAGACCCACTTCAGACCTAGGGACACATACAGACTGAAAGTGAGGGGATGGAAAAAGATATTCCATGCAAATGCAAATCAAAAGAAAGCTGGAACAGCAATCCTCATATCACACAAAATAGACTTTAAAACAAAGACTATTACAAGAGACAAAGAAGGAAACTACATAATGATCAAGGGATCAATCCAAAAAAAAGATACAACAATTGTAAGTATTTATGCACCCAACACAGCAGCACCTCAACACATACGGCAAATACTAACAGCCATAAAAGGGGAAATTGACAGTAACACAATCATAGTAGGGGACTTTAACACCCCAGTTTCACCAATGGACAGATCATCCAAAATGAAAATAAATAAGGAAACACAAGCTTTAAATGATACATTAAACAAGATGGACTTAACTGATATTTATGGGACATTCCATCCAAAAACAACAGAATACACATTCTTCTCAAGGGCTCATGGAACATTCTCCAGGATAGATCATATGTTGGTTCACAAATCAAGCCTTGGTAAATTTAAGAACTCTGAAATCATATCAAGTATCTTTTCTGACCACAACATTATGAGACTAGATATCAATTATAGGAAAAATCTGTAAAAAAATACAAATATATGGAGGCTAAACAACACACTACTTAATAACCAAGAGATCACTGAAGAAATCAAAGAGGAAATCAAAAAATACCTAGAAACAACTGACAATGAAAACACAACGACCCAAAACCTATGGGATGCAGCAAAAGCAGTTCTAAGAGGGAAGTTTATAGCAATACAATCCTACCTTAATAAACAAGACACATCTCAAATAAACAACCTAACCTTACACCTAAAGCAAGTAGAGAAAGAAGAACAAAAAAACCTAAAGTTAGCTGAAGGAAAGAAATCATAAACATCAGATCAGAAATAAATGAAAAAGAAATGAAGGAAATGATAGCAAAGGTCAATAAAAATAAAAGCTGGTTCTTTGAGAAGATAAACAAAAGGATAAACCATTAGCCAGACTTATCAAGAACAAAAGGGAGAAGACTCAAATAAATAGAATTAGAAATGAAAAAGGAGAAGTAACAACTGACACTGCAGAAATACAAAAGATCATGAGAGATTACTACAAGCAGCACTGTGCCAATAAAATGGACAACCTGGAAGAAATGGACAAATTCTTAGAAATGCACAACCTGCCAAGACTGAACCAGGAAGAAATAGAAAATATGAACAGACCAATCACAAGCACTGAAATTGAAAATGTATTAAAAATCTTCCAACAAACAAAGCCCAGGACCATATGGCTTCACAGGCGAATTTTATCAAACATTTAGAGAAGAGCTAACACCTATCCTTCTCAAACGCTTCCAAAATATAGCAGAGGGAGGAACACTCCCAAACTCATTCTATGAGGCCACCATCACCCTGATACCAAAACCAGACAAAGATGTCACAAAGAAAGAAAACTACAGTCCAATATCACTGATGAACATAGATGCAAAAATCCTCAACAAAATACTAGCAAACAGAATCCAACAGCACATTAAAAGGATCATACACTATGATCAAGTGAGGTGTATCCCAGGAATGCAAGGATTCTTCAATATACACAAATCAATCAACTTGATACACCATATTAACAAACTGAAGGAGAAAAACCATATGATCATCTCAATAGATGCAGAGAAAGCTTTTGACAAAATTCAACACCCATTTATGATAAAAAACCCTCCAGAAAGTAGACACAGAGGGAAGTTTCCTCAACATAATAAAGGCCATATATGACAAACCCACAGCCAACATCTCCCTCAATGGTGAAAAATTGAAACCATTACCACTAAGGTCAGGAACAAGACAAGTTTGCCCACTCTCACCACTATTATTCAACATAGTTTTGGAAGTTTTAGCCACAGCAATCCGAGAAGAAAAAGAAATAAAAGGAATCCAAATTGGAATAGAAGAAGTAAAGCTGTCACGTAGAGAATCCTAAAGATGCTACCAGAAAACTACTAGAGCTAATCAATGAATTTGGCAAAGTAGCAGGATACAAAATTAATGTACAGAAATCTCTTGCATTCTTATACACTAATGATGAAAAATATGAAAGTGAAATCAAGAAAACACTCCCATTTACCATTGCAACAAAAAGAATAAAATATCTAGGAATAAACCTACCTAAGGAGACAAAAGATCTGTATGCAGAAAATTATAAGACACTGATGAAAGGAATTAAAGATGATACAAATAGATGGAGAGATATACCATGTTCTTGGGTTGGAAGAATCAACATTGTGAAAATGACTCTACTACCCAGAACAATCTGCAGATTCTATGCAATACCTATCAAACTACCACTGGCATTTTTCACAGAACTAGAGCAAAAAAATTAACAATTTGTATGGAAACACAAAGACCCTGGAGAGAAAGAAAAATGGAGCTGGGGGAATCAGGTTCCCTGACTTCAGACTATACTACAAAGCTACAGTAATCAAGACAGTATGGTACTGGCACAAAAATGGAAATATAGGTCAATGGAACAGGATAGAAAGCCCAGAGATAAACCCACACACATATGGTCACCTTATCTTTGATAAAGGAGGCAAGAATATAGAGTGGATAAAAGACAGCCTCTTCAATAAGTGGTGCTGGGAAAACTGGACAGCTACACGTAAAAGAATGAAATTAGAACACTCCCTAACACCGTATACAAAAATAAACTCAAAATGGGGCTTCCCTGGTGGTGCAGTGGTTGAGAGTCCGCCTGCTGATGCAGGGGACACAGGTTCGTGCCCCGATCCGGGAGGATCCCACGTGCCGTGGAGCGGCTAGGCCCGTGAGCCGTGGCCGCTGAGCCTGTGCATCCGGAGCCTGTGCTCCACAGCGGGAAAGGCCACAACAGTGAGAGGCCCGCGTACCACCAAAAATAAATAAATAAATAAACTCAAAATGTATTAAAGACCTAAATGTAAGGCCAGACACTATAAAACTCTTAGAGGAAACCATAGGCAGAACACTCTATGACATACATCACAGCAAGATCCTTTTTGACCTACCTCCTAGAGAAACGGAAATAAAAAATAAATAAACAAATGTGGCCTAATGAAACTTAAAAGCTTTTGCACAGCAAAGGAAACCATAAACAAGATGAAAAGACAACCTTCAGAATGGAAGAAAATATTTGTAAATGAAGCACCTGACAAAGGAATAATCTCCAAAATATACAGGCAGCTCATACAGCTCAATATCAAAAAAACAAACAACCCAATCCAAAAATGGGCAGATCTGAATAGACATTTCTCCAAAGAAGGTATACAGATTGCCAACAAACACATGAAAGGATGCTCAACATCACTAATCATTAGAGAAATGCAAATCAAAACTACAGTGAGGTATCATTTCACACCGGTCAGAATGGCCATCATCAAAAAATCTACAAACAATAAATGCTGGAGAGCATGTGGAGAAAACGGAACCCTCTTGCACTGTTGATGGGAAAGTAAATTGATACAACCACTATGGAGAACAGTATGGAAGTTCCTTAAAAAACTAAAAATAGAACTACCATACGACCCAGCAATCGACTACTGGGCATATACCCTGAGAAAACCATAATTGAAAAAGAGTCATGTACCACAGTGTTCACTGCAGCTGTATTTACAATAGCCAGGACATGGAAGCAACCTAAGTGTCGATCAACAGACGAATGGATAAAGAAGATGTGGCACATGTATACAATGGGATATTACTCAGCCATAAAAAGAAACGAAATTGAGTTATTTGTAGTGAGGTGGATGGACCTAGAGACTGTCATAAGAGTGAAGTAAGTCCGAAAGAGAAAAACAAATACCATATGCTAACACAAATATATGGAATCTAAAAAAAAAAAAAAAAAAATTCTGAAGAACCTAGGGGCAGGACAGGAATAAAGATGCAGACATAGAGAATGGAGTTGAGGACATGCGGAGGGGGAAGGGTAAGCTGGGATGAAGTGAGAGAGTGGCATGGATATATATACACTACCAAATGTAAAATAGATAGCTTGTGGGAAGCAGCCACATAGCACAGGGAGATCAGCTCGGTGCTTTTTGTCCACCTAGAGGAGTGGGATAGGGAGGGTGGGAGGGAGATGCAAGAGGGAGGAGATATGGGGATGTATGTATATGTATAGCTGATTCACTTTGTTATACAGCAGAAACTAACACACCATTGTAAAGCAATTATACTCCAATAAAGATGTTTTTTTTAAAAAAAGATACATGCACCCCAATATTTACTGCGGCACTATTTACAATAGCCAAGACATGGAAACAACCTAAATGTCCATTAACAGATGAATGGATAAAGAAGAAAGACAATATGGTATATTCCTCAGCCATAAAAAAGAATAAAATAATGCCATTTGCAGCAACTTGAATGGACCTAGAGATTCTCATACTAAGTGAAGTAAGCCAGACAGAGAAAGACAAATATCATATGATATCACTTATATGTGGAATCTAAAAATAGATACAAATGAAATTGTATACAAAACAGAAATAGACCCACAAACATAGAAAACAAACTTATGTTACCAAAGGGGAAAGGTGGGGAGGGATAAATTAGGAGTTTGGATTAACATATATATACTACTATATATAAAGTAGATAAACAAGGACCTACTGTATAGCACGGGGAACTATACTCAATATTTTGTAATAACCACTAAGGGAAAAGAATATGTAAAACAATACAGACACACACACAGACACACACACACACACACACGCGTATAATTGAATCACTTTACTATACTCTTGAAACTAATACAACATTGTAAATCAACTATACTTCAATAAAAAATTAAAATAAAAAAATTTAAATTTGCAAAAAGAAAAAGAGAAGGCTTAATGTTACCTTTTACTTGACAATATTTCCCATGTAATATAATAGACCAAATAAGCATAATTAGTTTAATATCTCCCTTGGAGACACTTCAGGACAATACCAGTTTCTTTTCTCTTAACTAAATTGATTTTCTTTTTTCAGTCCTCCTTTTACTGAAAACACACATCTTTTACCCCCTTGAATACTTAAATGTCTACCTTATTATTTCTACTAACTTTATTTTATTTATTTATTTTTAAATTTATTTTTGGCTGCTTTGGGTCTTCGTTGCTGCACATAGGCTTTCTCTAGTTGCAGTGAGTGGGGTCTACTCTTCGTTGCGGTGCATGGACTTCTCATTGCAGTGGCTTCTCTTGCTGCGGAGCGCAGGCTCTAGCGCGCACAGGCTTCAGTAGTTGTGGCGTGCAGGCTCAGTAGTTGTGGCTTGTGGGCTCTAGAGCACAGGCTCGATAGTTGTGGCCCATGGGCTTAGTTGCCCTGCGGCATGTGGGATCTTCCTGGACCAAGGATCGAACCTGTGCCCCCTGCACTGGCAGGTGGATTCTTAACCACTGCACCACCAGGGAAGTCCCTATTTCTACTAACTTTAAGTACATGTATAATTTTTAACCCTTAAAAACCTTAACCCCTAACAAAAACCAAGAAACAATCCACTGTGAAATGTTTGTCATACCAGCATTTCCTGATTGGCAAGCTTCTGAACATATTCCACAACCTTTAGAAACATATTTTTTCATAGCATGATTTCTTTTCTCAATGTGGTACAAGACGTGTGTCCAATAAACCCAAACATCTTTAGTTTTTCTCTAATAAGAAGTCAAAGTAGGTCAATTTAGACATGCTTAGCAATGAATGTTTCAGTATTTTTATCTTAATTGGAAATGATCTGAATAGTCTGTGAATTCCCATCACTTAATTTGATTTAGCGAAAAAGTTTCAAGTGACCCAAAATCTGGTGAAACTCTTTTTAAGTATACATACCATAAAACATAATCATTTTTAAAGAGTTCACATAAAAGCTTTCATCCCATTTATCTCAGTTTCATTATTTACGAAAATATCATCGTACTAAGTTAATTTTATTTTTGACGAATTTTGTAACAAAGATCACATGAACTTTTAGTAAACCTAGGCACCAAATAAAAGTATTAGACTTGATGACTCTAAAGACATGTTCATATTAATCAAACTAACAACTTAAACTTGTTTCATTTGCTGAAGACTAGTCCTAGATCGCATGCTCCTCTAAAACTTTGGGTTAGCTTTTTGTTACATTTAGAAATATTTGATTTGTAAGTGCTTGTTTTTAAGTCAATTAGATAGAGCTCTTTTACAAATTCCTTTTGGTAATATCATCTGGAAGTAGAAACGAATACATATGACATACAGACAGACAGACACACATCCAGATAGACACAGAAACCTCATAGTTTTTCTGCTTGTGCTTTAAAAGGTCTTTTTATTCCCTTCAGTTGTACATTCTACTAATTGAGCCAAGGCTGTAGTCTCAGGCAATGTGGGCTGTCTTTACATTGCAAGGACATGATAAGAGTTATAATGTCAAGTTTTCCCCTAAGACTACTTTTATTCTCACAGGGTCAGAATATTGATAAGATGCTTTATCAAGCCAGCTTTCTTTAATTGTGCATGCAAATCTCAGCTTTGGAATGTCAAAAGAGTTCCATCCTGGTCATTTTGGGGGTTCAATAAGTACTTGCCAGTATTAGCTCCATACCAGTTGTAGAAGCCAGCTTCAGCTCCAGTTGGTGGCTGCCTGTCCAGGAGCTGGTAGGCTTTAGAAGCACAATTTCCCAGTTCACTCCAAAATTTCTTCCATGCCTTCCTGCTTAGACATTTCCTCCAGGTCCCTCATCTAGAAGTATCCCTCCGTTCCTCTGCCTAGGAATCCCCCCAGAGCCTCTTCACCTAGGAAATGTACCGTACCCCTTCAAGACTCCAAGTCTCAAGGTAACAGCTCAAATAAAACTCATGGACTCTCACTTAATACAAGGAGATCCAGATAAGAGGAAGAACTCGCCAAAGCACCCAAGGGTGCTTTGAAGCCAGAGGGGCTCAAAGTGTCCATGCTTGGTCGCAAGCAAAATTCCAAAATAAGTTCCAGGTGAGTTTTTCTGATATCATGCCAACTACATCAACTAATGGTGTTGGTGAAAATAATCAATAAACAATCTATAATAGGAATAGAAAAGAGTATAGAGGACTATAGCCCAGAAGACAACCTCTTAGATAACTCTGAGGAACTGTTCCAGAGAAGCATGGTTTTCAGTGTAGTTTTATATCTTGTCAAAACAAAGAGCATTAAACAAGTCAGATATACATTCCTTCAAGGTTTCAAAAAAAATAAAGAAACAAACAAAAAGTACACATATGCACAGCAAGTCCGTATGGCCTTGGCACCTGGGAAAGAGTCATCACTGCAGGAGTACAAAGACTGGCATCCCAGGAAGGGAGAAATTTAATCTTTGTTTTTAATACAGACGTTCTTTACTTCTGGTCAATGTGCCCTTTTCTTTAATAATTAAAGCACATGTACAAAGTATGTTTGATAGGAACGCCACCCCCCCCAATGCCCCCATGTGCATGGTGTCTGTTCTTTCAGAAGCACAGGGTCTCACACAAAGGAGACCCAAGGGGGGTTGCTAATCCCCCTATCCTGATGCTGATCTTGGGGAGAATGAACCCCACTGACTGGCCATTGGGACCCTCTGAGGAAAGAGGCGCTGGCCCTATCCGAGCTGGGGCTGTGCTGAGGGATTGGAACATAGAAGTTAAGTCAAACCTGGAGGCCAGACCAATAGGACGGGCGCCACCCTGCCCTCATCCAGCTCTCTAACAGCAACATTGAAGCTTAAAGGGGATGAGGGCAGATGACTGACTATCACGGAGGCCGAAGCTGGACCCTGAATGGGGCTAAAGATGGTGTGAGGACATTACTGAGACAGTAACAGTGATTGGAAGACAGACTCTGTGTAGGACATTCTGCTCCATTCATTTAAATACCCAAGATCTGAGAACTTTACATGGACACACAGAACTGTTTGAGCAGGTGCATGCTGCCATATCTAGGGCTCAACTCAGCCTGCAACCAACTTGCAAGTGGCTCCAGGAAACACACACAGTTGTACAGATACAGATGCACAGGGACACAAACTATATATGCACTGCACAGCACAAATATATGCACAAACTAGCATATGAACATAAATGCACACACATGCATAGCACACACATGCACCCACTAACATGTGCATGTGCAAATGCACATGTATGCACACAGGCACATGTACATGCAGAGCACACACACAGGGAATAAAGTGAATGCCATAAAGCGTTAATTCCTGAACACAAGTGAAGCTCATATGTGTTCTTCCTTTTTTTTTTTTTAACTTCCATGTTTTTCAAAATTCCAATGGCCTATTTCACAAAAACTGAACAAACAATCTTGACATTTTTATGGAAGCACAAAGGACTCTGAAGAGTGAAGGGGATCCTGAGATGGGAGAGCAGCAGCTGGAGGAAACTCACTTCCTGACTTCAAACCCTACTGCAAATCTACAGTAAGCAAACAGTGTAGAGATGGCACAAAAGGAGACTCAAGGGCAAGAGGAATAGAATAGACAGTCCAGGAATAAACCCACAAATAGGTGATCAGTGAAGTTATGACAGAGTTGCCAAGGACATACACCAGGGAAAGGAGAGTCTCCTCAATAAACTGCCTGGAAAACGGAATATCACAAGCCAAAGAAGGACACTGAATACCACCTGCACCACACACAGAACTAACGAAAACCTACAATTTTCCGCATCAACACCTTCCTTTTCTGGGCCCTCTGAAGACGGACACCCAGCACTCAGCAATACCAGCAGTCAGCAACACACAGGAGGCTTCTCCCTGCTTTTTACTCAAAATTTCCCCACACAGTGGAATCTCCCAGCAGGTCCTGAAGAAAATCAGCTCCTCTCAGTGTGGGTGTGGCCCAGTGCTGTCTTGAAGCCAAGTACCTGACGGGTCCTGAGGAGACACAGCTCCTGTCAGCTGTGCACAGAGCCAGGTCTGTGGGCAAAACAGGCAGTCCCTGCACTGGTAAGCTAGGTGCCCTCTGCTGGGAAAATTGTGAAATGCAGGCTGCACCCACTCAGTTCAGTGGAAACCCAGTACCCTGCTCAGCATCCTACTGAATCCACTAAAGTTTGGAAATACAGATGAATGGAGGCCAATATCCCATGACTTCTCAAAAAGAGTTGTAGAACAATTAGAAACCATATGCAATGAAATGAATGTAGACACGAACTTTACAACTTACACCCAAAGCCACTCAAAATTGTCCACAGATATATTTACAATATAAAACTATAAACATTATAGAAGAAAACATAGAAGATAATCTACATGCCATGGGTTTCACCACGTAGATCATGAGCTTTGAATTTTTATCACACAACACGTAAAGCCCACACACAAAAGAGGAAAAAAATTAAAACATGTACTTTCTAAAATTAAAAATTGTTACTCGGTAATACCAAATTCAAAAACCAAAGGATAAGCATCAAACTGGAGAAAAGTATTTGCTAAACACATATATGATAAAGAATTTGTACTCACATTATACAAAAATCGATAAAACAAATGGCTGCATTAAAAATGGGTAAAGATCTGAACAAACACCTGGCAAAAGAAGATATACAGATAGTAAATAAGTGGACAAAAATATGATCCACGTCGTATACCATTAGGGAATTACACATGAAAACTATAAGACAGCACTACACACATATTAGAACTGCTAACCTCCTCCCAAAAGGACAACACCAATTACTGGAGGATGGGGCAAAACAGCAACTCTCCTTCATTGCTGATGGCACACAAATATGGCCGCTTGAGATATAGTTTGGCAGTATTTTCCAAAGCCAAGCAAGTCTCACCCCTTGAGATCCATCTTTATGCCTCCAGTATTCACAGAACTGCTTTGAAAAACTATATTCAAATGAAAAAAGGATAATATTATGCACAGAAGCTCTACTCATAACGTCTAAACCTTCCAGGAATCAGGGTTTCTTCAGAAGATGAATGCATAAGGAAATTGGGGTACATACATGCGAAGAGGAGAATCGGACGACCCAAACTATGGAATTTCAATAGACCCCAAACAGCTAAAACAATTTTGACAAAGAAAATCAAAGTTGGAGGCTCACACTTCCCAACTGCAAATGCTAGTACACAGCAACAGGAAATAAAACACTGTGATACTGGCATGAGCTATACATAGAGATGAATGGAATTGAATGGAGATCCCAGAAATAAAGCCATCTGTATAGGATGAACTGATTTTAGACGAGAGTAAACAGCATGAAATTGGGGGGAAATGATGTTTTCAACAAATGGTGCTAGGCAATTGGCTATCCATAGGCAGGGGAATGAAATTGGACCCTTACCTCATCTCACACACAAAAAGTATCTCAAAATACATAAAAGGCTTCAATGTAAAAAGTAAAATTTTACTCAGTCCCTTGTGTCTACTGGTTACACATCCATGGATTCAACAAACTCCAGATCAGAAATATTAGGGGAAAAATTCTAAAACTTTTCAAAAAGAAAAACTTGAATTTTCCACATGCCAACAACTATTTACATAGAATTTACATTAAATTTACATTTATATAGCATTTATATTATATTAGTTCTTATAAGTAGTCTAGATATGATTTAAAATATAAAGGACAATGTGTCTATGTTATTTGCGAATACTATACAATTTTATATAAAAGACTTGAACACCCACGGATTTTGGTAAACTCTCGGTGACCTGGAAACAATCTCCCACAGATAACGAGGGACAACTGTATAAAATCTCCAAGAAAACACGAGGATAAACCTTCACAACTTTGGGTTTAGCCATGGTTTCTTAGATCTGACAGCGATGCACAAGCAACCAAAGAAAAAAAGATTGGATTTCCTCAAAATTAAAAAACTGTGCATCAAAAGAAGCAATCTAGAAAGTGAAAAGACAACCCACAGAATGGAAGAAAATAGTTCCACATTTTATAACTGATGAGTCTTTATCCAGTGTGTATCATGAATTCTTACAACTCATCAACAAAGAAAAACAACCCAAGTTTAAATATGGACAAAGCATTTAAATAGACACTTCTCCACATAAGACATGCAAATGGACAGTAAGCAGATGAAGAGACAGGATGGAAATGCAAGTTAAAACCACAATGCAGGGCTTCCCTGGTGGCGCAGTGGTTGGGGGTCTGCCTGTCGATGCAGGGGACACGGGCTCGTGCCCCGGTCCGGGAGGATCCCGCATGCCGCGGAGCGGCTGGGCCCATGAGCCATGGCCGCTGAGCCTGCGCGTCTGGAGCCTGTGCTCCACAACAAGAGAGGCCGCGATAGTGAGAGGCCCGCGCACCGCGATGAAGAGTGGCCCCCGCTTGCCACAACTAGAGAAAGCCCTCGCACAGAAACGAAGACCCAACACAGCAAAAATTAATTAATTAATTAATAAACTCCTACCCCCAACATCTTCTTTAAAAAAAAACAAACAAAGCAAAACCACAATGCAATAACTCGGTCGCACACTCTAAAATGGTTATAATCAAGAAACTTAAAAATAACAAATGTTTGCAACAATACAGAGACATCAGAAACTTTAATCATTACTTGTGGAAACTGAAAAGGGTGCAACCTATTTTCTGATACGAATATACGATTACCATAAGGTTCAACAACTCCATTCCTAGATAGAGTACACAAAGAATTGAACACAGGCATACACATTTATTGATAGCAGCATTGTTCACAATAGCCAAAAGGAAGAACTAATGCAAATGTCCACCAATGGTTAAATGGATAAATGATATGGCGCTGGATCCATAAACTGCCATATGTTTCTGCCATAAAAAGGAATCAAGAGAAACAGTGGGGCTTCTGTGGAAAACAGTATGGCAGTTCTTCAGAAACTTCAGAGAATTAACATACGATCCGTCAATTCCACATCAGGGTATATACCCAAAAGGCTGAAAGCAAAGACTGGAACAGATATGGGTACACCCATCTTCATAGCAGCATGAACCGAGTAGCAAAAGGTGGAAGCAGTCCAAGTGTCCATTGGTGGATGAATGGATAAACTGAATGTGGTATACACACAAAAGGTGGTAAACTCAGCCTTAAAAACTAAGAAAATTCTGACACATGCTACAACATATATGAACCTTGAAGCCATTAGGAGAAGTGAAGTAGCCCTGTCACGAAAGGACAAAAATGATACCTGAGGTATCCAGCGAAGTCAAATTCAAAGGCAGAATACAAGAATGCGTTTGGCGGGGTTGAGGGAGATTAATGTCAAATGGCTAAAGAGTTTCTTCAGTGAAAATGGAAAAGTTCTGAATGTGGATGGTGAGGACATTTGTACAACACATAAAAACTAACCACCCCCATATTTCGAGGCCTCTCGCCTTCTGAGATGGCCCACACTCTGTGGAGTGTGTTTCTCTCTAAATAAATCTACTTCTGGGCTTCCCTGGTGGCGCAGTGGTTGAGAGTCCGCCTGCTGATGCAGGGGACACGGGTTCGTGCCCTGGTCCGGGAAGATCCCACATGCCAGGGAGCGGCTGGGCCCGTGAGCCATGGCCGCTGAGCCTGCACGTCCGGAGCCTGGGCTCCGCAACAGGAGAGGCCCCAGCAGTGAGAGGCCCGCGTACCGCAAAAAACAAACAAACAAACAAAAAATAATTCTACTTCTTACCTAATATACATAAATAAATAAATAAAAATTTTAAATAAAGATTAAATTTTAAAATGGGACAGAAAAGAAGAGAAAACATCAATCTTGGCAAAGAAGCCAAGCCCCACCCAGATCCTGCTCACCCAGTGTGATGATGCAGTTTGCCTTTGGAGGGTTTGACATATTTTTAAGGGGCACTGTGTTAAGATTCTATGAGTAGCCACTATGTCTTGGACGTTGTGGATGACCTGGATGTGGTGGAAACAGTGGGATTTCTAATTCCAGTTTTACATCTCAAACCTCCAAAACACTCTTATAACTAGTAAATGAATTCAGTAAAGTGCAGGATTCAAAATCAATACACAGAAGTCCTATACACTACTGGTGAATTGTGTTGTGTTCCTATACACTAATAATGAATCATCAGAGAGAGAAATTATGGAAACAAACATATGTACAATAACATCCAAAGAATAAAATACTTAAGAATAAATTTAACCCAAGACATGAAAGAACTGCACATGGAAAATGTAAAGACATCAATGAAGTAACTGAAGATGCAAATAAATGGAATGATATCCTGTGCTCATGAAAATCATAATCATTTCCTCACTTGGAGGTTATGTGCTGGTTCCCTGGAAGACTGTCCCTCTTCTGGGTAAAACACACTGGAGTATTTTGTGTGAAGTGGCAAGTGCAGTAAAGAAAGGAAGGCTCTGGGATCCAAGCGTGCAGATAAACAGTACTTTGTTCTGCTGTTGCCAGTTTTTTGTAGGTTTGAAATCACTGGAAAGTCAATAACTTTCCAAACCACATTGTCACACTTTTTTTTTTTTTTTGAGATGGTGGAGAGGAAGGAAACATTTATTTAGATCAGCCAATCACTCTGTTTCCCTTATAGCAAAAGAGCAGCTCAAATTTTGTGAACACTATTCTCTTAAAAACACACACACACACAAACCCCTAAATTCAAAAGTAAAAAACCATTAAAAAAAAAAAAAAACCCAAAACTTAAAAAACCTAAAGAGAGCCTCTCCTGAGCCACCTCAAAACGGAAACTGTTTCCTTTTTCTTCTACTCATAAGTGCAGGCAATTAACTAATTAATTAACTAACTAATTTTCAATTTAATGACACTCTCCATATGCTCTACTTAATGTTTACTACATAGAGCTGAAGTACATGTTTGGGCTATAGCCCATCTAGGGTGCCAACATCACTATTTTATAAATCGCTTGCTAGTAGCAAGTGAGAAAGTGAGAAACATCACACTTTGTTACAGAGGCCGAGCCTTACCCCAGATCCAGTTCACACAAGGTCATAAACGTGATCGCCCTCCTAGGAGTCCACATGGAGTTGACAGGAACCGTGAGAAGGTTATATTAGGGGCCACTATGTCTTCTGTGTTGTGGATGCCCTGGATGTGACAGAAACAGTGGGATGTTCCAGTTCCAATTTTCTACCTGTGGAACCAAGTCCAAGGGTAGAAAGTGCATGCCCTGTATGTCGGAGAGGTGGGCTCAACCACCCTGTGGGCGGTGCGGGAAGTGTGGGAGTGCCTATATCCCAGTTTTCTGAAGTCAGTGCTCTTTGCTGGCAGAACTGCTGAATCCACTAATTTTTGGACATTCTCACTGAAATGGAGTCTATATCCCATAACTTTTCTAAAAATATATAAGGAAAAATTAATTGAAGACTATTAGGCATGAAATAAACCAAGATGCAAACTTTACAACTTACACCAAATTCACTCACAATTATTTATAGACCAATGTTAAATGCAAAACAATTCAAAATTAGAGAAGAAAACAGACATGAGCTTAGGTTTGGTCATGTAGATCATGAATTTTGAGCTTTAACACACAATACAAGAAGGCAATCCAGAAAGAAAAACAAGGAATACTGTGGACTTAATAAAATTAAAGATTTTAATCTGTGAAAGATCTTATTCAGGAAATCAAAAGACAAGTCACATGTTGGGAGAAAAATAGTTGCAAATATATAACTAATAAAGGATTTGTCTCAAAATATACATAGAACTCTTCCTATTAAAACTTGGGAAAGATTGGAATGGACACCTAGTCAAAGAAAGTACACAGATAGTATAAAAAACTATGCCCAGGACTGGGTGGCAGAAAGAGTTGTCCAGGTTAACTCCCTGAGTCATGTGTGACCCTGGACTAGTCCTGTCCTTCCTGGAGGCCTCAGAGAGATGGAGAGGCAGGAAGGGGAAGAGGGCGAGTTATTCTTAAACCTAACTCTAACCTTGATGACTCTCACCACTTTCATTCAACATGGTCTAGGAAGACCCAGCCATAGTAATTAGATGAAAAAAATAAGAACTAAGAGGAATCTGATGGCAGAGGAAAAATGACAACTCTCACTCTTTGTAGATGACATGATACACTATAGAGAAAATCCTGAAGATGGCATCCAAAAATATATAAAACTCATCGAAAAGTTCACTTAAGTTGCAGAATAAAAATTTAATCTACAGAAATCAGTTGCATTTCTATACATTCACAACAAACTATCAGAATGAGAAATTAAGAAAACAACCTCAATGACAATGACATCAACAAAAATAAAATATCTAGGGATACATCTAACCCAGGAGGTAAAAGACCTGTACTCGGAAAACTGGAAGACACTGATAAAAGAAATCGAAGAGTACACAACCAAATAGAAAGATATGTCATGTTCATGGACTGGAAGAATTTGTATTGTTCAAACGCTTCCACGCCCCAGGGCAATCTAGAGATTTGATCCCTTTCCTATCAAAATACCAATGGTTGTTTTTTATTTTGCGGTAGGCGGGCCTCTCACCGTTGTGGCCTCTCCCACCATGGAGCACAGGCTCCGGATGCGCAGGCCCAGCGGCCATGGCCCACAGGCCCAGCCGCTCTGCGGCATGTGGGATTCTCCCAGACTGGGGCACAAACCCATGCCCCCTGCATCGGCAGGTGGACCCTCAACCACTGTGCTACCAGGGAAGCCCCCAATTGTTTTATTTAGAGAATTAGAACAAAGAATTCCAGTATGTGTATGGAAGTATGAAAGAACCTGAAGAGTCAATCCAATCTTAAGAAAGAAACACAAACCTGCACGTATGACTCTCCCCTATTACAAACTATACTAGAAACATAGAATCATCAAGACAGTATGGGCTAGGTATTTACAGAAGCTGTCTTGTAATACTAGGTACCTAGCACCTGGATATTTTTAAAGCTAATGGATTGGTTCAAGATGGCAGGGTAGAAGGACATGCTCTCAATCCCTCTTTTGAGAACACTGGAATCATAAGTAACTGTTGAACAATCATCGACAGGAAGACACTGGAATTCACCAAAAAAGATACCCCACATCCAAAGACAAAGGAGAAGCTGCAATGAGACAGTAGGAGGGGCGCTATCACAATAAAATCAAATCGCATAACTGCTGGGTGTGCGACTCACAAACTGGAGAACATTTATACCACAGAAATACACCCACTGGAGTGGAGGTTCTGAGTCACACATCAGGTTTCCCAACCTGGGGGCCTGGCAACAGGAGGAGGAATTCCTAGAGAATCAGACTTTGAAGGCTAGCGGGATTTGATTGCAGGACTTTGGCAGGACTGGGGGAAAAAGAGACTCCACTCTTGGAGGGCACACAAAGTAGAGCGTGCACTGGGACCCAGGGGAAGAAGCAGTGACCCCATAGACACTGAACCAGACCTACCTGCTAGTGTTGGAGGGTCTCCTGCAGAGGTGGTGGCAGCTGTGGCTCACCAAGGGACGAGGACACTGGTAGCAGTTCTGGGAAGTACTCCTTGGCATGAGCCCTCCCAGAGTCAGCCATTAGCCCCACCAAAGAGCCCAGGTAGGCTCCAGTGTTGGGTCGCCTCAGGCCAAACAACCAACAGGGAGGGAACCCAGCCCCACCCATCAGCAGTCAAGTGGATTAAACTTTTGCTGAGCTCTGCCCACCAGAGCAACAGCCAGCTCTACCCACCACCAGTCCCTCCCATCAGGAAACACCCACAAGCCTCTTAGATAGCCTCATTCACCAGAGAGCAGACAACAGAGGCAAGAAGAACTACAATCCTGCAGCCTGTGGAACAAAAACCACATTCACAGAAAGATAGACAAGATGAAAAGGCAGAGGGCTACGTACCAGATGAAGGAACAAGATAAAACCCCAGAAAAACAACTAAATGAAGTGGAGATAGGCAACCTTCCAGAAAAAGAATTCAGAAGAATGATAGTGAAGATGATCCAGGACCTCGGAAAAAGAAGGAAGGCAAAGAACAAGAAGATGCAAGAAATGTTTAACAAAGATCTAGAAGAAGTAAAGAACAAACAAACAGAGATGAACAATACAATAACTGAAATGAAAACTACACTAGAAGGAATCAATAGCAGAATAACTGAGGCAGAAGAACGGATAAGTGACCTGGAAGACAGAATGGTGGAATTCACTGCTGTGGAACAGAATAAAGAAAAAAGAATGAAAAGAAATGAAGACAGCCTAACAGACCTCTGGGGCAACATTAAATGCAACAACATTCACATTATAGGGGTTCCAGAAGGAGAAGAGAGAAAGAAAGGACCTGAGAAAATATTTGAAGAGATTATAGTCGAAAACTTCCCTAACATGGGAAAGGAAATAGCCACCCAAGTCCAGGAAGTGCAGCGAGTTCCATACGGGATAAACCCAAGAAGAAACACACCGAGACTCATAGTAATCAAATTGGTAAAAACTACAGACAAAGAAAAATTATTAAAAGCAACAAGGGAAAAACGAAAAATAACATACAAGGTAACTCCTATAAGGTTGACAGCTGATTTCTCAGCAGAAACTCTACAAGCCAGAAGGGAGTGGCATGATATACTTAAAGTGATGAAAGGGAAGAACCTACAACCAAGATTGCTCTACCCAGCAAGGATCTAATTCAGATTCGATGGAGAAATCAAAAGCGTTACAGACAAGCAAATGCTAAGAGAATTCAGCACCAACAAACCAGCTCTACAACAAATGCTAAAGGAACTTCTCTAAGTGGGAAAACAAGAGAAGAAAGGATCTACAAAAACAAATGCCCCAAAATTAAGTAAATGGTACTAGGAACATACATATTGATATTTACCTTAAATGTGAATGGATTAAATGCTCCAACCAAAAAACACAGGCTTGCTGAATGGATACAAAAACAAGACCCATATATATGCTGTCTACAAGAGACCCACTTCAGACCTAGGGACACATACAGACTGAAAGTGAGGGGATGGAAAAAGATATTCCATGCAAATAGAAATCAAAAGAAACCTGGAGTAGCAATACTCATATCAGATAAAATAGACTTTAAAATAAAGAAAGTTACAAGAGACAAGGAAGGATACTACATAATGATCAAGGGATCAATCCAAGAAGAAGATATAAAAATTGTAAATATTTATGCACCCAACATAGAAGCACCTCAATACTTAAGGCAACTGCTAACAGCTCTAAAAGAGGAAATCGACAGTAACACATTCATATAGGGGACTTTAACACCCCACTTTCACCAATGGACAGATCATCCAAAATGAAAATAAGTAAGGAAACACAAGCTTTAAATGATACATTAAACAAGATGGACTTAACTGATATTTATGGGACATTCCATCCAAAAACAACAGAATACACATTCTTCTCAAGGGCTCATGGAACATTCTCCAGGATAGATCATATCTTGGGTCACAAATCAAGCCTTGGTAAATTTAAGAACATTGAAATTGTATCAAGTCTTTTTTCTGACCACAACGCTATGAGACTAGATATGATTTACAGGAAAAGATCTGTAAAAAATACAGACACATGAAGGCTAAACAATACACTACTTAATAACGAAGTGATCACTGAAGAAATCAAAGAGGAAATCAAAAAATACTTAGAAATAAATGACAATGGAAACACGACGAACCAAAACCTATGGGATGCAGCAAAAGCAGTTCTAAGAGGGAAGTTTATAGCAATACAATCCTGCCTTAAGAAACAGGAGACATCTCAAATAAACAACCTAACCTTGCACCTAAAGCAATTAGAGAAAGGAGAACAAAAACACCCCAAAGTTAGCAGAAGAAAAGAAATCATAAAGATCAGATCAGAAATAAATGAAAAATAAATGAAGGAAATGATAGCAAAGATCAATAAAAATAAAAGCTGGTTCTTTGAGAAGATAAACAAAATTGATAAACCATTAGCCAGATTCATCAAGAAAGAGAGAAAACTCAAATCAATAGAATTAGAAATGAAAAAGGAGAAGTAACAACTGACACTGCAGAAATACAAAAGATCATGAGAGATTACTACAAGCAACCCTATGCCAATAAAATGGACAACCTGGAAGAAATGGACAAATTCTTAGAAATGCACAACATGCCAAGACTGAATCAGGAAAAAATAGAAAATATGGACAGACCAATCACAAGCACTGAAATTGAAACTGTGAAAAAAATCTTCCGACAAACAAAAGCCCAGGACCAAATGGCTTCACTGGCAAATTCTATCAAACATTTAGAGAAGAGCTAACACCTATCCTTCTCAAACTCTTCCAAAATATAGCAGAGGGAGGAACACTCCCAAACTCATTCTATGAGGCCACCATCACCCTGATACCAAAACCAGACAAAGATGTCACAAGGAAAGAAAACTACAGTCCAATATCACTGATGAACATAGATGCAAAAATCCTCAACAAAATACTAGCAAACAGAATCCAACAGCACATTAAAAGGCTCATACACCATGATCAAGTGGGGTTTATTCCAGGAATGCAAGGATTCTTCAATATATGCAAATCAATCATTGTGATACACCATATTAACAAATTGAAGGAGAAAAACCATATGATCATCTCAATAGATTCAGAGAAAGCTTTCAACAGAATTCAACACCCGTTTATGATAAAAAAAAAAAAAGAAAGTAGAAAATAGACATAGAGGGAACTTTCCTCAACATAATAAAGGCCATATATGACAAACCCACAGCCAACATCGTCCTCAATGGTGAAAAACTGAAACCATTTCCACTAAGATCAGGAGCAAGACAAGGTTGCCCACTCTCACCACTCTTATTCAACATAGTTTTGGAAGTTTTAGCCACAGCAATCAGAGAAGAAAAGGAAATAAAAGGAATCCAAATCAAAAGCTGCCACTATTTGCAGATGACATGATACTATACATAGAGAATCCAAAAGATGGTACCAGAAAACTACTAGAGCTAATCAATGAATTTAGTAAAGTAGCAGGATACAAAATTAATGCACAGAAATCTCTGGCATTCCTATACACTAATGACGAAAAATCTGAAAGTGAGATAAAGAAAACACTCCCATTTACCAATGCAACAAAAAGAATAAAATATCTAGGAATAAACCCACCTAAGGAGACAAAAGATTTGTATGCAGAAAATTATAAGACACTGATGAAAGAAATTAAAGATGATAGAAATAGATGGAGAGATATAACATGTTCTTGGATTGGAAGAATCAATATTGTGAAAATGACTCTACTACCCAAAGCAATCTACAGATTCAATGCAATCCCTATCAAACTACCACTGGCACTTTTCACAGAACTAGAACAAAAAATTTCACAATCTTTTGTGAAACAAAAAATTTCATAATTTCACAAAAGACCGCGAATAGCCAAAGCAATCTTGAGAATGAGAAATGGAGCTGGAGGAATCAGGCTCCCTGACTTCAGACTATACTACAAAGCTACAGTAATCAAGACAGTATGGTACTGGC
This sequence comes from Delphinapterus leucas, assembly GCF_059928025.1. NCBI lineage: Eukaryota > Metazoa > Chordata > Mammalia > Artiodactyla > Monodontidae > Delphinapterus > Delphinapterus leucas. Next base: position 127,853,084 of record NC_143132.1, on the reverse strand, counting down.
ACAAAAACAGAAAGATAGATCAACAGAACAGGATAGAAAGCCCAGAGATAAACCCACGCACATATGGTCACCTTATCTTTGAAAAAGGAGGCAGGAATGTACAGTGGAGAAAGGACAGTCTCTTCAATAAGTGGTGCTGGGAAAACTGGACAGGTACATGTAAAAGTATGAGATTAGATCACTCCCTAACAACATACAGAAAAATAAGCTCAAAATGGATTAAAGACCTAAATGTAAGGCCAGAAACTATCAAACTCTTAGAGGAAAACATAGGCAGAACACTCTATGACATAAATCACAGCAAGATCCTTTTTGACCCACCTCCTAGAGAAATGGAAATAAAAACAAAAATAAACAAATGGGACCTAATGAAACTTCAAAGCTTTTGCACAGCAAAGGAAACTATAAACAAGACCAAAAGACAACACTCAGAATGGGAGAAAATATTTGCAAAGGAATCATCAGACAAAAGATTAATCTCCAAAATATATAAACAGCTCATGCAGCTCAATATTAAAAAAACAAACAACCCAATCTAAAAATGCGCAGAAGACCTAAATAGACATTTCTCCATAGAAGACATACAGATGTCTGAGAGGCACATGAAAAGCTGCTCAGCATCACCAATTATTAGAGAAATGCAAATCAAAACTACAATGAGGTATCGCCTCATACCAGTTAGAATGGGCTTCATCAGAAAATCTACAAACAACAAATTTTAGAGTGGGTGTGGAGAAAAGGGAACCCTCTTGCACTGTTGGTGGGAATGTAAATTGATACAGCCACTGTGGAGAACAGTAGGGAAGTTCCTTAAAAAACTAAAAATAGAATTAACATATGATCCAGCAATCCCACTACTGGGCATATACCCAGAGAAAACCATAACTCAAAAAGACACATGCACCCCAATGTTCATTGCAGCACTATTTACAATAGCCAGGTCATGGAAGCAACCTAAATTCCCATCGACAGGTGAATGGATAAAGAAGATGTGGTACATATATACAATGGAATATTACTCAGCCATAAAAAGGAACGAAATTGGGTCATTTGTAGAGATGTGAATGCATCTAGAGACTGTCATACAGTGTGGAGTGAGTCAGAAAGAGAAAAACAAATATCGTATATTAACGCATATATGTAGGACCTAGAAAATGGTACAGATGAACTGGTTTGCAGGACAGAAATTGAGACACAGATGTAAAGAACAAACGTATGCACACCAAGGGGGGAAAGTGGCGGGGGATGGGGATGGTGGTGTGATGAATTGGGAGATTGAGATTGACATGTATACACTGATGTGTATAAAATAGATGACTAATAAGAAAATAAATAAATAACATTAAAAAAAAGACAGTATGGTATTGGCACAAAATAAGTACACATAGAATCATTGAACAGAACTGATAGCCTGGAAATAAACCCATGCTTATATGGTCAACTCATCTATGACAAAGGAGGTGATAATATACAATGAGGAAAAGATTACCTCTTCAATAAATGGTGTTGGGAAAACTGGACAGCTACACATGTAAGAATCAAATGCTACAGATGGTATGGAATCCTTTTTAATACGATCTACAAAAATAACTTCAAAATGAATCAAATACTTCCAGGTAAGACCTGAAGCCATAAAACTCCTAGAAGAAAACAGACAGTATGCTCTTTGGCATCAATCTGAGCAAGATATTTTAGATGCGACTTTTCAAGCAAGGGAAACAAAAGCAAAATAAACCAATGGAACTCCATCCACCCAAAAAGCTTTTCAATGGCAAAGGAAATCAACCACAAAATGAAAAGGCAACCTACTGAATGTGAGAAAATATTTGCAAACAATATACCTGAAAAGGGATTCATACCCAAAATGGACCAAGAACTCACCCAACTCAACCACCAAAAGACAAAAATCAAGCTCAAAACTGGTAGAAGACCAAAGATTTTCCCAAAGAATATATAGAGATGGCCAAGAGACACATGAAAAGATGGTCAGCATCACATAGCATAAGGGAAATGCACATCTACAGCACAATGAGATGATCATCTCAAACCTGAAAGAATGACTACCATCCAAATGAAAACAAATAGGAAGTTTTGGCAAGGATGTGGAAAAAAGGGAATACTCATGCACTCTTGCTGAGAATGTTCATTGGTACAGACACTATGGAAAACAGTATGAAGGTTCCTCAAGAAATGAAAAATAGAACTATCATATGATACAAGAATTACACTTGGAAGAGTATTTTTCTGAAGGAAACAAAAACACGAATTCAAAAAGATATACCCCTGGGGACTTCCCTGGTGGCCCAGTGGTTAAGAATCTGCCTTCCAATGCAGGGGATGTGGGTTTGATCCCTGGTCGGGGAACTAAGATCCCACATGAGCCCATGCACCACAACTACTGAGTCCGTGTGCCACAACTAGAGAGAAGCCCGTGCGCCGCAACGAAAGATCCCACGTGCCACAACTAAGACCCAACACAGCCAAAAATAAATAAATAAATGAAATTTTTTAGAAAAGAGATATACCCCAATATTCATGGCAGCTTTGACAACAGCAAAGATATGGAAGCCAAAGAGTCCATTGATTGGTGAACGGATAAAGAAGATTTCACATATATATTTACACACACACGGTGGACTATGCGTCAGCCATAAAATGAAATGAAATCTTGTGACAACATGAATGGACCTAGAAGGTATTATGCTAAGAGAGATATGTCAGACAGAGAGACAACTTCTGATGTCACTTCTATGTAGAATCTACAAATGAACAAACACAGCAAAACAGAAATGAACTCATAGATCCCAAGGACATGTTGGTGGTTGCCAGAGGGGAGAGGGTGGGGGCATGAGCGCAATAGATGAAAAAGATTAAGAGGTTCAAACTTCCATTTATAAAACAAATGTCATGGGGGTGTAGCGTACAGCATAGGGAATAGAGTCCATAATACTGTAAATAACATTGTATGGTGATGAATGGTAACTAGACTTATCTTGGTGATCCTTTTGTAATGTATAAAAATGTTGAATCACTATGTGGTATATCAGAAAACTAATATAATATTGCTTGTCAGTTGTATGTTAATTTTTAAAAATGCTATCTTAAAACAAGAAACGTGTGTAGTGAGATAAAATGCAGATGTCAGATGAAACTTTGAAAGGATGCGGGTTGAACCATGTCCACTGAAGTTCAGCTCTCAAGTGGCCCAGAGAAATTGAGGACTTGCAGAGGAGCAGCCATGTGATACTACTGGAATGTTCGTTTGTTTCTTTGTTGAAATAGGATTTATTTATTTTTTAAAGAAGTTTTGAGCTCACAGAAAAATTGGGCAGAGTACAGAGAGGTCCCATATGCCCCTGCTCTGCTGTTACTGCTGCCCCATCACACCCCCCAGCCCCCACCCACACAGGTGCTCAGAGTTTCCCTCTCCCCAACGATCATATCAACATCCTGTCTGTAGGTCACTATCAGTAAATCTACAAGGACGCATCATGATCACAAAATTTACATTAGGTTCACTCCTGGTGTTGTACATTCTATGGGTTTTGACAAATGTATCTCACCATGAGTGTATCACACTGAATAGTTTCACTGTCTTATAAATCCTCTGTGCTTGACCTACTAATCGCTCCCCACCCCCCAACTCCACCACAAACCCCTGGCAATGGACTGATATTTTCACCCTTTCCCTGCATTGCCTTTTCCTGAAATGACATATGTAGTTGGTACCCTCAGGTGTGCCACCTTTCCAGATTGGCTTCTTTCAGTGAGGAATATGCATTCAAGGTACCCCACCTGTCTCCCCCATGACTCCATATCTCACTCATTCCTTTTCAGTGCCAAAGAACATTCTGTTGCATGGATGTAACCCAGTGTATGTGTCCATTCACCTCCCAAAGGACACCTTGGTTGCCTCCAAGTTCTTTCAGTTATGAATAAAGTAGCCATAGTATCCCAGAAGAGGTTTCTGTGTAGATGTAAGCGTTTGACTCCCTTGGGTCCATTGATACCAAGGAGTTCAAGCGCTGGATCACAGGGTAAGGAGGTGTTTCATTTTCAGAATTTCTTAAGATGGTAACTGAGAACATAGCATATTGAAGAATCAAGCCAAGGAAGAAGGTAAAATTCAAAGATGCCTGCAAGAAAGATTGTCATTGCAGAGCTCCATCCCAGAGATCTGTGAGGAGCTGGTTGATGGGGCCACCCAATCCATCTCCCCAAGTGAGGGGCTGGTGCACCACACTGCCAACAAGGGCCAAGGCAGATTCCGAGTGAGTGTGGCCATAGAGGCTTCTCCAAAACCAGGGCCCGGAGATGAACAGGGAGGTCCCCCTGCTCAGACACTACCCAGGCCACTCTTCAGGGTCCTGTCCCAGGCTTCTGTGCCACTCAGCACACTTGACTCAGACCTGGGGCACAGTGTCACCTTTCCCCTGAGTCGGCTGGAGGACCTGGAGACCACCGAGGGCAGAGACTGAAGGTGAGAACCCCAGAGGTGGGTGTGTGTGAGGAAGGGTGTGTGCTGTGCCACACAGGGAGGAATCCCCAGAGACTGGTCTTGTGCCAGGAGCAAAGACCGACCTCAGACCACCCAGCTGGTAGACTGCAGTCTAAGAAGATATCCGGTTGTGATTTTCTGGGCTGAGACTTTTCTGAAAAGCTCTCAGAAGAATTCTGTCTTTTTTTTTTTTTTTTTTTTTGGCCATGCTGCATGGCTTGCGGGATATTAGTTCACCTACCAGGGACTGAACCTGGGCCATGGCAGTGAAAGCATGGAGTCCTAACCATTGAACCACCAGGGAATTCTCAAGATTTCTGTCCTTGAAAAGGCACACGGAAAGGCAGGCATGTGGGGAAACTTTTCTTCTCTCACAGCTCCAGCACTGCCACAAGAATTAAAGCTGGCTTACCGGGAACATCTGTACATTTGGAGGAGTAAGGTGCTGGTGCAGAAGCCAGAGAAAAATAAAAGTGAGACCCAGAGCCAGATGAGAATCCACCACCCCTGCAGGGAGAAACTGCACCTGCTCTTATAGGAGACCCAGAGCCAGGTCAGGATCCACAACTCCTGCAGTGAGAACATGAAGCTGATCCTGCAGGAGATACAGAGCCAATTCAGGATCCACAACTCCTGCATGAAGAACATGTACTTGATCCTGCAGGAGATACAGAACCTGGTAGGATCCACAACTACAGGGAGAACCTGCATCTGCTCCTGCAGGAGATACAGAAGTCAGGTAGTATCCACAAATGCAGAGAGAACTTGTACCTGATCCTGTAAGAGATCTAGAGCCATGTAAGGATCCACAAGTCTGGCAGGAAGAACATGCACATGCAGGAGACCCAGAGCCAGGTCAGGAAGCAACACCCTCAGGGGCAGATTTGGCTCTGCAACCACCATCACTGTCAGCTCCGGATCTACACCATCAACCCCCTCCCCTACCCAAATTGTACTTCCTTTCCCCTGTCCTTGTTTCTGTTTGTGTTTTTGTTAATTTTATTTTTTTCTTTCACATTATTTACAGCATTCTATATTTTATCTTTCAAGTTTAAAATAATAAAATTGAAAGCTCTTCAATTTTAAAATGTGCAATTCAGGAGCATTGCAAAAATCATATGGTAAGTGTGATCCATTCATCACGCATCTATGGAGAAATTAAAGTACATTATTTCCTTTTTATTTTTAAAATATTTATTACAAGGACATGAAGCATTTATAAGAGTAAAATAATGAGTTCTAAAGGAATTAATAACCAAAGAAAGAACAAGAGAGACAAGATGGCAGAGTAGAGGAACTTGAGCTAACCTCCTCTCATGTAAACACTAGGGTCACAACTAAGTGCTGAACAACCATTGACAAAAAAGACTCAGCCCTACCAGAAAGGATGTTCTGCACCCAAAGGCAGGGAAGAGGCCACAACCAGACGGTAGAAGTGGCACTTTCATGATATAATCAGGCCCCATGCTCGCCAGGTGGGCAACCCACGAACTGGAGGGTAATTGTATCACAGAGGTTCTCCAACAGGAGTGAGAGTTCTGAGCCCCATGCTGGGCTTCCGAGCCTGAGGGCCTGGCATTGGGAGGGGAAGCCCCCAGAGTGTTTGTCTTTGAAGGCCAGTGGGGCTTGAGAGTGGGAGCTCCACAGAACTGGAGAAGGCAGAGACTCCATGCACAGGGTTTCTGGTACACTGGGACCCAGGGCAGGGCAATGACTCTATGGGAGCCTGTGCAATACTGCTTGCAGGTCTTGGAAGGTCTCTTGAAAAGGCTGGGGTCAGCTGTGGTTCACTGTGGGGGCAGGGGCACTGGTGGAGGGTGCCCCAGTGAATGCTCATCAGCATGAGCTTTCCTAGAGGTTGCTATTTTGGCACTGAGACCTGGCCACACCCATCAGCCTGCAGGCTCCAGTGCTGGGATGTCTCAGGCCAAACAACCAACAGGATGGGAACACAGCCCCACCCATCAGCAGTCGGCTGCCTAAAGTTGTCCTGAGCCAAAAGGTGCCTATAAACACACCCCTTGACATGGCCCTCCCTACCAAAGGGCCAAGACCTGGTACCACTCACCAGTGGGCAGGCACCAGTCCCCACCACCAGGAAGTCTGCACAAGCCCCTCACCCACCAGGAGGCAGACACCAGAACCAAGAAGAATTACAGTCCCACAGACTGAGTAATGGAGACCACAGACACAGAAAGCTAGACAAGATGAGGTGGCAGAGAAATATGTTCCAGACAAAGGAACAAGATAAAACCCCAGAAGAACAACTAAGTTAAGTGGAGAGGGGCAATCTACCTGAAAAAGAATTCAGAGTAATGATAGTAAAGATGATCCAAGATCGCAGAAAAAGAATGGAGGCACAGACCAAGAGGATACAAGAAATGTTTAATAAAGAGCTAGAAGCTTTAAAGAACAAACAGAGATGAACAATACAATAACTGAAATGAAAAATACACTAGAAGGAATCAATAACAGAAGAAATGAGGCAGAAGGACAAATAAGTTAGCTGGAAGACAGATTGGTGGAAATCACTGCTGTGGAACAAAATAAAGAAAGAAGAATGAAAAGAAATGAGGATAGTCTAAGAGATCTCTGGGACAACACTAAATGCACCAATATTTGCATTATAGGGGGTCCCAAAAGGAGAAGAGAGGGCCTGAGAAAATATTTGAAGAGATAATAGCTGAAAACTTCCCTAACATGGGAAAGGAAACACTCAAGTCCAGGAAATGCAGAGTCCCATACAGGATAAATCCAAGGAGGAACACGCTGAGACACATATTAATCAAATTGACAAAAATTAAAGAGAAAATATTAAAAGCAACAAGGGAAAAGCAACAAATAACACACAAGGGAAACCCCATAAGGTTATCAACTGATTTTTCAGCAGAAACTCTGCAGGCCAGAAGGGAGTGGCATGATATAGTTAAAGTGATGAAAGAAAAAAACTTACAACCAAGAATACTGTACTCAGCAAGGCTCTCATTCAGATTTGATGGAGAAATCAAAAGCTTTACAGACAAGCAAAAGCTAAGAGTTCAGCATCACCAGATCAGCTTTCCAACAAATGCTAAAGCAACTTCTCTAGACTGAAAAGGCCACAACTACAAACAAGAAAATTACAAAGAGGAAAGCTCACTGGTAAAGGCGAGCATACAGTAAATGTAGGAAATCATCCACACAAAAATATGATATCAAAACCAGCAATTATGAGGAGAGAAGATTACAAATGCAGACTATTAGAAAGGCAGAAGAATACATATTCTTCTCAAATGCACAAGGAACATTCTCCAGGATAGATCACATGTTGGGCCACAAAGGAAGCCTTGGTAAATTTAAGAAAATTGAAATCATATCAATCATCTTCTCCAACCGAAATTCTATGAGATTATAAATCAACTACAAGGAAATAAAACTGTAAAAAACACAAACACATGGAGGTTTAACAATATGTTACTAAACAACCAGTGGATCACTGAAGAAATCAAAGAGAAGTCAAAAATTACCTAGACACAAATAAAAACATGACAATCCAAAATGTATGAGATGCAGCAAAAGCAGTTCTAAGAGGGAAGTTTATAGCAATATAATCTTACCTCAGGAAACAAGAAAAATCCCAAATAAGCAAACTAATGTTACACCTAAAGCAACTAGAGAAATAACAAAGAAAATCCAAAGTTAGTAGAAGGAAAGAAATCATAAAGATCAGAGCAGAAATAAATGCAATAGAGAAGAAAACAATAGAAAAAAATCAATGAAACTAAAAGCTAGTTCTTTGAAAAGATAAACAAAATGGATAAACCTTTAGCCAGACTCACCAAGAAAAAAAAGAGAAAGGGCTCAAACCAATAAAATTAGAAATTTTATTTCTAAATTTTATTTCTAATTTATTGTTGTAAAGGAGAAGTTACAATAGACACCATAGAAATACAAAGGATCATAAGAGACTACTACAAGCAATAATATGCCTATAAAATGGAAAACCTAGTAGAAAAGGACAAATTCTTAGAAAGGTACAGTCTTCCAAGACTGAACTAGGAAGAAATAGAAAATAGAACAAACAAATCACAAGTACTGAAATTGAAATTTAAAAACTTCCAACAAACAAAGGTCCAGGACCAGATGGCTTCACACACAAATTCTATTGAGCATTTATAGAAGAGTTAACACCTATCCTCCGAAATTCTTCCAAAAAATTGCACAGGAAGGAACACTTCCAAACTCATTCTATGAGGCCACCATCACTCTGATACCAAAACCAGACAAAGATACCACAGAAAAAGTAAATTACAGGCCAATATCACTGATGAACACAGACACAAAAACCCTCAAATAAATACTAGCACACCAAATCCAAGAATACATTAAAAGCAGCATACACCATGATCAAGTGGGATTTATCCCAGGGATGCAAGGATTCTTCAATATACACAAATCAATCAAGGTGATACAGCACATTAACAAATTGAATAAAAACCATATGATCATCTCAATAGATGCAGAAAATGCTTTTGACAAAATTCAACACCCATTTATGATAATAACTCTCCAGAAAGTGGGCATAGAGGGAAACTACCTCAACATAATAAAGGCCATATATGACAAATCCACAGCTAACATCATACTCAATGGTGAAAAGCTGAAAGCATTTCCTCTAAGAACAGAAACAAGACAAAGTTGTCCACTCTCTCCACATTTATTCAACACATTTTTGGAAGACCTAGCCATGCCCATCAGAGAAGAAAAAGAAATAAACGGAATCCAAATTGGAAAAGAAGTAAAACTGTCACTGTTTGCAGATGACATGATACTATAGATAGAAAATCTAAAAGATGCTACCAGAAAACTACCAGAGCTCATCAATGAATATGGTAAAGTTGCAGGATAGAATTAATACACAGAAATCTGTTAAATTTCTATACACTAACAACACAGGATCAGAAACAGAAATTAAGGAAACAATCCCATTTACCATCCCTTCAAAAAGAATAAAATACCTAGGAATAAACCTACCTAAGGAGGCAAAAGATCTGTACTCTGAAAACTATAAGATGCTGATGAAAGAAACTGAAGATGACACAAACAGTTGGAAAGATATACCATATTCTTGGATTGGAAGAATCAATATTGTCAAAATGACCATACTACTCAAGTCAATCTACAGAGTCAATGCAATCCCTATTAAATTACCAATTGCATTTTTCACAGATCTGGAATAAAAAATTTTTTAAGTTGTATGGAAACACAAAGGACCCTGAAGAGCCAAAGCAATCCTGAGCGGGGGGGGAGAAAAAAACCCAGAGCTGGAGGAAACAGGCTCCCTGACTTCAGACTACACTACAAAGCTACAGTAATCAAAACAGTACGGTACTGGCACAAAAACAGAAATACAGATCAATGGAACAGGATATAAAGCCCAGAGATAAACGCATGCGCCTATGGTCAATTAATCTATGACAATGCAGGCAAGAATATACAATGGAGAAAAGACAGCCTCTTCAATAAGTGGTGCTGGGAAAACTGAACAGCTACATGTAAAAGAATGAAACTAGAACATTCTCTAATACCATACACAAAAAATAAACTCAAAATGGATTAAAGACCTAAATGTAACATCTGATACTATAAAACTCCTAAATGTAACATCTGATACTATAAAACTCTTAGAGGAAAACATAGGAAGAACACTCTTTGAAAGAAACTGCAGAAATATCTTTTTGGATCTACCTTCTAGAGTAATGAAAATAAAAACAAAAATAAACAAATGGGACCTAATTAAACTTAAAACATTTGCACAGCAAAGGAAACCATAAACAAAACAAAGACAATCCACAGAATGGAAAAAAATATTTGTGAACAAAGCAACTGACAAGGGATTAATCTCCAAAATATATAAACAACTCATGCAGCTCAATATCAAAATAATAAACAACCCAATCAAAAAATGGGCAGAAAACCTAAATAGACATTTCTTCAAAGAAGACATACACATGGCCAAAAAACATGTGAAAAGATGCTCAACATCACTAATTATTAGAGAAACGTAAATCAAAACTACAATGAGGTATCATCTAACACTGGTCAGAATGACCATCATCAAAAAGTCTACAAACAGGGCTTCCCTGGTGGCACAGTGGTTGAGGGTCCACCTGCCGATGCACGGGACACAGGTTTGTGCCCCAGTCTGGGAAGGTCCCACATGCCGTGGAGCAGCTGGGCCCGTGAGCAATGGCCACTAAGCCTGTGCATCCGGAGGCTGTGCTCTGCAATGGGAGAGGCCACAACAGTGAGAGGCCCACGTACTGCAAAAAAAAAAAAAAAAAAAGTCTACAAATAATAAATGCTGGAGAGGGTGGAGAAAAGCGAGTCCTCCTACACTGTTGGTGGGAATGCAAATTGGTACAGCCACTATGGAGAACAGTATGTAGGTTGCTTAAAAAACTAAAAATAGAACTACCATATGATCCAGCAGTCTCACTTCTGGGCATATATCCAGGGAAAATCATAATTTGAAATCATATGGACACAGAGAGGAACCAAGATGGTGGAGTAGAAGGACGTGCTCTCACTCCCTCTTGCGAGAACACCAGAATCACAACTAGCTGCTGGACAATCTTCGACAGGAAGACACTGGAACTCACCAGAAAAGATACCCCACATCCAAAGACAAAGGAGAAGCCACAGTGAGACAGTAGGAGGGGCACAATCACAATAAAATCAAACCCCATAATTGGTGGGTGGGTGACTTACAGACTGCAGAACACTTACACCACAGAAGTCCACTCACTGGAGTGAAGGTTCTGAGCCCCACGTCAGGCTTCCCAACCTGGGGATCTGGCAACGGGAGGAGGAATTCCTAGAGAATCAGTCTTTGAAGCCTAGTGAGAATTGATTGCAGGACTGCAACAGGACTGGAGGAAACATAGACTCCACTCTTGGAGAGCACACAGAAAGTAGTGTACACATTGGGACCCAGGGGAAGGAGGACCCAGGGGAGACTGAACCAGAACTACCTGCTAGTGTTGGAGGGTCTCCTGCAGAGGTGGGGGGTGGCTGTGGCTCACCGTGGGGACAAGGACACTGGCAGCAGAAGTTCTAGGAAGTACTCCTTGGTGTGAGTCATCCCAGAGTCTGCCATTAGCCCCAGCAAAGAGCCCAGGTAGGCTCCAGTGTTGGGTCGCCTCAGGCCAAACAACCAACAGGGAGGGAACCTAGCCCCACCCATAAGCAGTCAAGTGGATTAAAGTTTAACTGAGCTCTGCCCACCAGTGCAACAGTCACCTCTACCCACCACCAGTCGCTCCCATCAAGCTTCTTAGATAGCCTCATCCACCAGAGGGCAGACAGCAGAAGCAAGAAGAACTACAATCCTGCAGCCTGTGGAACAAAAACCATATTCACAGAAATATAGACAACATGAAAAGGCAGAGGGCTATGTACCAGATGAAGGAACAAGATAAAACCCCAGACAAATAACTAAATGAAGTAGAGAAAGGCAACCTTCCAGAAAAAGAATGCAGAATAATGATAGTGAAGATGATCCAGGACCTCGGGAAAAGAATAGAGGCAAAGATCAAGAAGATGCAAAAAATGTTTAACAAAGATCTAGAAGAATTAAAGAACAAACAAACAGAGATGAACAATACAATAACTGAAACGAAAACTACACTAGAAGGAATCAATAGCAGAATAACTGAGGCAGAAGAATGGATAAGTGACCTGGAAGACAGAATAGTGGAATTCACTGCTGTGGAACAGAATAAAGAAAAAAGAATGAAAAGAAATGAAGACAGCCTAAGAGACCTCTGGGGCAACATTAAACACAACAACATTCGCATTATAGGGGGTCCCAGAAGAAGAAGAGAGAGAGAAAGGACAGGAGAAAATATTTGAAGAGATTATAGTCAAAAACTTTCCTAACATGGGAAAGGAAATAGCCACCCAAGTCCAGGAAGCACAGCAAGTCCCATACAGGATAAACCCAAGGAGAAACACGCTGAGACACATAGTAATCAAATTGGTAAAAATTACAGACAAAGAAAAATTATTGAAAGCAGCAAGGGAAAAATGAAAAATAACATACAAGGAAACTCCCATAAAGTTGACAGCTGATTTCTCAGCAGAAACTCTACAAGCCAGAAGGGAATGGCATGATATACTCAAAGTGATGAAAGGGAAAAACCTACAACAAGATTACTCTACCCAGCAAGGATCTCATTCAGATTCAGTGGAGAAATCAAAAGCTTTACAGACAAGCAAAAGCTAAGAGAATTCAGCACCACCAAACCAGCTCTACAACAAATGCTAAAGGAACTTCTCTAAGTGGGAAACACAAGAGAAGAAAAGGACCTACAAAAACAAAAACAAAACAATTAAGAAAATGGTCACAGGAACATATATATCGATAATTACCTTAAACGTGAATGGATTAAATGCTCCAACCAAAAGACACAGGCTTGCTGAATGGATACAAAAATGAGACCCATATATATGCTGTCTACAAGAGACCCACTTCAGACCTAGGGACACATACAGACTGAAAGTGAGGGGATGGAAAAACATATTCCATGCAAATGGAAATCAAAAGAAAGCTGGATTAGTTATACTCATATCAGATAAAATAGACTTTAAAATAAAGAATGCTACAAGGGACAAGGAAGGACACTACATAATGATCAAGGGATCAACCCAAGAAGAAGATATAACAATTATAAATATATATGCACCCAACAGAGGAACACCTCATTACTTAAGGCAACTGCTAACAGCTCTAAAAGAGAAAATTGACAGTAACACAATAATAGTTGGGGACTTTAATACCTCACTTACACCAATGGAAAGATCAGCCAAAATGAAAATAAATAAGGAAATTGAAACTTTAGATGACACAATAGGCCAGATAGATTTAATTGATATTTATAGGACATTCCATCCAAAAACAGCAGTTTACACTTTCTTCTCATGTGTGCATGGAACATTCTCCAGGATAGATCACATCTTGGGTCTCAAATCAAGCCTCAGTAAATTTAAGAAAACTGAAATCTTATCAAGCATTTTTTCTGACCACAACACTATGAGATTAGAAATGAATTACAGGGAAAAAAACATAAAAAACACAAACACATGGAGGCCAAATAATACTACGTTACTAAATAACCAAGAAATCACTGAAGAAATCAAAGAGGAAATCAAAAAATACCTAGAGACAAATCAAAATGAAAACACGAAGATCCAAAACCTATGGGATGCAGCAAAAGCAGTTCTAAGAGGGAAGTTTATAGCTATACAAGCCTACCTCAAGAAACAATAAAAACCTCAGGTAGGCAACCTAACCTTACACCTAAAGGAACTAGAGAAAGAAGAACAAACAAAACCCAAAGTTAACAGAAGGAAAGAAATCATAAAGATCAGAGCAGAAATAAATGAAATAGAAACAAGGAAAACAATAGCAAAGATCAATAAAAGTAAAAGCTGGTTCTTTGAGAAGATAAACAAAATTGATAAACCATTAGCCACACTCATCAAGAAAAAAAAGGGAGAGGACTCAAATCAATAAAATTAGAAATGAAAAAGGAGAAGTTACAACAGACACCGCAGAAATACAAAGCATCCTAAGAGACTACTACAAGAAACTCTATGCCAATAAAATGGACAACCTGGAAGAAATGGACAAGTTCTTAGAAAGGTATAACCTTCCAAGACTGAACCAGGAAAAAATAGAAACTATGAACAGACCAATCACAAGCACTGAAATTGAAACTGTGATTAAAAATCTTCCAACAAACAAAAGTCCAGGACCAGATGGCTTCACAGGTGAATTCTATCAAACATTTAGATAGGAGCTAACACCCATCCATCTCAAACTCTTCCAAAAAATTGCAGAGGAAGGAACACTCCCAAACTCATTCTATGGACCACCATCACCCTGATACCAAAACCAGACAAAGATACTACAAAAAAAGAAAACTACAGACCAATATCACTGATGAATATAGATGGAAAAATCCTCAACAAAATATTAGCAAACATAATCCAACAACACATTAAAAGGATCATACACCATGATCAAGTGGGTTGTATCCCAGGGATGCAAGGATTCTTCAATATACACAAATCAATCAAATTGATATACCATATTAACAAATTGAAGAAGAAAAACCATATGATCATCTCAATAGATGCAGAAAAAGCTTTTGACAAAATTCAACACCCATTTATGATAAAAACTCTCCAGAAAGTGGGCATAGAGGAACCTACCTCAACATAATAAAGGCCATATACGACAAATCCACAGCAAACATCATTCTCAATGGCGAAATATTGAAAGCATTTCCTCTAAGATCAGGAACAAGACAAGGATGTCCACTCTCACCACTATTATTCAAAATAGTTTTGGAAGTCCTAGCCACGGCAATCAGAGAAGAAAAAGAAATATAAGGAATACAAATTGGAAAAGAAGAAGTAAAACTGTCACTGTTTGCAGATGACATGATACTATACATAGAGAAGCCTAAAAATGCCACCAAAAATCTACTAGAGCTAATCAATGAATTTAGTAAAGTAGCAGGATACAAAATTAATGTACAGAAATCTCTTGAATTCCTATACACTAATGATGAAAAATCTGAAAGAGAAATTATGGAAACACGCTCATTTACCATTGCAACAAAAAGAATAAAATACCTAGGAATAAACCTACCTAGGGAGACAAAAGACCTGTATGCATAAAGCTATAAGACACTAATGAAAGAAATTAAAGATGATACCAACAGATGGAGAGATATACCATGTTCTTGGATTGGAAGAATCAATATTGTGAAAATGACTATACTACCCAAAGCAATCTACAAATTCAATGCAATCCCTATCAAATCACCAATGACATTTTTTACAGAACTAGAACAATCATCTTAAAATTTGTATGGAGACACAAAAGACCCTGAATAGCCAAAGCAGTCTTGAAGGAAAAAAATGGAGCTGGAGGAATCAGACTCCCTGACTTCAGACTATACTACAAAGCTACAGTAATCAAGACAATATGGTACTGGCACAAAAACAGAAACATAGATCAATGGAACAAGATAGAAAGCCCAGAGATAAACCCATGCACCTATGGTCAACTAACCTATGACAAAGGAGGCAAAGATATACAATGGAGAAAAAAGAGTCTCTTCAATAAGTGGTGCTGGGAAAACTGGACAGCTACATGTAAAAGAATGAAATTAGAACACTCTCTAACACCATACACAAAAATAAACTCAAAATGGATTAGAGACCTTAATGTAAGACGGGACACTATCAAACTCTTAGAGGAAAACATAGGAAGAACACTCTTTGACATAAATCACAGCAAGATCTTTTTTGATCTACCTCCTAGAGTAATGGAAATAAAAATAAACAAATGGGACCTAATGAAACTTCAAAGCTTTTGCACAGCAAAGGAAACCATAAACAAGATGAAAAGACAACCCTCAGAATGGGAGAAAATATTTGCAAAGGAATCAATGGACAAAGGATTAATCTCCAAAATATATAAACAGCTCATGCAGCTCAATATTAAAAAAACAAACAACTCAATCCCAAAATGGGCAGAAGACCTAAATAGACATTTCTCTAAAGAAGACATACAGATGGCCAAGAAGCACATGAAAAGCTTCTCAACATCACTAATTATTAGAGAAATGCAAATCAAAACTACAGTGAGGTATCACCTCACACCAGCTAGAACGGGCTTCATCAGAAAATCTACAAACAACAAATGCTGGAGAGGGTGTGGAGAAAAGGGAACCCTCTTGCACTGTTGGTGGGAATGTAAATTGATACAGCCACTATGGATAACAGTATGGAGGTTCCTTAAAAAACTAAAAATAGAATTACCATATGATCCAGCAATCCCACTACTGGGCATATACCCAGAGAAAACCATAATTCAAAAAGACACATGGGGGCTTCCCTGGTGGCGCAGTGGTTGAGAGTCTGCCTGCCGATGCAGGGGACACAGTTCATGCTCTGGTCCGGGAAGATCCCACATGCCGCGGAGCGGCTGGGCCCATGAGCCATGGCCGCTGAGCTTGCGCGTCTGGAGCCCGTGCTCTGCAACGGGAGAGGCCACAACAGTGAGAGGCCCGTGTACCACACACACACAAAAAAAGACACATGCACCCCAGTGTTCATTGCAGCACTATTTACAATAGCCAGGTCATGGAAGCAACCTAAATGCCCATCAACAAATAGATGAAGAAGTTGTGGTACATATATACAATGGAATATTTCCCAGCCATAAAAAGGATCAAAATTGAGTCATTTGTTGAGACATGGATGGATCTAAATACTGTCATACAGAGTGAAGTAAGTCAGAAAGAGAAAAACAAATATTGTATATTAACGCATGTATGTGGAACCTAGAAAAATGGTACAGATGAACCAGTTTGCAGGACAGAAGTTGAGACACAGATGTAAAGGACAAACGTACGGACACCAAGGGGGGAAAGCCACGGTGGGGTGGGGATGGTGGTGTGCTGAATTGGGCGATTGAAATTGACATGTATACACTCATGTATAAAACTGATGACTAATAAGAACCTGCAGTATAAAACAAACAAACAAAAACAACTAATACTAAACTTTCTTTGGGTTATTTGTACGGAAATATGTTAATATAAATGTTTCAGACATTACATGAAATTTCTAAAAATCTTATATGTTCTGGTATAATGTTATGTAATAATTCTAGTTATTACTTTAAAATGTATATCTCAGAAATAACTAAATTTCCTTGTCAATTGCATTATTATGAACTTTCATCTAACTGTGGTCATATTTAAATCTTTTGTCATTTACAGACAGCTCTGGGTGTATTCTGATGCTTTTGCAAATATGTTCCTATACAAGGGTTTCATCTTCAAGGAATTCATGGAAAAGACTCTGACAAGTACCGGTTTCTGGTAACTGACTATACTGCTGAACTGAATGAATAAGCATTTTCAGAACTCTAATGGAAAACTGATGAATTCATAAAAGTGCTAACAAAAGATCAAGATGAAAAAACAATTAATTACATGGGACTGAGTGAACTGATGAGGATGATTATAATTTTTGTGAATTTCTGTTTGAATAAAAAAAAAATCCCAGAAGGACTCAGGCAAAAAATATACAAATCAATTTTCACTTCAAAGTAAAGGATCTGTTACAGTGGAGGATTACTGGACTGAATGTCAATATTATGACAGAGTATGAGTGTGTTTCATGTTTGGTAATTGCAGTCATTGTTGCTTTTGTTGTGGTCATCCATTTACAATGCTTGGTGTCAGTTTATTTATCTCTTGTAAAAATAAAATACAGTGTGTGCGTGTGGGGAAAAAAAGACAATAACACAAACCATAAAGAAAAAGATGGATAAATAACAAAACACTCCATACACAATGTAAAAGAATAAAGACTGGGTTTTGCAAAACATATGACAAAGGACTAGTATCCTCACTACATTAAAAAAAACTACAAATAAATGAGAAAAAAACAACCCCAAAGAAAAATGGGTAAAAGCCATGTGCATTCAATTCAAAGAGGAAACTCAAATGGCCAACACATACAGGAAAAAATGTCTGCCTCACATGTAATTGTAAATGCAAATTAGATATTATTTCACATTCAACTGACTGGCAAATTTAAAGCCTGACAATATTTGCTGAGTGTTGCTGAGGATAGGGAGGGACAGAGGAACAGGAATTTTCATACATTTCTAGTGAAAGTATGTTAGTACACCTTTAGTATAATGCATTTGCAATATTAACTTGAAGATATGCATACTCTATATCCCAGTAATTTGATTTCTAGGCAAATACTGGAGAAACACTAGTACACGTGCTCAAGGGACATATGCCAGGATGCCCACTGCATTTGTTTTTTAAATATTAAAAAGTTGCAAATACTCTAAATCTCTCTCAATGCAGGAATGGATAAATACATTGTGGGGCGGTCACACAAAGGAATACTACACCAGTTTATTTATTTATTTTTTGTTTTATGAAAGAAGGGGATTTAGAGGTACTAATGTGGGCAGATAAATTCAAATCTGACGTTGGGAATATCACCCTTTCCTCCCCCATAATACCCCTGAAAAATCAAAGCTAACCAAACGTGGTATGTGGCTGTGTAGCTGACTCTTGCTCCAACCCAACACCCCCTTCCCCACCTTTATAAATATAGTTGAATAACAATACTTGGGTAGATCACCAAATTAAAGCCTGTAAATGTTGTTCACAGCTCAAACACTGTTCTTATCGAGTTTCCTTTCTTGTAAAAGAGTAATGTGTAGTTTCCTTTGCCTAAGTCACGTATACACTCTCTGAGCCTACTGATTTTCAAAGAACCTTTATTCAAATGAAATCTTAGATGGAATCCCAGCGAATAACAGAATAAAGGCAGAACCACTCTGGAGAACCGGTACCCTAGAACTTCCTCTAGTAATCATAGCATTTTAGGAAGAGTTTAAACTACATGAAAATTCTCAAGACTATTAGCTTATTTTTGACTATACATAATTTAAAATTGTGAACTCTTCATGAAAAGCTTTGTAGATTCCAAAAGAAACTATAGCAATTAAGTCCGCTGAATTTCCTTTCAGGGGTATATTTCAATAGCATCAAAGTGCTACAATAATTATAACCAGTCTTATCTAAGACTAATTTTTTTTAATAAATAAATTTATTTTTTTTTTTTAAAAAGAGAAAAGATATGACCCCAATATTCATTACATCACTATTTACAATAGCCAAGACGTGGAAGCAACCTAAATGTCCATTAACAGAGGAATGGATAAAGAAGTGGTACAGGCTTCCCTGGTGGAGCAGTGGTTGAGAGTCCACCTGCCAATGCAGGGGACGGGGTTTGTGCCCTGGTCCGGGAAGATCCCACATGCCGCGGGACGGCTGGGCCCGTGACCATGGCCGCTGAGCCTGCGCATCCGGAGCCTGTGCTCTGCAGCGGGAGAGGCCGCAGCGGTGAGAGGCCCACGTACCACACACACAAAAAAAGAAGTGGTACATATATACAATAGAATATTACTCAGCCATAGAAAAGAATGAAATAATGCCATTTGCAGCGACATGGATGGATCTAGCAATTATCATACTAAGTGAAGTAAGTCAGACAAAGATGAACATCATATGATATCATTTATATGTGGAATCTAAAAAACTGATACAAATGAACTTATTTACAAGACAGAAACAGACTTACAGACTTTGAAAACAAACTTGTGGTTACCAAAGGGGAAAGATGGGGAGAGAGATAAATTGGGAGTTTGGGTTTAACCTATACACACCACTATATATAAAATAGATAATCAACAAGGACCTACTGTATAGCACAGGGAGCTCTACTCAATATTCTGTAATAGCCTATATGGAAGAGAGTCTGAAAAAGAATGGATATATGTATAGGTATAACTGAATCACTTTGCTGTACATCTGAAACTAACACAACATTGTAAATCAACTATACTCTAATATAAAATTTAAATTTAAAAAAATCGAAGAAAGAACAAAACCTTTTGGTGACTCAGTCACAGGCCAGCTAGGTGGCAGGACATGGCAGGGTTGGGGCCAGTTTCTCCAGGAGGTTGTGTGTCTTCTGAATCATCATCCAATAGAGGTAAGGAAGAAGTCCACGACTTCTACACTGAAAACTACAATGGCTGGTTGAGATCAATGAAAAAATACCTACATTCATGGAACATAATCCATGGTCATGGATCAGAAGGCTTAATTCTATTAAGACGGCAATACTCCGTGAAGAGATGTAAAGATTCAAAGAATCCCTACCAAAATCCCAGATGGTGTTTTGCAGAAACTGACAATCAATCTGCAGTTCATGCGGAAAACGCAAGGGGCTCAATGAATCCTGAAAAAGAACAAAGTTGGAGGTATGGACAGCCAGGCAGAACCCTATGGCTGGTATAAGGACAATTTAAGCTGAAGGTAGTTGGAGATTCAAAAGACTCAGAAAGAAAGGCTTCTTGGAGCTCCTCTTTTCTGAATAAAAGCAGAAACTTCTGAGAAATGACCATGGCCATACATTCCCTCTTCAGGGTAGCTTCTATTCCCAGGAGAGAGACCAAGAATACCCCTACCATAAGTCCCTTCTATGGCATTTTTTATGACCCTGAAGGAGATGCAAAGATCACTCATCCATGTGCAGACAAACATTATCACAAATTTTCTTATATCCCATTGTTTTCCAAAGAATCCCTTTGTCTTTCCTGAAAAAACTTGAATGTTCTTCCCATAGAAGCCAATTCTCCCTTCTTCCGTTCACCTATTAAGTTAGGTTTATAAGCCTTTAACTTTCACCGTGAAACATGTTTGATACTTTTTTGATTGGCTCCTGTGTGCATAGAAATAAACCATTTGGGACTTCCCTGGTGGCGCAGTGGTTAAGAATCCACTTGCCAATGCAGGGGACACGGGTTCAATCCCTGGTCTGGGAAGATCCCACATGCCGTGGAGCAACTAAGGCCATGCACCAAAACTACTGAGCCCACACTCTAGAGCCTATGAGCCACAACTACTGAGCCTGCGTGCCACAACTACTGAAGCCCGCGCACCTAGAGCCCATGTTCCACAACAAGAAAAGCCACCGCAATGAGAAGGCCGTGCACCACAACGAAGAGTAGCCCCTGCTTGCAACAACTAGAGAAAGCTCGGATGCAGCAACAAAGAACCAATGCAGCCAATAAATAAATAAATAAATAAAATTTAAAAAAAAAAAGAAAGAAACCATTTCTCTTGTTCATCTACTCTTTCTTTTGTCTGTTTTTGGGAGTGTCTCTGGATCACAGGAGCTGCTCTTTTTTCACCTTTAGTGACATCTGTTTGTCCACGGTTAAGCTATAAAAAGGCTTATTGGTTTTGAGTCCCATTTGGAATACTTATACCTTTGGAGACCCCCTGAGAGGAAAGAAAAGGGTTCAGTACTGCCAGGAGATTTTACTGGTGTTTAACTTTAGGTAACACCTAGCAGTACCCTCAGAGGTCTGTTGAGTATTTACCAGGTGTGGTGGCCCAGGCTGTCCTTTGTGTTTTTGTAAAAGGCATCTGAATCCAGCTGCTAGCAATTTGCATAAAACTTGCAGTAAAGAGAAGAAAAATTTCCATGAACTTGTGAGGCCTCTGACTGGAAAAAAAAAAAAAAAAAAAAAGCACAACCTAAAAGTTGAGAGTTGTTTTATTCAGCAGACAAAACTGAGGACTTAAGCCTGGGACACAGCATCTCAGATAATTCTGAGAGGCTGCTCTGAAGAGGTAAGGGAGGAACCAGGATATATAAGAGTTTTTCCAACAAAGACCAGGGAGTCGGAACATCAAAAATTATTGTGACAAAAACCAGATATCTCAAGTTAAGGAATTTAGTGCTTTTCTGTGTATGGGAAAATGTAAGAGTCTAGGCTCACTGAAATCATTCCTTTGATAATGCACCTCAGCTGTCTGGGGCCAGTATCCTATGCTTTCTTATCCTAAGTCTCCTCGGTGTGCATCATCAGGGGTGGCTGCTGCAGTTGACTGCTAGATGGCGGGCATCCTGTTTCTATCCTGAGTTCTCTCAGGGCTCACCATTGGGGCAGCTGTAATGTGATGGCTTGATGGCTGCAACATCCTTTGTTTACTGCTATGGCAGGCAATATTCAGTGACCATTGTAAAAACTATGTGTCCCATTCTTGTGCCATGAGGGCTAGAGTATCACAGGGGTTCTGTCGTTCAGGGTCTATACAGCCTCTGCCACCAGTGGATGGGTCTGAATTCAACACAAGTGCCTTTACTGTCTAATGTTCCAGAGTTCTCTCTCTGGGGCATAGTTCATCATATGTACCTCAAAGGTTCCAACGGCAGATAAAAGACACCTCCTAACTGGCTGGGAGCTGGAGCAGCACAGGGCATGTGAGACAGGTCAGCCTGAGGGTTGGATGCAGCAGCAGGGACACTTTTTCCTAGACCATCTGGAGCTGGGTTGAGAAATCAGTGTGCATATTACTGAGTCCAAGTTCATACTGCTCACTGCACAACAAGCCAATAAATCGAGAGACAAGTTGTAGGGGCAAAGAATAGCGACTTTATTCAGAAAACTGACAAACTGAGAAGGTGGTGGACTCATGCCCCAAAAGAACCATCTTGCCTGAGTTAGAATTCAGGCTTCTTTTAGACTAAAAGGGGAGGGAGTAGAGGCAAACATTTCCTGGTTCCCATCAGCCTCTGGAAGGGATGTGTTATTTTCTTTCTCCCTGCAGTCATTCACAGGTGGGCCTGGTCGGGATGTTTCCTGTGAGCTAAACAAAGATATTTTAGCTTAACGCTCATTACCTGGGAGGTAGGGTTCCCAGAGATGGGCCATTATGTACAATTTAAGCTTACAGGCAACATCCATTTAGTGATTAACTTGTAATAGAATACAAAATCTTCTTCCCTATTCCCTATTACAATTCCCCACTGTCAATGTCCATGCCACAATCTTGTGGGAAAGGGACAAAGACCACTCTGGTTACTTCCTGCTGAAAGCAGGTGCCAAATATTCCTTGGAATCTTTAGTCAGTCCTCTTTTATCTACAACTATTTGAACCCAGTGAAACCTCTTAGCACTCTGTTGTCTAATTTGTAATTGAACTTGGGGTTTTTGTTCCAGTTCCCAATACATACACTAAATTCCTGGGCTATTTATTTGGACGAAGTTAAACAAATTGGTTGACCCTTCTCCAGCTACAATGGAATTACTATCTATTTCAGTTGGATAGGCAGACCTGTTGGAGGCAAACTCATGAACAGAGGTTAGCATAGTTCTCAAAGTTTTAATATAATTGGCAACTTCTAGGTCTTTTAGCATTTATAGATTCTCTTGCCTGGGCAGAAACCTGGAGTGGCCTCCCATGCAATATTTTTAAGTTAAACAAGTTAAGCTTGCTTCTGGGAACCACTGATCCATAGCAGGGCAACTGGCAAGGCCTTATCTCAAGTTAAATCAGCCTCTTGACATATTTAAGCAACATTCCTTTTTAATGTATGATTCATTTTCTTGGTTTTTCCTGTTGATTGTGGTCTCCAGCATAAATGTAGTTTTAATACCTTAATCTAAATCAGGGGATAATTTCCCTAAGGAGGGCTTTAACCACTTCTGAGATTTTCTGTCCAGGTGGTATATGCTTCCTCCCATCCTGAAAAAGTGTCCACGCGAACGCTAGCAGGTTATCTGAAATTTCTTGCAGTTTGAGGCATTTGAGTAAAGTCTATTTTTAAGTCCTTGGTGGGCCAGGTTCCTCTTTGTTGAGTCCCCTTCTGGGGAGGTCTGACAGCAGTCTTTGGGGGTTTTTTTGTTTTTTGGCTGTGTTGGGTCTTCATTGCTGTGTGCGGGCTTTCTCTAGTTGCGGCTAGCAGGGGCTACTCTTCATTGCAGCGCGTGGGCTTCTCATTGTCGTGGCTTCTCTTGTTGCAGAGCAAGGGCTCTAGGTACACGGGCTTCAGTAGCTGTGTCATGAAGGCTCAATAGTTGTGGCTCATGTGCTCTAGAGCGTGGACTCAGTAGTTGTGGTGCATGGGCTTAGTTGCTCTGCGGCATGTGGGATCTTCCCGGGCCAGGGATCGAACCCGCGTTCCCTGCATCGGCAGGCGGATTCTTAACCAGTGCACCACCAAGGAAGACCCTGGGTTATTTTTAAGACTTTGGGGGAAAGAGCTCTGTAGAGTGAATCAGTTCATTCCCCACTGTCAATTTTACCTGGGGCTCCTGTGGGGAATTAGATACCTCAAGTCCAAGGGAGTCCCTGGGCCTCTTCATTCAGAGTGTTCCTCTCTTTCTACCATATGAGAGCCTCTTGTCTTCTGTTGTTCTTCTGCTTTAGCCTAGGGCAATCTGTTTTCCAATGTTCTTCCTCCTTACAGTAAGCACATTGCTCTTTCCCCAATAGTGGCTTACCTCTCTTCAAGTTACTCGCCTTCCGGGAATCCAATGCGACTGCCAGAAAAGTGGTGTTTCTTACTGCATCTTCTTTCTTCTGTTGTTGTTTCCTGTTGAATACTTTAAAAGCAACATCTACCAGTCGAGAAGATGGTACATTCCAAATGTACCATCTAATTTCTGCAACTCTCTTCTGATATCTGAGGCACTTTGCCCCAAAAGTTCAAATTTACCATTCTAATATTTTCAGGGGACTCAGGATCTGCATTAGTATGATGTTTGTAGTTCTGATAAATCCTTCCCAAAAATTCAGAGAGGTCTTCATTTGTTTTGCTGAATTTCTTGAATTTTGTTTAAACCCTTTTGCTTTGGTTTCCTTTTTCAAAGCCCTGCCAAGATGCACAAGACCACTAATAAATAGTGCTCTAATAAAGGCTTTCTTCCCTCACTGTAGTTCCAATTTGGTTCAGCTGTGGGTGCTGCCAAGTGGGCTTCAGGTGTAGAGGATCCTCCCTATAAGGAGGGCTGCAATCTTTCCAATTAAACAAGTCTGAGAAACCCAGCTGGCTGGCCATTTGAATTTAGGCCCCCTATGAGATAATGGCATAAGGGAAATTGCCCTATCCCAGAAGTGGCTCCTGGCCCAAATTGGGTGCCCTGTTGGGTCTTAGATGGTGATACCAGACCAAGTCCCTGTGCCCCAGAAACTAACACAGGATTTTCTCATTGATCCCTATAAGGAGGGGAAGTCCTGAGCCGCAGAATAAGGAACTGGGGCTGGGTAGGAACAGAAGGCAGTGGAAGGGGTGGGTATATTGGCATAATGGCCAGAGTGGCGGGGACAGCTAGCTCAGCCAGAGGAGTTAAGGTTTGCAGCAACATATCCTCACTCTCATTCTCTTCCTTTTCTTATTTTCCCTGCTAGAAGCACAAATGCTTGCAGATAAAGGATTTCATCACTTTTCCCACTTCTTCACAAAATAGTCATTCAAAAAAGCCGCTGTAAAACCGTAGGTAGCAATTGATCATCTAACCATTAAAATGATGCCTTTTTGCTTTGGTACCAACCAACTGGGATTACAATGCAACGGAACAGAAAACTTGATTACGGCTGTAACAAACAATTTAAGATAATTACTAAAATTATGACCGGTAAATGATCATTTACCGGTATACACCAGAATTTTAGGAGTTCCATATAATTTCTAGAACATGTATATTAATAACGTTTACCTATATGATACAATCTTAGAAGTTTTATCACCACTCACTTGACAATGCCTTCCATGCAATTCAACACACCAAATAAGCCCAATTAGTTTAATGTTCCCCTCTTTGAGATGGAGAGAAAATAACTGAGGTGATTCAGAGACCCTCTGGAAAACACCAAAGTTAGTCAGAGGTCAACTTGATCTTTGGGAATTTTGTCAAAAATATCAGAAAGTTTTAACCAGTGATAATAAAAGATCTCAATGGCAAATACAGATCAGTTAAAGAAACTCACAATGTATTACCAAAAGCAGTTCAATATTTTAAGAAAACTTTGTCCTCTTAGAGAACCAAATTCAGGTTTTGTACCACTTTAAGATTTTTTAAATTAAGTTCAGTCTTACCTTAGAACTTAGTTTCAAATTACAAAAATCTGGAAAGACTAGACATTCCCCAAGTTTTATTCCCATAGAGTTTACCCAAAACTCTTTGTCACATTGTTATTTTTCTTGCTGACAAATTTTGTAACAGGAATAATAAGGTCTTGCTTGATTTCTAGTAAATGTGGGTACAATAAAAGTATTATACTTAAGGTTGCTCACTCTAAAGACATATCTGTATCAAACCAACAAGCTTAAGCTAACTTTAACACCAGATATTAATTCAATACTGAATATGTCCTAGATCATGTGAACCTGAAACTCATTCTGGCCAGTTTCTTTTATATTTGAGTATTTGTGTAAGCACTTAATTTCCTTTAAGCTAATTAAATAGAGCTCTTTTACAAATTAATTTTGGCAATTAATTAATTTTGGCCACTCCTCTGTAACACATGTACAAACACACAAACAAACACAGGGGCCTCACAGTTCCCATTCCAAGATTTCAGCCATGAATCAGGTACAACAATGTAAAACCCATCAGTTACAAAAGAGGCTGGATTCAAATTGGGTTTCTAGCAGATAGGACAAATCAAGGTCACCTGTCTGGATGGCTAAACTCTTTTTTTTTTTTTTGCGTCACGCGGGCCTCTCCCGTTGCGGAGCACAGGCTCCAGACACGCAGGCCCAGCAGCCACGGCTCACGGGCCCAGCCACTCCGCGGCACGTGGGATCTTCCCAGACCAGGGCACGAACCCATGTCCCCTGCATCGGCAGGCGGACTCTCAACCACTGCGCCACCAGGGAAGCCCGGCTAAACTCTTTTGACTGATATTTATGAGAAAGACACTTCTATTTCTATTTGTAGCTTTTGGTGATTTTAGGAACCAAGTAGAACTTTTTTCCTGTTCCTTACCTCCATTTGACATCAGTAAAAGTTTTGAGTATCACAACACTGATTTGGCTGTAAATGAAGAAAGAGTACCAAACAAAATGAAACAAAAAACCCAAAGAACAAAGAGGAAATCCTAAACAAACCCTCAAGTTTGGGCTTGGAGTTTTACATATACCAATGACACAGGAGATCATAAACAACATAATTAACATAGTAAGGGTAACAGTACATGGTGCACAGGGTCCCAAGATAACCCTGCTTAAACCCCCGTGTGGATTGTAACAGGTACTGTGGCCACCCACTGTTACAATAAAAAGTATCATCTTCCTCTCACCCATGGGTTCATAGCTGTAATCAGATCCCTTAAACAAAATGCTCCTCATAGAACTTGCTTTAGGGATAGTTGAAACATTCCCCATTTTTAAAGACAAACAAAACACAAACGGCACACACAAATGCTAGCATCCAGAGAAACAAGCTGGTTCACAAATCGGGTAAAAGTCCAAAAACTCTCTTCTCTCTCCACCAGGGTATCCCACTCAAATACAAAACAAATTGGCTTATTCCGGAGAAGAAGCCCCAAACGGAGAGGAAGTGAAGTTTCTGGCTGTATACACTGGTACAACTTACCCTACTGTATGGAGTCAGTCAGCTCCCAAATGCCAATTCCTTGCTCTAACTGCCAAGCGCTGGGGCAGCCAGTGCCACTTCGGGGAATTCTGAAGGGAAGATCCTCAGGACAAGCGGTCCCGACGGCTGCTAGGGCCTTACCCCAAAACTCCCCAACTGGGGCCAGCTGGCCACGAGCAACAAGGTTCCCGGCTGGTTTGTCAAAATTTATTACCGAGTCCAAGCTTGTACTGCTCACCACACAACAGGCCAGTAAATTGAGAGGTGAGTTGCTGGGGCAAGGAACAGCAACTTTATTCGGAAAGCCAGCAGACGGAGAAGATGGTAGATGTGCTCCCTCAAAGAACCATCTTGCCTGAGTTAGAATTCAGACTTTTAGACTAAAAGGGGAGGGAGTAAAGTCAAACACTTCCTGGTTCCCATCAGCCTCCGGAGGGGAGGTGTTAATTTCTTCCTCCCTGCAGTCATTCACAGGTGGGTCTGGGAAGGATGTTTCCCGTGAGCTAAACAAAAGTATTTTAGCTTAATGCTCATTACCTGGGAGGCAGGGTTCCCAGAGATGGGCCGTTATGTATATAATTTAAGCTCACAGGCAACATCCCTTTAGTGATTAACTTGTAATAGAATACAAAGCCTTCTTCCCTATTATGCAGAGGGGGAACCCACACCAGTAAGTGCTGTTTTACACTCACGTTTGGTTTTAAGTGTCCTTCTGCTCAACCTCAAAAAACTAGACTTTTATCAACCACTAAGACACCATTTGAACAGCTCATTTCAAGCCTGTCTCTCACCACAGGTGACACCAAAGCAAAGGGGTAGGGTGTCCTATTGCTGAAGATACAACTCTAGGCTATGGCTGTGCAGGTTTGGGGCCCTCAGGGAGGGCCAAGTCACAGCTTGCCACAACTAGAGAAAGCCCTCGCACAGAAATGAAGACCCAACACAGCAAAAATAAATTAATTAATTAATAAAACTCCTACCCCCAAAATCTTAAAAAAAAAATAAAAAAAAAAAATATATATATATATATATATATATTTATTTATTCATTTGGTTGCACCAAATCTTAGTTGTGGCAGGCGGGCTCCTTAGCTGTGGCATGAGAACTCTTAGTTGCTGCAGCATGTGGGATCTAGTTCCCTGACCAGGGATGGAACCTGGGCCCCCTGCATTGGGAGGATGGAGTCTTAACCACTGTGCCACCAAGGAAGTCCCCACCATAGGGCCTCTCATCCACCACTGGTGGGAATGGTACCAACACTTTGGAAACCAGTCGAGCAGTTTCTTGAAAGAGTTCATACAATATGACCTAGCAACTCTAGTTCCAGGATTTTTTTTTTTTTTTGGTCAAAGGAAATGAAAGATATGTGGACAAAGACTTGCACATGAATATTTACAACAGTTTTACTCAAAATAACCCAAACTTGGAAAGAACCCAAATATCCAATAGCTGAACAACTTACGTCTATACAATGTAATATTAGCTTTATAAAGGAATGAACTGCTGATATACACAATATTCATGAATATCAATAATATTATACCAAACCAAAACAGCCGGACCCAAAGGAATATACATGATTCGACTTGTGTGAAATTCTGGAAAAGTAGATCTACTCTTTGGAGACAAGCAGATCATTGGTTGCCTGGTGCTGATGGAAATGGTTGGGAAGGGGACAAGGGAATATTTTGGGGTGATGGAAGTATTCTGTATCTTGATTGTGGTGGTCGTTAACATGGGTGTATATGTTTGTCATGTCATAAAACTGTACCCTTAAATTAACTTGTACTGCATGTACTAAGCTCATGAAAAGATACTTAACCTCATTTGTCATTAGAGAAATGCAAATCCAAACCACAATGAGAAACCAACCACCTTACATCTAAAATAGCTGTAATTTAAAAACCAGCCACAACAGAAAATAACAAGATTGGAGAGGATTGGGCTTCCCTGGTGGTGCAGTGGTTGAGAGTCCGCCTGCCGATGCAGGGGACACGGGTTCGTGCCCCAGTCCGGGAAGATCCCAAATGCCGCGGAGCGGCTGGGTCCGTGAGCCATGGCCGCTGAGCCTGCGCGTCCAGAGCCTGTGCTCTGCAACGGGAGAGGCCACAGCAGTGAGAGGCCCGCGTACCACCAAAAAAAAAAAAAAAAAAAAAAAGATAGGATTAACAAGTGTTGGGGAGAACGTGGAGATATTGAAACACTGTACCTTGCTGGTAAGAATGTAAAATGATGCAGCCACTGTGGAAAACAGTTTGGTGGTTTCTCAAAAAGTTAAAATTACCATATGACCTGGTAATTCTACTCCTAGGTCTATACCCAAAAGAACTGCAAACAGGGACTCAGATACTTGTACATGAAAGTTCATAGCAGCATTATTCACAATAGCCAAAAAGTAGAAACAACCCAAGTGTTCACCTGTAGATGAATGGATAAAAAAAATATGTTATACACAGTTGACCCTTGAAAAACACAGGTTTGAACTGCACGGACCCACTTAATACTCGAATTTTTTTCAATAAATACATACTATGGCACGATCTGTGGTAGTTGAATACGTGGATGTGAAACAGAGGATACAGAGGGCTGACTGTAAAGTGTACACAGATTTTTTGACTGCATGGAAGGTCAGTGCTTCTAACCCACGTATTGTGCAAAGGTCAACTGTACATACAATGGAATATCATTCAGCCATAAAAACTAATGACGTTATGATATGTGCTACAATATGCATAAGCCTTAAAAACATTGTGCTCCGTGAAAGAAGTTGGATACAAAAGGACAAATATCTAGAAAAGGCTAATTCTTAGACACAAAAAGATTAGTGGTTGCAAGGATCTAGGTGGAGGGAAGAATTGAACTGATGGCTTAATGGGTTCTGTGTTTTGTTTGGGGTGATGAAAAAATTTTGGAAATAGTGGTCGTGGTTGCAGAACATCGTGAATGTAATAAATGCCACTGAATTGTACACTTAAAATGGTCAAAGTGCCAATTATCAAAGAAATAAAAAGAAACAGTAATGGCAGTTTTTAATTTCAGCAAAAGAATTGAAAGCAAAAAAGCATTAAGATTTTCATTTTGGATATACCAAGTAATGTGTAAACTCCAAAAGTCAACTATACAGGCAGGACCCGGTTATAACCAACCTGTATCCCAGCAGCCAACACAGGACCTGGCACAGAGAAATTGCTCAGTGAATGTTTGTCAGATGAAAGAAATAAAAAAATTTTAAAATTAAAAAACAAAAAAAATAAATACACACATTCTCCTTGTGCTTAGGAGCAGGGCTAAGCCTGAAAGGAGAATGGTGTGTCAAAATTTGGCACAAGTGGAGTAAATTAGAGCAGTGCCTGTCAAACTATCTATGGGGAAAACCTAGACTCTTTTACCTCTAATCAACTGAGGACTGATACATGGTTCTACTACTGGCATGTGCTTTGTACCACCAGCAACTTGTCTCTGTGAATTCAACAGCATCCTAAGTCAGCATCTTGTAAATACAGTAAGACAAGACCCTGGTCACATACTGGAAGATCACAGCAGTGTCAAATTGCTATTATAAGGATTTCTGAAATCTCACCCTCAATTTCTATGTTTATCTCATCACAAACCAGAAACAAAGAATTCACAGTCTAGCCTTGGTCCCTGAAAAAAAAAGATTTTAAGTTTGCAAAGGGAATGGTTCTCAGAGATATAATTTGATACTTCTATCTCCACCTGCCTACCCTACATCTTCACTTAGATGTCTAAGTGATGTCTCAACCTCAGCCACATCCAAAGCCATGACTTTCTGCCTCAACTCTCTTCCTCCAGATGCTTTCCCCATACTTGACCTCTCTTCTTGTTTCTCAGGCCCAAACACTGGCATCATTCCTGGCTCCTTCCTTTTCCACAAACTCCAGATTTGAACTGAAGAAAAATAAAGCTGATTCTATCTTTGAAATATATCTAGACCTACCCATAGATGAGCACTTGCTTTATTACAATATTAATACTTGTGAGCAATGAAGTCGATTTTCAGGAAATGGTGCTTAATCAACTGACCATCTTGATGGAATAAAATCAAACCAAATCAATTACAAGTGAATTGTGGCTCTCAATGGGAAAGGTAAGACAAACTGGAAGATGACATAGGAGAATATCTTCGTGATCTCAGGGTAGGCAAAAATCTGAGGGCAGGAAATTTTTGTCTGCTGTGTTTATGCTGCATCTCCAATGTAAACACCCACTATTTACCGAATGAACATAAAGGAAACTTTGACACCCCCTGGAGGGATATACACACCTACAAATACTTGGATCATTGTGAAGACACACAGTGTTCTTAATGGCATGACTGTCGTATAAATATCACTTCTCATTAGTCTCTTCTCACTTCTCATGCAATGCTAATTAAAAACCCATTCAGGGGACTTCCCTGGCGGTCCAGTGGTTAAGACTCCGTGCTTCCACTGCAAGGGGGCATGGGTTTGATCCCTGGTGGGGTAACTAAGATCTCTGCAAGCCATGTGACGTGGTCATAAAATAAAATAAAATAAAAATGTACAGCTTTAAAATAAAAAACCATTCAGATTTAATTTTAGAATAATCTGATTCTAAATTTCATACAGAAAAATGATCAAGAATACCTAGGAAACCCCTGAGGGAAAAAAAAGTGGGGCTGAGCAATGAGGTGTGATAAGGCCTACCAGGAGGTAAACCGTATTTTAAAGCCACAATTATTTCCATTTTGTTGAATCTAGGACACTCTGTGATTTTAGTAGAAGAATAATATTGCAGACAGTTGGGGAAAAGGGATCTTTTATTGACTGGTATTGAGAAAATTAGGTAATCATCTAGGAAAAAAGCCTCCTATCTCACACCTGATACACACCGCACTCCAGTTGGACCAAAGATGCGAAACCAAAAACCAAAACATAACAGTTGTAGAAGAACTCTAGGCAATTTTTATATTATCAGAATAGGGTAGGCTTTTTCAAATATGTCAAATGTCGAGAAACCACACAGAAAGACTGATAATCTGACTGCTTAAAAACAAGCAAAACCCAGTGGCCAGGCCAACACTGCCCCATAATCAAAGTGAAAAAATGAAAGGTAAGCTGGGAAGTAGCCTGGCCACTCACACCACATGACCTTGACCCACCCCATCATGTCTCCAGGGCTCATTCTCTCTACAACCGCACCCGCATGTCTGGTGCCGTGCCCGTTATATGGGACCTCAGACATCTCCTAACATGAGAGGGTTATTTTACACAAAGATAGTGGGTTGAATGGTGGCCCCAAAAGATGTGTCCCCCAGAATGTATGAAGGGACATTATCTGAAGAAAGGGTCTTTGCAGAATTAGTGAAGAATCTGAGATGAGGTCATCCTGGATCAGGGTGGCCCCAAATCCAATGAGTGTCCTTATATGAGACAGAAGAAGAGAGACACAGACACAGAGAGAAGCCACAAGAAGATGGAGGTGGAGATGGGAAAGATGTGGCCACAAGCCCAGGGATGCCCAGAGCCCCCAGAATCGGGTAGAGGCGAGAAGGACCATTCCCTGGAGCCTCCGGAGGAAGCATGGCCCTGCCCACACCTTGATTCAGATGTCTGGTCTCCAGGACTGGGGGAGGATGAATTCGTGTTGTTTTAAACCCCCTAGCTTGTTGTCATTTGTCACAAAAACCACAGGACAGCCACACAGATCCTGCCGTATAGACTCCTGGGAGTGTGGATCTCATTAAAGGCAGATAAAGGCTGGGTCATGGAACGCTTTGAGTCTGCAGTGGACCACCAAAAGTCCTAAAGCAGTGGCTGGACCCTAGAATGCTGAGGGGACAAGTCTGGAGCCCATCCGTAAGGGTGCCAGCTGCACACAGCCTATCCAGGTTCTTACACCTGTATATGAAAGGAAGGGTGGTTAGAAGCATTTCAATCTCCTGACTGAGGACCTTCAATGTCACCATTCAGATCGCTAATTAAGAACCCGGCAGTTACACAGGTGAAAACCCTGTCGGGACACTTGCTACGCTGAGGAGCAGAATTCTGAAGGTGGCCAGAGTCAGGGGACTTTCTCCCATGCGGGCAGCAGCCCCCCACAGGGAGTGTCCTCGCTGGAAAGCTGGTGGACCGTGTGGAGGTGTCTCTGAGTAAACATTAGCTGACCCCCAGGTTAGCTGCTCCTGAAGTGTATTCACCCTTCGCATGTAAAACACCTGAATACGTGCAAGGACCCTAAAGGCTGGAGGAAAGGGCTTGGAGCCCCACCAGTGACAGCACGCATGCTGAGTTGCAGGCCACACGGGATGGTCCTGGCTTGCACGTTCTTCTGGAAACTTTCCATTTACCTGCCTGAGCTACCCCTCCTCTCTTGTCCCCCACTGCTTTTTTTACTTGCTTACTCACTTTTGTCTGTGGAGAACTTCCAACAACAGGTGCAGATAACACATCATCTTCCTTGGCAGGTGGCAGCCAGGTAACTCCTGCGAAAGGCCCAACGGAGGCCCACTCAGACCGGGCCACACGCGGGGCATGACTCCCCGCTCCCAACTGCCAGCCCAGCCCTGCCGGCCCTGATGGGGCAGAAGTATGACCTGAGGTGCACCTGTAGGTGCTCTTGCTGCCTGGAGGGGGTGTTTACAGACCTCCATCCAGGCACACCTGGGAAGGGCTGGCTTGCCGAGTCAGGCTGCCCAGATCGGCCAGTTGTCCCCCATCCGGGGCTCATGGTTGCAGAAAATGGGTTCTGCTGTGCTGGCCCGGTCCAAGAAACAGGTGTGGGGTTCTGGGGGTCAGGATGGATATGTGGCTGCAGCTCTGGCTTGTTTTCTAATCATTTTAACTGGCCCATGAGTGGGAGGCAACTTCAAGAAAACCCACTCCTCATGAGAGAATTCCAGGAGTCAGGGAGAGGAGGGGTGGAGAGAGAGGCCTCGTGCCCCAGGTTCAGTAGAAGCCTCTGCACGAGCCAGTGGAGGGAGGCCGCACAAGAGTGAAGCCCAGGGTCACAGACCTGACCAGGAGCTGCTGTTTCTTAACTCAGGTCCTGCTCTGAGGTGCTCAGGGGCTGCTCTGTGAAAGGGCTGCGTGCGCGGTTCCTTTGTGCTGTCTCTTGCCGGGGTGCCTGCATAGGAGGGCCCCATGCCCTGGGGGAGGGGGGGGCTGCCCACGTGAGCCCCATGGGCTGCTGGGTGCCTGCCCAGGTGAGCTCCATATCCTGGGGAGGGCCTGCCCGAGAGACCCCTCTGCTGGGAGGGGCGTGTGAACGAGCATCCTCTCTTTGCAGCCAGCACAGAGTCGCCTATTGACTCACCCGGGGGCTGTGCTGGGATGCGATGAGAAGCAGGAGATCCTGCAGGTCCCTGAACCCCACCTGGGCCCATCATTAGAGCAGCAAAGTCAGTAGGTGGGTGCTGGCTGCCGGGACGCATGAGGGAGGCCCCACGGGTACCTTTTGTTTCTTCCACTTGACACCACAGAGGCCCCCCAGGACAGAGCGGACAGCCTGCCCCAGACTGATGGGAGCTCCTGGTGACCCTGCAGGGGACATGGGAGGGAGGGAACTGAGCCCCTCAGAACGGGGATGATGAAACTGCTGGGAGCAGGCAGTCCCCCTGGGTGGGCGGTGGGTGCAGACTCCAGACTGTGGCCCACGTCCGTGCTTCTGGCTGGGTTACTTGGCTTCTTGGAGCCTCAGCTGTGTCCATATTAGTGATTCCTGGAAGCCAGGCTATTTAAATCACTTAGTAAGTACAGCACATAGTTTATCTAGTTTTATACATTTATTGTACCTTCCTCACTAGACTGTAAATGATTTCAAGGGTAGGGAGGGACTTTATTGTACCTCACAGCCCCTTGGCCTTGGATGAAGAAGACTGACTACATACTCCATGAATGAATGACATACTATGGCTGATAGTGGAGCAGCAAGGGCCATGGCTGAAAGTCAAGGACTCAGCTAGAAAATGCCTTTGTGATCTTGGTCAGATAACCCCTTTGGGTTTTGGTTTCTCTACACATGTAAAATTTAAAAGTCTCTATCTTCAAGAACAAGGTATTGGGCCCTTGCTACGCACTAAGCACCCTGCTAAATCCAGGAACCCCTAAGATACTGCCCGCCAGTTGCTCACGGTCAAGCTAGGGACTGGAGCAGACAGACCTGAGGTTCTTCTACAAGTTCAATACCCAGACAACCACTAGGGTCCCTCCCACTCACTCCTTACCCCATTTAATTGTGTAGGTAATTCAGTGCCGTCAGTGGACATTTCCTGGCAGAATGTTCCCAGCTCTCTCCAGGCCTATGGACCAAGCCAGCAGCACAGACCCTGTTGGACCCCATAGATTGTATTCTCATCCTTTAAGGAATTAATAGAGTCCTGGTCGTTACTTACAAATGAAGCAGTCTGGTGTAGGAAAAGCCCACCAAGCCGTTGTTAATTAAACAAGGAAGCTGTTATACTTAGGTGAATTAATAGAGTCCTGGCCGTTATTGAAACAGCTGACTTACAGATGAAGCAGTCTGGTGTAGGAAAAGCCCACCAAGTTGTTGTTAATTAAACAAGGGAGCTCTTAGGTGGCTCTAATGCCGTGACACCCACATAAACAAGCCAAAATCTAAGCTTGTAAATGCCTCAGGGTCATCCAAATGAGAACAACCAATCATAAACGGCCAACCAGGCTTTTAGTGGTAGCCAGTCAGTTTCCTTTCCCTGCTTCTGCACTTTCTATAAAAGTCTTTCCCCAGCTCCTGTCGACAGAGCTGTCCTAACCACTTCTGATTTGGTGATGCCCCATTTGAGTTGGTTTTTGCTCAAATAAATTCTTAAAAATTCTAATATGCCACACAGGTAGGCTCATGGGGTCTGTGCCATCGTGCCCTCTGCTGAATCATGCACACGATATGTTCTAACTACATATCATCGTTAAGGCTGCGAAGCCTGAGACCAAGCCCCAGTCCCATGGGAGGAGCCCAAAACACTGGTATCACTTCCTTCAACCCCTCAGGTTGTCTCTGAAGGGGATACCACCTTGCTCTCCTGAACTATAAAGACTCATCTTAATAGATCAGGGCATCGGAAGACCTGTTCCCGCTACCTGACCCCTCCTGCCCCAACCAAGCGCCTGGAGCTTTCCTTCCAGACTTTAGCTGCACTGATACTCCTGCTGATGTTTCTGTCCACGGCCAGCTGCGTCTGGTACCCAAAGGTCCCAACTGATGCTACCAAGAAGGCCCCTTGGTACACACGGGGACACAGCAGGTGGGAGCTTCTGGACGATGCCTCCCTGAGCAGTTTGTGTGACTGCTGTGGCCCCCCCCATTTACCCCTCAGAAGAGCCCTGGCAGCCTCCAGGTAGGCCACTGAGGACCCTTTTGACCTAATGACAGAGAAGGTTCCCTGCTCTTTTGAGTGGAGTCAGGCTTCTGTCCCCAGGGGGCCCAGAGGAAGCCTCCCCAGATCACTGATGGTGATGACAGGGACTCAGTTCATGGTGGTGTTGATGTCCACCCAGCGCCTGGGTTTCTGCCTCTGCACCACTGCCACTGGCTCGGGGTCCAGAGCCTTGTAGCACATGTAGCTGCAGACCCAGGAGCCCCAACACCTACCAGAATTTTCCAACAAAAAGATGTTCATGAAAGAAAGAAAGAGAGAGAGAGAAGGAGGGAGTGAAGAAGGAAGGGAGGAAGAGAGGAGAGAAAATAGAGGAAATCCAAGTTTGGATTTCAGAGAAGCTACAACTAAATTTTAGTATAAGTATGTTGCATGCGGTATTTCCATATTTCATCCGGCGGCCCTGCTCCTCTAAGTGCAGAGGACAGTCCCACAGGAAGAAGCGCTCTTCCCTCAGCCAGCACCTGGGGCGGACGGCTCTGAAACACAGGAAATGCAAGATGCTGCCTGCGGGGGGTGGCCGCAGCAGCATCTTCACAGTTCCCTTTTGAAGAGACAATTTTCAAGTCCATGGGAGGTCCTTAGTTGGAGGATGGGACAGGATGCCAAGCAGACCCAGGGTGGGCCCAGCCTCCCTTCCCGAGGCTTCCCCCTACCCCCCAGCCCAGCTTCAGTATGGACTTGGCGCTGAGAGCTCTCGTTGAGGAGACCGGCTTGCCTAGCCCTTGCTCCATGGATGGAATCCAGTCTCCTTCCTGAGATGCAGGAGCACAGGAACCCAGGCTGGTGTGAACGCGTCCCAGAGCCTGGCTCTGTTCCTCGCCATCCTGTGCCCCTAAGGGAGGTCCCCAGCAGGTACCAGTCTCCATTACTTCCTCCGGAAACTGGAGACCAAGTCTGCTGCTTCCCTCAGGGGGCTGTGTAGGGCCAAAAGTGTGTGGTCAGTGGTAAAGGACGACACCTGTGTCAGGTGTCCCTACTGTCCTCTGGGTCCCTAAATCCAAGTCCGTACAAGGGGCCACCCACTTACTCTGCTCTTTCCCATTTGAAACATAATAAAGAATCAGCACAGCGTGAGGTTCCAGATTAGCTGAGGGAGAGGCTCCAGGACCCCTTTAAGTTCTTCTAAGAGAAAAGATTATCTGCCTCGGGTGGGGGGGTGGGGAGGGTCACCAGAATTAGTGCCACCTCAAAGTAGGAGAATGGCCCCTTTTGTTCCTTCCAGTGCAAGGACCCTCACTGTTGAGTCTTTTCACATGTCAGGAATCATATTTTCCGAGCATTTTCCACTGTTTTTCAGATTCCCGTGTTATCTGAACTTTCATGACCTGGGGGGAGAGAGCCCCTACCACCCTTCTAGCCTCACCAGGTTCGGTCTCAATATACACGTCTCCCCAGCATCCGGCCCAAGCTCCCGATTGCCAACTGGAGGACAAGGTTCTGGTGTCAGACACCGGGGTCTGGACCGCAGTGTTAGAAGTGGGGGCAGAGGCACAATTATGCATTTCTTGAACAGTCTCCTATGGAATCCTCACAACAGTCCTGACACCAAGGGAGAAACTGCACTCTGAGAGGCTCAGGGACCCTCCCAAGGAGGAGGGTGTGGCCCCAGAACTGTCCTGCTTGTCAGGCCAGTGGGTGGAGCTGGAGCTCAAGGCTTCAGAACTTGAAAGCAGGTCGGTGAGCGCCTTAGTGCCATTGAGTCCCCCTCCCCCTGAGAAGCAAGAGGCAGAGTCACAGGACGGGGCCAGGCCCGCTGACCAGCCTCCGAATAGGAGGGACCCAGAGGGGTCATCAGGGACCAGGAATCTGGAAGCTGGATGAGGAAACAGGAAGAGGCAAGGGCAGACCTCTGGGGTGTCTGACTCCAGACAAACCAGGAGTGTGTCCATCTGAGGTCTGCATGGGCCCAGAGGAGTGTGGACGACAGCCGGGATAAGGGGGTGCTCTCAGAATCTGCGGCCAGGGTTCTGGGCCAGAACCCAGGGAGATGGGTGGACCAAGGTGACAGCTCCCGGGCCCGGAGCACGTAGGTCAACCCTGCCAGTGCCCTGAGGGCTACATAGCACCTCATCCGGGGGACCCTGACACAGGGCTCTGAGCTAGGATGGGGCCTGAGTCACCCCCGCCCTCAAGCTTGGAAGCCATGTCCACTTCTATTTCCCCATATCTGCCTGCCAGCTCCTCAGTGTGTCCACCTGGCAAGCCCACTTACCCCTACACGAGCCCAGGTCTCAGAGGGGCTGGAATCCCCAGCGTGACACTTGTTCCCAATGCTTGGTTCACTGATGGAGCTTTCTGCCCAGTCTATGGACACTCTCTCAGGCAGACAGACAGACTAGGGCCCAAGGCTCAGGCCTTAGGC
This sequence comes from Delphinapterus leucas, assembly GCF_059928025.1. Taxonomy (NCBI): domain Eukaryota; kingdom Metazoa; phylum Chordata; class Mammalia; order Artiodactyla; family Monodontidae; genus Delphinapterus; species Delphinapterus leucas. The sequence continues at coordinate 127,813,794 of NC_143132.1, read as the reverse complement.
TCCCTCCTCTCTCTGGCTCAGTCCCAAGGACGGGGCTCAGACACCCTGCACTTCAGATGGCCACAGAGAGCAGGATAAACCTCTCCCAGCAGAGTCGTCCTCAGGGAGTGACCATTTCTAGGTACCTTCCAGAAAGTTGTCAGGTACCAGTCAGGCTCTTGACCCCCTTGAGACAAACCCCATATGTCCAGGCCTGGGAACAAACAAAGTGGCTTTTATTCCCCTCCCTACTTAAACCCCTCATTTAAGCACAAATCCCGAGGGGGGAGGGAGAAGAGCCTCTTCTCAGGCCTCTGTGAGTCAGTTCCCCTGCTGTGAGCTAACATTTTGGGGAGCTTTGGAAAGAAGGAGAAACATTAGACTAGTGGTTTTCAAAGTGAGGTTCCAGGACCAGCAGCATCAGCATCACCTCAAAACTTGATAGAAATGCAAATGCTTAGGCCCCAGCCCAGACCTGCTGAGTCAGAGCTCTGGGGGTGGGGCCCAGCCATCTGGTCAACCTGCCTTCCAGGGGGAATTCTGGCAGTTACTCAAGTGGGAGAGCCCCTGCTTTAGCTGTCGTGAGCTGATCTGCAAATGTCCAGGGGCTGTCGACTCCATGGGTGCTCTTCCAGACACTGCAAAAGAGGGGAAACCAGCCTCCACATCTGGGGGCAGAAGATATTTCTAGAAGCACCGGGTCGTCCCCCGGTGCTCTCTGATTTACTGTAGGTGTTAACATTGGGGGGAAAAGCCCAAAGCTGAATCAAATTGGCATGGAGCCATCAGAGATAAAAAATTAAAGTTTCCAAAATATTATTGTTGGGAGTACTTAGGAAGACTCTAGTGCGGTGTCTTTTACACAAATATTGTGAGTCACCATAACTGTGTTTATCTTCTTTTTCCTTCGGCAAATAAGGAAACATCTGTGGTTGGCTTATATTTATTTATTTTTGGATGAGCGTCATGATAGTGGAAATATTTCATACATGATTATAGAACACTGGGGCTGAAGCACTGCCCGTGAGGTGGAGACAGGAGTTAACTGATCAATAATGTAGACAATCCCTTCTAGTTAAGAAGAGCCCCATGTGTCCCGCTTGTTTCTAAGTGATGTCACTCCAGCCGTCTTGCTTCTCAATAAAAGGCCAGTGGGGGAAGGCAGGCAGTCCCGGCAGAGGTTGCCTGGCCCAACAATCTCAAATCACACTGCCTTTTCTGTGCCTCAGTTTCCCCTTGTTTCTTGGCCTCCTGGTGGAGCTGAGAAGCCAGATGCACTGTAGACTCAGACCTCCGACTTCTCTGGAACCAGGCCCTCCGGAGGAATCCTTGAGTGCGGATCCCTACAATGGCCGCCATAAACCTCCTGCCTAAAACTCCTGCTGACCCACGGGGCTCACACACTAATTGTAAGAGAAAAAGGGGCACCCACCTGTGTCGTGTGATGATGCAGGCCTGTTAAACACATGAGCAATCAAAGTCTGACCCAAAGGCAAGGTGCCTCCCCTGACTCTACATCCTTGAGAAAAAGGCTGGACGTGAGTGGCATTTGGAGAGAATAATGATTTTTTTTTTTTTTTTTTTTTTTTTTCAGTACGCGGGCCTCTCACTGTTGTGGCCTGTCCTGTTGCCGAGCAACAGGCTCCGGATGCGCAGGCTCAGTGGCCACGGCTCACGGGCACAGCCGCTCCGTGGCATGTGGGATCTTCCCGGACCGGGGCACGAACCCGTGTCCCCTGCATTGGCAGGCGGACTCTCAACCACTGCGCCACCAGGGAAGCCCGAGAATAATGATTTTTTAAGATTACATTGAGAGAAACAAAAACATATGTCCACACACAGATGTGTAGGGAAGGTTTAGAGCAACTTTATTTGTAATAGCCAAGAAATGGAGACAACCCAAATGTCCATTAACAGGTGAATGGATAACCAAACCGTGATATGTCCGTCCCAACAATGGCACGCTCACTGTCGGCAAAATGAAGAGATGAAGTACCAGCACAGCCAACAAGGGGTGAACCTCAAAGTCGCCAGTTTGATCGAATGAAGCCAGGCATAAAAGGGTACATGCTATGTGATTTATTTGTATAAAATTCTAGAAAGGGCAAACTACAGTGACAGAAAGCAGACCAGTGGTTATGGGGGGTGGTGACTGGGACAGGGTTACGAGGGCACAGGGAGGCGTTGGCAAGGGCTGGATCCCGTCACTCTTTTGACTGGGGGTGTTGGTGTCATGAGAGATTACATGTGTCAAAATTTATCAAATTATATGCTCAAAGATGTACAGTATATTGTATGCCAATTATACATCAGAGAAGTTTAAAAAAATAGGGGTTGGCAATTCTGACTGTTTCTTGGAGAAACTGGTCACATTTCTGCTAGAGTCCCTCCTCTTCCTGGCTAAGTCAGAAACAGGTTTCTGTGTTGCTCTGTTGACATCAGCAGAGAGATAGTGGGTATTCCAGGGCAAATGAAGCATGCATTTGTGAGTGTGCAGGGCAGGGGCTGAAGAAATATATCTCTTTCATAGCAACTGTGATATTAATAATCAACAATCTGAGCATTTGTTGTCTACCAGGCTGAGCATTGTATAAATATTATCTTATTTAATGCTCACACAAACCTGAGAGTAGATGTTACTGGACCCATTTTACAGAAGAGGAAACTAAGTCTAAGGGAGATACCTAACTTCCTAAGGAGTGGCAGGCAGATCCAGGATTTGAAACGGGTATTTATTTATTTTTATGTACTTTTCAAACTTTCCACAACGAACATGTACTACTATTAACCAGAAATATCTTTCAGTTTTTAAAATTATTATAATCACTTTGTAACAATGCTTGAAAATTTCTTCTCCTGTAAAGATGATTCCTACTGCATACTGAGCCTATTAGGTATCACATAATTAATCGTTCCTTTCAATCTACAAATTAAGAATGGGAGGTTGAGGCTCATAGTAGATGAGCTATGTGCCCCAAATGACAAAGCTAAGGAGTGGGAGAGCCAGGATGTGAACTCAGAACACTCTGGGTCTGGAACGCTTGTCCTTTTCATATTCGTAGCCCCAAATCCCACCACATCTGCCAAATGCTTGCGAGGCCATTTTAACTCCTGGAGTCCCTTTCAGTCCAGGCAGTGTGTGCACAGATTTAACATGGCTGAAGTCACCGTATCCATCTGTCTCGGTTCTATTTTCTCCTCTTCAGACCAGTGGAGCAATATTTTCCACACTAGTACATAGACTTCTCATTCATTCTTTAAAGAGACGTGCAATATTTCATGCAGCTTATGTATTATAGTCACTTGCTCAGCCATGCCTTTACAATTGGTCTGCAATGAGCTTTTTATGGAAAACAGTGTTATCTCTCAAGGAGCCAGAAAGACACCTGGTAACTTACACCGGCCTCCAAAAATAACAGAGAGAGAAGCAGAAGGGGAAAGATGCTCTGATGATTAGAGGCAGGTTATCCAAAATAACCTCAAATCAGGACAGGGAAAGGCTCAGCAACATTAACTCTTTCATCCTTAAGAAGGAAGGCCACTGGGTTTAGGGGATAGTTCAGAAGGATTTCTCCATGGTGATGCTTGTGGAGCACGTGTCAAAGTTTATTTCTGCTTTTCAATAAAATAGCACATTTTTCTTTCACTGACTATGAAACAAAGATTATTCATCTACCCTCTTCCTTACAGACAACATTTTTCATTATCTGCCACATGGAAGTTTTGGTCTGAATTAGGGAGGATTGGATGCTGAGACAATCCTATAGGACAGGGGTCAGGGAACTATGGTCACGGGGCACATGTGACCCACCACCTGTTTTTGCACGGTCCATGAGCTAAGAATGGTTTCTACATTTTTTTTAATTGTGATAAAATACACATAACATCATTTACTATCTTAAACATTTTTTGAGTGTACCGTTCAGTGACATTAAATATGTTGTTGTTCAACCATCACCACCATCCAGAACTCCATCTCCAGAACTCTTTTCATCTTGCAATACTGGAACTCAGTATCCATTAAATAACAACTCGCCATTCCCGCCTCTCTCCAGCCCTTGGCAACCACCATTCTACGTTCTGTCTCTATGAATCTGACTACTTAATATGAGTGGAGTCATGCAGTATTCGTCTTTTTGTGACTGGCATGTTTCGCTTAGCATAATATCCTCAAGGTTCATCCATGTTGTAGCATGTATGAGAGAGTTTCCTTCCTTTTTAAGGCTGAATAAAATTCCATTGTGTGTATATACCACACTTTGTCTATCCATTCATCTGTTGGTGGATACCTCAGTTGTTTCCACCTTTTGGCTATTGTGAATTATGCCGTTATGAACACAGGTGTATAATTTCTTCAAGTTCCTATTTTCAATTCTTCTGGATAAGAGTGGAATTGCTGGATTATATGGCGATCCTATTTTTAATTTTTTGAGGAACCACCATATTGTTTTCCACAGTGGCTCACCATTTTATTTATTTATTTTTATTGAAATATAATTGACATATAACATTATATTAGTTTCAGGTGTATACCATAATGATTTGTTACTTGTATACACTGCAAAATGATCATCACAATAAATCTAGCTAACATCTATCACCATACACAGTTAAAAATTGTTTTCTTATGATGAGAAACTTCAGATCTATTCTATTAGCAGCTGTCAAATATGCAGTACAGTATTATCCACTGTAGTCACCATGCAGTATATGACATCCCCAGGGCTTCTTTATTTCATAACTGGAAGTGTGTACATTTTGACCCCCTTTTCCCATTTCTCCCACTTCTCACCTCCTGCCTCTGGTAACCACCAATTTGTTCTTTATGAACTTGGATTTGTTATTTTTTCTTTTAGATTCCCCATGTAAGTGAGATCAATATTTGTCTTTCTTTGTTTGACTTGTTTCATTTAGCATAATGCCCTCAAGTTTCATTCATGTTTTCGCAAATAGCAAGATTTCATTCTTTTTATAGCTGAGTATCATTCTATTGTATGTATATATACCACATTTTCTTCATCCATTCATCCATCAGTGGACACTTAGATTATTTCCATGTCTTGGCTATTGTAAATAATGCTTCAATGAACATGGGGGTGTATATATCTTTCTGAGTTAGTGTTTTCATTTTTTTAGATAAAACCCAGAAGTTGATTATTGGATTATATGATAGCTCTATTTTTAATTTTTTGAGGAAGCTCCATGCTGTTTTCCACAGTGGCTGCACCAATTTACATTCTCACCAGCAGCACACAAAGTTTTAAATTTTTCCATATCTTTGCCAGCACATATTTTCTGTTTTTGTTGATAGTAGCTTTCCTACACATTTTTAAATAGTTGAAAAAAATTAAAAGAAAAATAATATTTCACGACATAACAATTGAATTTCAGTGTCCATGAATAAAGTTTTCTTGGAACACATCCATGTTTGTTCGTTTACATATTATCTGTGGCTGCTGCTTTCACACTCTAATGGCGGAACTGAGTAGTTTCAAAAGAGACTACATGGCCTGAAATCCTAAAATATTTACTGTCTGACTTTTTACAGAAAAAGTTTGCCAACTCCTGCTGTAGGAGCTTTCCCTGGGGATGATGGTGGGTCAACTTGGACTGAAGCTCCAAAGCCACCCACTAACACACCAGTGGCCATGTATCTATGAAATCCATGCCTCCCACACGCTTCCTAGGCCCTCAGTTGCTTTCTCAATAAAGACCCCACCCACGCTGGTGTCACCTCATCTCTACCTCCTCTCATGCAGGCTGTGTTCCAGGTTGGCCTTGTTCAGCCCAGGATGCCAGATGAGGTACTTGCTCCACCCCCTCTAGGCTCAGATGACTTACTTGCTTCAGAGCCTGGGACCTGCTTCCCCAGTGGCCGCCCTGAGGGCCACAACCTGGAAGTGCAGGGGACTGAAAATTGATCCATGAGAGACAGGAGGGAGCCGACTCCTCTCTGACTGTTCTGAGGTTCGGTGCTTGGCCATCAACGTCTGCGTGACTGCAGCCGCTCAGAATGGCACCATTTTGCATTCGCTCTTTATCCCTGTAGGCCTTTTCCCTCACGCTTGCTGCCCTGGGTTTGCCTTCTACAACAGGAAAGCCCGACTATGACACCCGTAAAAGTCCTTTGTTTGATGTAGTAATTTCCCCAATGATTCACACACTTTTACTATTATACAGCCTCACAGGCGTGCCTCTATGCCTATGAAACATGTAATTTATGAAATACTCAGGAATGGTGGATTTGTTTGTTGGTATGTTTTAGATTTTCCTAAAACGTACCATATCATTCACTTTGCAGAGGAAAAAAACACGAATGACACGTTATATTTGACCACAATCAGTACAAGAGTAATTACTTTGAAAAATTAGGAGCTTTTGGGAGAGTAGATGGTATCTGCCAGTGCATTTACTAATTACTCAGAATAAAAATATCCTGTCTCGGGCTTCCCTGGTGGCGCAAGTGGTTGAGAGTCCGCCTGCTGATGCAGGGGACACGGGTTCATGCTCCGGTCCGGGAGGATCCCACATGCCGCAGAGCGGCTGATCCCGTGAGCCATGGCCGCTGACCCTGCACGTCCGGAGGCTGTGCTCCACGATGGGGGAGGCCACAGCGGTAAGAGGCTCGCATTCCACAAAAAAAAAAAAAAAAAATTCTGTCTCCCCTGATATGTAATGAGCTTCTAGAAATCAATATAAACACCAAAATAAGAAAAAAGTTTAAAAAATATATAAGCAAAAGATATGTACTGTACGTTCACAGAAAGGGAAATATGGCTTTTTTACATATGAAGAAATGCTTAATCTCACATGTAATAAAAAATACAAATTAAAACTTGAGGACTTCCCTGGTGACGCAGTGGTTAAGAATCCACCTGCTAATGCAGGGGACAAGGGTTCTATCCCTGGTCTGGGAAGGTCCCACATGTGGCAGAGCAACTAAGCCCATGCACCACAACTACTGAGCCTGCGCTCTAGAGCCCATGAGCCACAACTACTGAGCCCGTGAGCCACAACTACTGAAGCCTGTGTGCCTAGAGCCCATGCTCTACAACAAGAGAAGCCACTGCGATGAGAAGCCCACACACAGCAATGTCAGAGTAGCCCCTGCTCGCCGCAACTAGAGAAAGCCCGTGCACAGCAATGAAGACCCAACACAGCCAAAATAAATAAATTAAAAAAAAAAACTTGATGAAGAAAATCATAAATTGTCTATGGCAGGATAATCAAACTAAGACAGAAAGGGGAAAAAAACAAAAAAACACAAAAACAAATGACATGTCCCATTTGTGGTAGGCCTTTCCCAATGTGCAATGTGCATCTACATTATACAGTAACCAGTCCTCCTCAAAGCAGGAGGATGAAATCAACCTTTGAGAAAAAGTTGGCCCCTTTCTTCAGATGACAGCATTATAATTCTATGATTAATATATTTCTTTTTCATCTCATACAAGGGGTTGTATTTCTATACATGCATTTTTGACAAAATAAAAAAAACTGATGAACTGAGTACACAATGCTAACCTGTCAATATGTTACATAATTTCTTTGTCTCAAAAATGTATAAAACTGCATCTCTAACTCCTGATCAATGGAGCAGTTCTCAGAGCTTCTGAGAATCTGTTTCCCAGGTTTTAATCTTCAGTTTGGCTTGAATAAAATTCTCTTTTCGTTCTTCATAGCTTGATCATTATTTGATTTTTTGTCGACAAATTACAAGGTACCATTTTTCACCTACCAGTTTGGAAAAAATTTTTTAAAATCTTATACCATATTCACTAGAATGTGAAGAAATAGTTACTTTTAGAAATTGCTATAAGAATTATTTGCCTACAGAGGGCAATTTAGCAATATCAACCAAATTATAAATGTACATCTCCACTGACCAAGTAGTTCCACCCAGACATTTGTCCTATGAATGTACAGATAGACATGTGCAAAAAATCCTATGTACAAGGTTATTCTCTGCAGCCCTGTGTGAAATGGCAAAAGACTATAAACATCCTAAATATCCAGTAGGTCTGGTCAAAGAAATGTTGTTACATCTATATAAGGATTTTTTTAAAAAATGGGAAAGATTTTTATGTAGTAATATGAAACTAACTGAGATGTAATATTAGGTAAAAAAAAAAAGGAACATATAGAACAGTGGGTTGTGTGCTATCATTTGTGTAAACATATTTGTATTCTTTATGCATAGAATTTCTTTGGAAGACTATGCAAGAAAAATTTAACATTGGTTGGAGGAAATTGGGGGCTGAAGGGTGAGTTTTATTTTTCACTGTACACCTTTTTGTATCTTTGAATTTTTAAATATGTGATTGTATTACCTAAGGTTTTTTTTGTATTACCTAAGATTGTATTACCTAACAAAGAATTAAGTTTTTAAAAATTAATGAAAAAAACATAAACCTCCCACATACAGTAATATGGTAGACTAGATATCCCCAAACTGTCCCACTATAAGACACTTAAAACCCTGGGGAAATTTTTTTAAAAACTATTTTAAAATTCGTGGCTAAGCTGACATGAAATTAAGAGAAATCCTCAGAAGTCAGAATTAAAGAGAGAGCACAAAACTAGGAGAGCCAACGAACGCTAAAGCATGATTGCACTAAGGCATCCGTAAATCCCTGGAGAGAAGAACTTGGTGTTCAAGTCTCAGGGAGAAGGACAGAAATACTGCCTGAGGCCCGGGAAGGAGGGAGTCAGCACTCATAGTCTCAAGTAAAGATGGGCCTTTAAAAAGACCCTTAATGAAGCAGTAATCCAGGGAAACATCTATCCCACAAAGGGAGGTAGCAAGAAAACTTGCCAAAGTGGCCTTGACTCTGAGGAGAAGGGCCAGAAGGATGCCCTGGAAGCCTTAACTTTCCAACTCATTGTATAAAGTTAACATCACTTTGATAACCAGAAAAAAAGCAAGAAAAGAACTCAGAGAACATCTTGCTCATGAACATACATGCAAAATCCTAAACAGAGTAGCAGCAAACCAGGTATTGATCAGCAAATATAATACAACATGACTAGGTTGGGTTTATCTCAGATCAGTCTGGTTAAATATTAGTGTCCAAAACCAAAATTCAACTGAGTAAATTTTGAAGATATTATTGGCTTTATTCAACAATTCATGAATCAGGCAGCATCCCATTAGCAGATGGAAAGGAGCACCAAGGAGCTGTACAAAATGAGACACTTTTGTAGGCAGAAGGGAGCAGGAACAAGGTAATCATACTAGTCAAAAAGCAAGTTGGTTATTGCAAGGTCCCTTTTCTTTAGGGGATGGCAGGGGTCTGTCAGGCCGATGACCTAACCAGTGCTGATCAGGCGATCCCTGACTGACTGGTTTAAGATTCCATTTCTGGGAAAGCCAGAAACTGTAATTAAGTCTCGGTTTGGTGACATAGGGCTTAGCGTGACCAACTGCATTTGGGGCCTGCTGTCTTGTTTTCAACATTAGAAAATCTATTAATGCCACTGACCATGTGAACAGTAAAGAAGAAAGGTAATATGATCATCTCAACAGAGACAGAGAAAGCATTGAATAATGATTAAACAAAACTGTAAAAAACTAGGAACCAGATGAAGGCTATCCCTAAAACACTATGGCAGATACCATTCTCAATGATGAAACACTGAAAGCTTAAGAAATGGAACAACATGAAAACGCTTGTTCTCATAACTGATCATTGTTTGATAGGTCCTCACTTGTACAAATAATAAAAGAATAAGAAATAGGGCTTCCCTGGTGGCACAGTGGTTGAGAGTCCGTCTGCCGATGCAGGGGACGCGGGTTCGTGCCCCGGTCTGGGAAGATCCCACATGCCGCGGAGCGGCTGGGCCCGTGAGCCGCTGAGCCTGCGCGTCCAGAGCCTGTGCTCCGCAACGGGAGAGGCCGCGGCAGTGAGAGTCCCGCGTACCACAAAAAAAAAAAAAAAAAAAGAATAAGAAATAAAAGATGGAATGGCTGGAAAGGAAAAAACCAAACTGACATTAAATCATGTAATAGTCTTTAGAGAAAACCACAAGACTCTACAGCCAAGATAATAGAATTAATAAGATCAAGATTGTAGGACATAGGTCACATACAAACCCTAATTGTGTTTCTACATACCAGTAACAGCGAAAAAAAAAGTTGTTTTTTTTTTTACAAAATACCATATATAACTGCAATAAAACAGATAATATACCTAAGAGGAAATCTAACAAAAGACAGATTTATGGAAACAAACTGTGAAATGTAACTGAGAGGTTCATTAGTATAAACTAACAATTCTAACAAACTCCAAATTCTCAATGGTAGAACACAATAGAAGGTTTTTTTCCTTTCTCTCCCAACAGTTCAATGTGGGTATTCAGTGGGAAGACTTCACACAGGGACTGGGGGACCAGATTCTTCTAATCTGTGGCCTCATCATTTCTTGGGGTCTCAGAATCCTCTTCATGATCCCCTGCATCCATCTACAGTAAGGGGAATAGTCAGCAGGAACAGGGTCCCATAGGAGGGCCAGGCCCGGGAGTATGCCACCGAGGAAACGACTGCTCTCCTTCCACTGTTCAGAACCCACCCACCTGGGGCCACACCACACTTCCCGGGAAGCTGGGAAATGTAGTCCTGCGGTGAGCTGAAGAAAAGGGAATTGGGCTCCGTGAACCACCAGGCAGTTCTCAGCTATAGACATGAGACAAGACCAAAATAAATGTTTATTGATAGGAAGACTCAATATCACAAAAGCATTAATTATGCCCAAGTTGACTTTTAGATTCAATTCAATGTCAGCCAAAATTCTAATGGAGCTTTTCATGGAACTTGAACAGCTGATTTTAAAATGTATTTGAAAGAGGAAATGGCCAAAACTAGCCAAAATTTTCCTGAATGGGGGCGGGGTGGGGGGGGGGAACTGCCTTGTCAAGAAATATAACTTACTATTGATATAAAGCTCTGGTCATTTAAATGGTATGGTACTGGTCCAAGGACAGAAAAATACACCAAAGGACCAGAAACAAAAGCCCATAAGCAGTGGATATAGGTATACGCATAACTGATTCACGTTACTGTACAGCAGAAACTAACACGACATTTTAAAGCAACTATACTCCAATAAAAATTAATTTAAAAAAAAGAATAAACATATTAAAAAGGAAAAAAATCCCATAAGCAGAGCCCCATACCTGTGAGTGACACATGATAGGGGAACCACAGGTCTGCAAGGAAAGGACTGACTTTCCAGTGAATAGGGCTGGGATCAGTTAGAGGTCTTTTGTCCACATTATTGTTTTTATTGTTTTATTATTTTTCTTGACAAACAGTTAAATGTGAAAGGTCAAAGTTTAATGGTTTTAAAAGAAAATACAGAATATCTTTAAGACCATGGGGGAAAGGATTTTTAAACATGACACAAAAATGTCATACAAAAAAGGAAATAATTGACAAATTAAATCACACTAAAATCAGGAAGTTGAATTCATCTGAAAAAGCCATGAAGAAACTGAAAAGGCAAACGATAGGCTAGGAAAGTATGTTCTCAATACAAATAACTGACAAGGGATTAGTATCTAAATATAAAAAGAATCCCCACAAATTAATAAGAAAAAGAAAACAACACTGTAGCAAAATAGAAGAAAGACAAGAACAGATTTTCACTAGATAAGGAGACCCAAATGACCAATAAACACATTTAACCATGCCTCAACTCATTAATAGTTATTAATTCATCAATAATTGTGGAAATGCAAATTAAAATTACAGTGAAATATGGCTTTCCACTCACTAGATTGGCAAAATTTTAAATCCCCAATCCAACAATTGGGGACAACAGGCATTCATTTACAAGATGTATACATATGTTGTAAATCGATAAAGCAAAACAAGGGAATAATACATACCTGAGGATGGGGGTTACCTCAGAAAAGTGGGATGAAGGGAGGGGACACACGGGAGGGCGTCCCATTCTCTGTACTTAAACGAAGGTTGGCTACATACACAAATGTTTTTATTATAATTATTATTATGACCTTATATGTGTTTTACATATATATTCTACTGTATACACATATATACATGTTCTATTGTATATAGGAAATATTCCATAATTTTTAAATCAGACTACGAAAACGAGATAAAGACACTATCTTGACTCTGGAAGACTTGAAATATAGTCAAGAAAGCAGAAAACCAAACCATCCCCATACAAGTTGGGTGGGTATTCATGCACCATGAGAACCAAGAGAGAGACATCTGTCCTGCCTAGGAGACCTGGGGAGGCCCTATGGAAGGAAGGAAACTTTGAGTGGAGCCTTGGAGAATGAGCGGGAGTTTTCCAGAGAGAAAGAAGCACCCAGATCAGCGAGACTAGATTTCCAAAGTGGGGCGGAGGTGTCGGGGGAGGCGGGGAGCCGTGGCACAAGAGCCCGAGGAGAGGAAGAGCGCAAGAGCACTGACTGCTCTCACGGGTGTGTCCACGCCACGCACCCATTTCTGCTGTTAGGCTGGAGGCAAAGTGATTGCTGCTGTTGTCCTCGTCGTTGTTTTTCAAGCCACCCCCCACCCCCAGCGCAGCACCTCTAAATGGAAAACCGAATCTCTGAAATAAATGAGATTGTGGTAGGAGCATGAAATGGTCAAGCAACCATGGCCAGTGTGGGTCCATCCATCCTCAAGGTGGTGAGATTCCCCCAGCCTGTCAGACTGCAGGTCTCACTGTGCACCCTTATTACAAAGCAAACAGAGGGAGCTTGTGATGGCGTTTGCAAAGCCCAAGAAAAATGTTGTGGTTATTCTGAGTAAACATAAGCATGGCTTTGAGAGGAAAATACGTTGTGAATTTTGAGATCTGTCTAGATTTTAGATACTTCGTATCTAACCACATCACAGTGCCAAAGAAAGGTAGCAATTTTTCTTTCCCATCAGACCTATAGCCAAACCTATTAATTAACTAAATGACTAAACTGGCGTCCAGCTTTCCCTCGACACCGCCTTCTGTTCTCTGATAGAAAAACTCAAAGGGGGAAGGGGGACAGTACAGTTCTAGAAGGCAAGTAGCCTGAGAAAAGTAGCAGGCCAGTAGGGTTTGCTGCCTTCACAACCAACCGGACGCAGTCACGTCCATCGTGGCCACCACAGTCCCTTAGGGGGTGTGCATGTGGTCCCGTTTTGAACAATGAAGTGAGAAGGGAAGTGCTGCAGAGGCATCTGGGAAAGCATTTCCTGAAGAAGGTCCGTTTTGCCCTTTCTCTTCTTCTTTTCTGCTTGGCCACTGTCACATAAGGACAGGACACTTTGAGTTGCAACGGCTGAGGGCACCACCACCAGGGGAGACAACAAACTGTGGATGGCAGAGTGGGAAAAGAAAGGTCTGAGGTCCTTCATTATATCATGGATACACCAAACCAATTCCAGGATGTCTTACCACCAGACTTCTTGTTACATGAGCGATGAATATCTGATTACTGCTGTTACATTACTTGAGTTTTCTGCCGCGGGCAGCTGAAAGCGTTCTAACTCCTACATATAAATCTAAAGGATTTCCTAGAATAGGATCCCAGGTGTGGAATCTCTAGCTTTAGATTATTGATATATACAGACAAATCTCGCTCCAGAAGAGTTCCAATTTACACTCCCATCAGCATATGTAAGACACCTTCTCACCACAACCTTCTCAATACTGAGTCACTGAGTAATAGCTTTCTTTTAAAATCACTGCTAATTTGGTAGGCAAAACTTACGATCTCAAAATCAGTGTTTGTTCATCTCCATTTGGTGAAGTGAGACGTGACCAGACTTGGCCTAAGAGAGCCTGGTGGCCTCTGGCCCAGGAAGGGGGGCATGGTTGGTCTCAGGCTTTGAGGAGAGGTTTGTTACCCCCATGTTCAGACTGCCTGAGAGTGAAGATCCTTAGAGCTGATGGGCAGAAGAGCTGGTAAATACAGGGAAAGTGGCATAAAAGGAGCTTCCTGAGGCTTTTTATTATCTCCTTGGTTGAAAAATTCTAATATGATTGGACTGGAGCAGGGTCTCAGGCACAGGCATTCTTTGAACTCTCCCAGCTGATGCTAATATGTAGTCGGGTTGGGAAGCACTGATATAGCCCACACTGAAGACCCGGTTCTTGATCATCATCCTGTTCACCTCCGAAAGCTATTTGAGGCTTGTTTTCAGACGTCCTACTCCACAGACTCTCTCATTGGAAAACATCCCTTGACCCTTTTAGTTATAATCTTCATTTGGGATGTCTTTTCTGATCAGAAAATGTTTCCGAAACACCTGCAAATGACTGCAGGGCCAGTGCTCAAGGAACCCCCTACATCTAGCGCCGATGAATCTCAGGCCTGCCCAACCTTCCCTCTAAGCACACCCGAGAAGAAACTCCCTCCTTCTCTGCCTGAGGCAAGGGCCTCACTGTTTCATCCCTGTAGAGTTTACCTCTTTTTTCCACATGGACCCAGTCAGGACTGCATGATGACTACACAGAGAGCAAACAGGAGGGGGGAGCTCCCCAAGAACTCTGGTAGGGGATGTGGGCATGGTAGTGACAGCTGTCTCAGGGTCCACCGTCCTTTTTCTTACCCCTCCAGTCATTGCTGGAAGGACAGACAGACAGGTGTGGAGAACAAGTTATTTGAGGGCAAGGATGAGTGAATTAGCGAGAGTTCCAGTCCCCAAGATGCTGCGGTCTGCCAGGAGCTCCTGGCAGCATCCATTCCTGAACCTCTGTTTGGACCACTAGAGGTGGGAGGGGCTTAAAACTCTGGCTTTGGGATGTTCTGTTAAAGCCCGCTGACCGAAGGTTACCAGACACTCACCTGCAGTCTAAGAAAAAAAGATGTTAGGTTTACTGAACTCGCTGCAGCAGGAGAGGATGGCCCCAGAGGCTCAGGAGAGGCAGCTGGCAGGGGCTTCTCACAGGATGGCCCCAGAGGCTCAGGAGAGGCAGCTGGCAGGGGCTTCTCACAGGACCTGCCCAGTGCTGGGTGATTCTCGGGAGGGATTGGGAAGGTGGGGGGCAACCCTAGACTAGATGCTGTGAAGAAGAACAGAGTATTTTGGTAATTGGACATCTAATGTTATCTAGAAAACAGGGGCACTAGAGTTGGTTGTTAACTGGTGAAGGGAGAGCAGTCACTCAGATTCATCAGAAGAGGGAGTCCGTGAGTCACTTTTGTGTTTGGAGAATGGCCTTGTTCTGTCTCTCCTTCCAAATGTTTCTGAGGGTGAGGGGCTTGCCTGAACATGGCTTCCGTGCAGATTGGGAAACCAACGGCCTGGCTGCCAGCAGGGCCGGCTTTCACATTTTCGGTTCAAAACCCCGTGTTCTTCTTGAGAGCCCAAAGAGAGTGTGCCATCATTTCTTGCCTCAGCAATCCCTGTTCTCTTCACAACAGTGACTACGTGCCTTCAGAGATGGGTCAACAATAACAGTTATAAATAAAATTATCCCAATCAAAACTGTGAAACCCGCTCACCGCATCCTTTTTTCACTGTGTAATTGAACGTCTGCACATTATCTGAAGATGCATCCGTCAAGGAGTTCCTGTTTCCAGAAATGCCCATTCTGTTGTGGGTAACAGAAATCTGAACAGCTTTGCCCTAAATAAACCGGGGTGTTTCTTTCCTTATGTATTGAGAACCCAGAGGAGGGCAGCCCGGGTGAGTTCAGCAGTTCCATTATGCTATCAGAGACGCGAATCTTTGCATCCATCCTCTCGGTCATCCGGGTCGTGGTTGATGTCTGGGGATGACGTACAGGATGGCAGCTTCACCTTTAGCACGATGACTGCATTCTGAGAGCGAAGAAATGTAAGAACAGAAGACAAAAACTCATGCTACCTGGCTCTGCCTCTTTAAAGAGCTTTCTGGGAAGCCTCCATCTATCAACTTCAGCTTCTGTCTCATCTTCCTGCACGATGTCACGTGGTTATCCCAACGCAAGGAACACCGGGGGATGTTTTCCTAGCCTGGCTTACAGAACCACGTGCCAAAATTGAGTTCCCTCAGGGAGGTAGAAGTGGAGAATGGATATCCGGAGGGCCGCCAGCGTCTGAGTCATGCACCCCTTAGGTCCCTGCAAATCTTCCCTTACTGAGAAACAAGTTTCCTAGGTGTGTTAGTTATATATTGGAGGTGGAACAAATTACTCCAAAACTTAACGGCTAAATACAACAAGCGCTTATGATCGTACACAATTTCTGAGAGTCGGGATTCTGGGAGCGGCTTAGCCGGGTGGTCCTGGCTCAGGGTTTCTCATGAGGCTGCAGGACTTGAAGGCTTAAATGGGCTTAAAGGATCCACTTCCAGGATGTCTCACTCACATAGCCCTTGGCTGGACGTCTCAGTTCCTCACCCCCTGGGCCTTTCCCAGGGCTGCTTGGGTGTCCTCACCAAGTGGTGGCTGGCTTCTCCCAGAGCCAGTGATCCAAGGAGACAAGGAGGATGTCGTGATGCCTTTTATGACCTGGTCACACACCATCTCTTCCATCATATTTTATTCGTTAGAAGTGAGTCACTAAGTCCAACCCACACTCAAGGAAAGAGCGATTAGCGTCTGCCTTTTGCAGGGAGGAATGGATGTATTTGTGAAGACATTCAAAAACCACTTCCTCCTGGGTGGACTGCCCCTGAGCTATTCTGACCCCTCTGACCTCACGCCCTCCTTTATATCTCTTCCCTCCTTGCCTCACTCTCCCTCTTTCTTTTCCCTCTTCCTTTTTCTTCTCTGTCACGAGTTCTCCTGGGTTTCCTACCCTCTGGCATGTGATTTCCTATGTATCCGGTAGCAGAACAGCCTTCCTCCCCCAAAAGCCAAACTCCCCTCAAAGCCCTTCTAAGATTCTGGTGGCTGAAAGTCAGCAAGGAACAAGGCACGAGGATGGGGTGGGCTGATACCGGTGTTGATTCTGAGGGTCTGATCAGGGTTCTGAGAACCAAAAAGATCATGGAACCTCCACCCTCCTCCTACGCATAACTCAAAAAACCAAAACAACACTAGGCTGCAAAAGACAGATAATGAAGTTCAACAAAACTTCTGACTTTTCTCAGAACTATTTTGCTAGGGTTTTTCTTTAAATATGGAATATCAGATTCTTCCTCTGCATTTGTCACTGTTGTTTTGTCTCCCAGCTTTGCAGGAGCTCAAAATACCTGCTTAGCCTCGCCAGTAATTCAGCCCTGGTGGATGAGTCACACCTAAAATGATAACAACTATGAAATGAGCTCCAGGCTGCTCTGACTCACAAATGCTTGAGGAATGTATGAAGAATCCCTATAGTACTTTCAAACTGGTGCCCATCCCACCCACTGTACTGGCCATCCCTGGGGGCCTGGCAGCTAGTAACTGCTGCGGCCCAGGTTACTAGTTATCTCCCGATATCCATCTTTCCCGTCTTCTGTAAATAACAGAAGTTCCCATTTTTCACTGGGCTCATGTCTGTCTGGAATAAAGACCATCTTTCCCAGCCTCCTTTGCCACTAGGTATGATCATGTCTGTAGGTCTGGCTAATGGAATGTAAGCAAAAGTGTTATACGTGATTTCTGGGAAATGTCCTTAAAGGGAGATAACATGCCCTTCTTTGTCCAGTTCTCCGTCCTTCTATCTGAAATGGGAACAAAATGGCTGGAGCTCAGCACCCATTTTGGGCCGTGAGGTTAAAGTCACACACTGAGGATGGCAGAGTAATAAAGTAGAAGGAGGGACTTCCCTGGTGGCGCAGTGGTTAAGAATCCACCTGCCAATGCAGGGGACACGGGTTCTATCCCTGGTCCGGGAAGATCCTACATGATGTGGAGCAACTAAGCCCGAGCGCCACAACTACTGAGCCTGCGTGCCACAACTACTGAGCCTGCGCTCTAGAGTCCACGAGCCACAACTACTGAGCCGCGAGCCACAACCACTGAGTGTCACAGCCTGCGCTCTAGAGCCTGTGCTCCACAACAAGAGAAGCCACCGCAATGAGAAGCCCGTGCACCGCAACGAAGAGTAGCCCCCGCTCGCCGCAACTAGAGAAAAGCCTGTGCGCAGCAATGAAGACCCAACGCAACCAAAAATTAATTAATTAATTTTTAAAAATAATAAAAGTAGAAGGAGCCTGCATTCCTCATGATCTTGGGCCTTCTGTAGCAGCTCTGGACTGCTTATCCTTCAATTTCATTAACATGAAAGGGAAATGAACTTCTATATTTTTCTAACCAGTGTTAATGGGTTTCTGACACTCGCAGCTGCCCCTAATCCTAGTGTTACATTTCTTTTATGAACCTGCCCACTGTGCATAGGGACTCCTCCTCTCCTCTCTGATGGCCTGTCTAGTTTCTGACCCTTGCCCTGTCCCTGTCCCCTTGGGGGCTGGTCTTCCTGATCATTCTCTGTTCCCTAAGAATCTGCTTTGAGACCTAGTCTGTGACCTGTAAGTGTACTCTCTCACCCCACTCCAGACTTCTCCTCCCTCACTGCCCTTCTGGTTACCTCTTAGGAAGGCTGGAGTAGGGCCCCGCAGAGGAAGGAAAGTGGCTGCACAAAGCAGAAATAACCCAGGGGTGCCGACTCATGGGGGCATGCTCACTGCAAAGTCATGTCTGTCCAAATGGAGGATCCTTCCTTGCCCTCCTTGACCTTCCCCACAGCTTCAATTCACTTTGTGCCAAATTAGAGCCATTTGGGTTTAAAATATAACTTAAAAAACTACAGCCAGTGTGGAGGAGTTATGGGACTATTTTCCATTTGCAGTTTACTGTGAATTAATTTAGTCCAATTTCTTTCCTTATTCATTCTTTCATTAAACATTCACTAAGAGCCTCTAAGAGAGAGAGACAGACAGTTAGATAGATATAGATAATTTATTATCTGACAGATCTGGAGGTCAGAAGTCCCACATGGATGTCACTGGACTAAAATCAAGGTGTCAGCAGGGCTGGGTTCCTTTGAGAGAATCCATTTCCACACCTTCGCCAGCCCCTAGAGGCTGCCCATACTCCTTGGCTCCTGTCCCTTTCTGCCATCTTTGAAGCCAGCAACAGCCAGTTGAGTTCTTCTCATTGCATCTCTCTGACCTTTCTTTTCATCACTCATCTCTCTCGGAGCACAGCAGGGACAGTTTCCCAGCTTCCTGTTCTCAGACTCAGGTGTAGATTGGGCCCCACCCAGATAATCAAGAAAAACAGCCTCATCTCAAGGTCTGTAACTTTAACCACATCTGCAAAGTCCTTTTTGCCATATAAGGTCACATATTCACAGGTTCCAAGGATTGGGACAAAGGTATCTTTGGGGGCCCCCAAATCCTTAAATCTACAAGCCCCAAAGCCACTGCCCAGAGCAAATTTTCTTAAAATCACTTTTCCTCTCCCATCCACTTCTGCCCAAAGCTCCAACTGCTTTTGCATCTCTTTCCTCCATATTCCCCAGACAAACCCCCAGGCCCAGCTCCTGAGCTGCTTCCTTTATCCTGGCACCCCCTCCATCCTGGGATTGGGGAGACAAAAAGTCACAAAAGGAAACCTCTCTAGTGGGCAGGAGAGTCCCCTCACACTGGTTTCTGCTTGTTGGTGTGGGCTGTAACCACCACTTATAACTCGGTTTCTTTGGGAAACCATGTTAGGGGCTCAGGTGAGGTCCGCAGCTGACATCGCGCTGGCGGGTAACAGGCAGAGGCGTCTATCTGTTGGAGACCTCTGCTCCTCGTCCCCAGTGCCCCACTGATGACCAGGGACACATGGGTCCCCAGCTTCTTTCCCCTCCTAGATCCCGTCCCTCGCAGCGCCATTGGCTGCGACGACCTTGACCCGCAGCGAGGGCACCTGGAGTTCTCCAGGTCCGGGCCGAGCCTGGACGAACTCTGGAACGACATTTCCTGCTTCCACGCCCTCCTCCTCCTGCCTCCGACTCTTCTCCCTCCAGCTCTGGCCCCTCGCGGGTCACAGACGCCCTCCAGCCTCCGCCCCTCGCTGCGACCGCCCCTGGCAACAGTCTCCATGGCGCACACCGTACGCTGAAAGCCACCCGACCTTAAGGGAAGCAGGGACCAGGCGCCCGAGTGAGGGTCAGTGGCCGCAGGCCAGTGGCCGGGAGCGTGCAGGATGAGCGCGAGGTTGCTCCGGCACCCCGAACTGGCAGGCCCCTGGTTAGATGCTCCAGACCGGCTGGGACCTGGGCTCTGTGGAGGTTGTACTTCTGCGCCTCCCCCGCCCCAGCAACACCGGCCCTCCCCACCCGGACATCCCCAGGGTAGGAATTTCCGGCCTCGGTGGGTAGTGAGGATTCTTTCCGGAATCTGTTGAAATTGTTGCGTGCAGAGGCGCACGTCTGGGGTCTTGAAGAAGGCACCCAAAGCAGCCCCTCCTTTCCCTCCCTCTCCTTGTCCCCTGAGAGCCAGCCGCTGTTGGAGCTGGGCTGGCAGGGGACTCAGAATGGGGGATCTTTTTCCCCATCTTCCTCGGGACAGGGGGCAGGGCCCTCGGCCCAAACTCTCACCCCCTCAGCCCCCATCCCCACCGTCCCACTTCCAGGAGCGTCACAGCCAGACAAGATGAGAAAACCTATCATGGGGTGGGGTATCTACTCCTTAGGCCCCCAACAAATATTCATTAACTTACTAGCCAATCCGTGCTGGCCTTGAGTACCTAGGTAGCTGCTAACCTGGGCCACACATTTACACATTTATGGAAATGACAGAAATAAATGCTCATGATAAAATATTAAGTGAAAAACTCAAGCTTTAAGAGGGTCTTAATAGCTTTAAGAGGGTCTTAATAGAATGTATGTGTGCATACTTCGTGCTTCTGTAAATACCCAGAAAAAGCTGATGAGAAATACTTGATATTGTGAACAGTAATATTGTATAGCACCTGTCTTAGTCAGCTTGGGCTGTCATAATAAAATACCAAAGATGACAGAAATCTGTTTTTCACAGTTCTGGAGGCTGGAAATCCAAGCTCAAGATACTAGTAAGGTGGGTTTTATTTTGAAGCCTTTTCTCTTGGTTTGCAGGTGATGGCCAATTCAACAGCTTAGGGGTTGGGGGTGAGGGGGGTAATCCTCTGGTATCTCTTCGTATAAGGGCACTAATTCTATCATTAGGGTCTCATCCTCATGACCTCATTTAATGCTAATTACCTCCCAAGTGCCCCATACCGTCACACTGGAGATTAGGGCTTCAACATAATGAATTTTGGGGGGTGCAAATATTCAATCCATAAAGGTATCTAATAGGTGGTACCTTAGAGTGGTTACAGATTTGGGCTGTGGAGCCAGACTGTCTGAATTTGAATCCCAATCCCAGCACTTACCAGTGTCTGCCCTTAGACAAATCACTTAACCTCACTATGCCTCAGGTTCCCTCCTGAGCATTTACTATGTGCCAGGATCTGTTCTTAGCATTTGTCATGTACTAACTTATTATTCCTCATAACAATTCTCTGTCACCATCATTTCCATGTTACTGATGAAAAGAACTTTACAGTTGTTATCTCATTTAATCCTCACAAATGTCAAAGAGGTAATATTCCCACCATTTTTACAGATGAAGAAAATGAGGTCCGGGGAAGTGAAGTTGATTACCCACAATCACCCCACTAATAACTGACAGACACAGGATTCAAACCAGTTCTGCTTGACCCAAAGCCTGGGACGACCACTTCTCACCCACACAGTCTCTCATGATGCCATGCAGTGTTTGCCAATTGCCTGATGATAAGCATCGCCCAAGATGCTTTCCAGAAATGGTCTTGAGAGTCAGTAAGCTCAGTTCTGTTTCCAGCCAGAGCAAACCCCTTCTTTCCCTTTCCAGGTCTCGTTTTTGTTCCATGTAAAACAAGAAGTTAGACCAGGCCCAAGATGGCAGATAGGTTTGGGTAGCTGCCAAGTCTGGTTTTCTGCAGCAGCTGCCGGAGCACACAGCTGTGAGCAGAATTCTGGGGCTACAGCTGGGTGGTAGCCATGGGTCGGGGGACTGGTAGGGTGAATAATTATCTTGGTTTGCCCAGCATTTTCCTGGTTTTAGCACTCAAAGTCCTGGGACAGTTGGTCATCCTAGTGATGGCTTAGATGGATTAGACAACCTATCAACTCCCAAACAGAGCTATTAATAATGTGATTTTCCCTTACCCCAGTACCTGTGTCTCTACATTCTTCTGGGTTCACTCTCCCTTTCCAGAATGTTTTTCACTCGTGATGGGTTGATTTGTTATGCAGCAATAGGATACTAATGCAAGTGTGACCTAATTTGAAAATGTGAACTACCCCCAGTAGCTCACATGGCATCTAACAGATGTTGCTAGCTTTCTCTTGAAAATTTAAAATATCCCGAAGTGCCCTGTAAGTTTGCGGTGCCTCCGTGCACCTCAGTACACAGTTTGGGATCTGTGACTCTGAGACATGAAGCATTTCTAGAGACAAAGAGGGATATTAAATAACGTCAAAAGGGTATATCCCCTAGGAAAATTTATCAGTTCTAAATTTGTAGGTACCTAGTAACATAGCTTTAAAATATATAAGACAAAAATTTATGGTACAAATAATAAATGCTGGAGAGGGTGTGGAGAAAAGGGAACCCTCCTACACTGTTGGTGGGAATATAAATTGGTGCAGCCACTATGGAGAACAGTATGGAGGTTCCTTAAAAAACTAAAAATAGTGTTACCATATGATCCAGCAATCCCACTGACAAAATCAGTACTGATTCTTGCAGCCAGCAGAATAATAATAACATCAATAATAATAAAAAAAGTGCTTCCACTATGTGCCAGGCATTGTGCAGTGCTTTATAAACTTATCTCATTTAACCCTTATGACAACCATAATCCATTTTACAGATGGGGAAATGGAGGCTTGAAGAAGAGTGTTTATAACTTATCTGAGGCCTCCCAGTGAATCAAGTGGTGGAGACAAAACTAAAATCCATGTCTGCTCCCCTCCAAAGCCCACATTCTTAACCACTGTAATTACTGCCTGGCAAGAATTATGTCTATGAAGAGGATTATGACACTTTTAAATCAATGTGTCCTTGGAAATATTTAGTATCCACTATTAATGTTAATCGTGTTCCTTAATAATTGAGTTCCATGCGTACTGCCCACATTTTAAACAACCTAAAAGAACCTTGTCCCATGAGTATAGACCTTGCAAATTGACATTTTCTGCTCTCTTTTGATTCCCCACTCCCATTTTAAGATTAGTGAAGCACTGAGACTTCCCTGGTGGCACAGTGGTTAAGACTCTGTGCTCCCAATGCAGGGGGCCCGGGTTCGATCCCTAGTCAGGGAACTAGATCCCACATGCATGCCGCAACTAAGAGTTCGCATGCCACAACTAAGGAGCCCAAGTATCGCAACTAAGGAGCTGGCGAGCCGCAACTAAGGAGCCCACCTCCTGCAACTAAGAAGCCCACCTGCTGCAACTAAGACCCAACACAACCAAATAAAATAAATAAATAAATAAAAGTAGGAAACTTTCTAATGTACACATGTATATCTGCAAAAAAAAAATCTGCACTCAAAAGACTCTTTAAAAAAGAAAAAAAGATTAGTGAAGCACTTTATGATTTTCAGAGAAGGGTATGCAGCAATATTTGCTAACTTTTAGTGGGGAAAGTGTGATCTGCTCCTTAAAAAGACATCTGTGTGTTGGGTTTCAGGGCAAGTTACTGTTTTCAGAATCCAAGTGGAATCTAACACTATGAAACAATACCAAGAGAAAAGGAAGGAAAACGAAAAACTAAAGGAGCACCCCTACCCATTGTTCCAACTCTTCAAAAGTTTCTGAAAACATATGAGAAGCATTGTGCACAGACTCAGACGTCCGTGTGTCCAGCCATCAAAAGGGACTTGAAAACCAGCATCAACCATGAACGGATTCTCAGGAAGGTGAGTGTGTCCTCTCCTTCCCTTATTCTTCCCTGAAATGAATTGATGAGGGTTTCCTCCCAAGGAACATGGGTCCTTAATCCCCTCAAGCCCAGAACTGGTGGTGTCACCCGCTCTGCATTCCTGCTGCGTGCTGTCCAAAGCCTGACTCTGGCACCAAGGTCTGCTCAGCACTTCTCCTACCATCCCCCTCCTCTCTCCCAATCTGCCCACCCCCATCCTTCCAGCAGGTCTGCCTTGTCTCACACCATTTCACTTCTGGAACGGACAACCCACCCCTCCTCCCATTCCACGTCTGGAGAACCCAGCTCAAAAACACCACTTCTGTCATCATTGCAGGACCTCCCTCCCCAGCACTCCTGACCCCTCCAAAAGAATGTCTCCTTGCCTTGACAGCTGGCGTGTCCAGGCCATCAGGCCAGACTTGCACACACCCACGCCTCCATTCTCACTTGGAGGGAGAGCAGCAAACACATCATTTGGATTTCAGAAAAAAATCTGATGTCTTATCTTTGCTGAGATTAAATCTAGGGATTGGGTATAAGGGGAAAAGAAGAGAGGCCAGCAGTGAAGCTAAGTGGTCAACTCTTGGGACGGAGTACCTGACAGACCAGAAGGAGGAGACTGGCACCCAAAGACAGACTGTCCAGCTTTACAACTTTTCTATCACCAGCCCAGAAAGACAGTCTGTGTTTTAATAATCACATGCCTACTGATTTCCTAAAATGCTGCGTTAAACAAGACAACAAATTAAACAAAATAATTAGATAGAGACAGGTGCTTTTAAAAATCATTGCTTTGGACTTTCCCTGGTGGCATAGTGGTTAAGAATCCGCCTGCCAATGCAGGGCACATGGGTTCGAGCCCTGGTCCGGGAAGATCCCACATGCTGCGGAGCAGCTAAGCCCCTGAACCACAACTACTGAGCCTGGGCTCTAGAGCCCGTGAGCCACAACTACTGAGCCCATGTGCCACAACTACTGAAGCCTGCCCGCTTAGAGCCCGTGCTCCGCAACAAGAGAAGCCACCTCAGTGAGAAGCCCATGCACCATGCGGAAGACAGCCCCCGCTCGCCACAACAAGAGAAAGCCCGCCCTTAGCAATGAAGACCCAACGCAGCCAAAAATAAATAAATAAAATAACTCACTGCTTTAACGTGACTTTCACACAAATCCATTACACCCATATTTTTCCTGAATGTGTTTGGGGGTGGAAGGGTGATTACATTTCACCCCACACAAAGAGACCCTCCTGGACTTCCTCTCTACCATCTCTCTCTTTCGCCTGAACTCCCACTTCCCAGGGCAGCTGCCCTCCTCCCTCTCTCCTCTGGTCCCTTTGGTCTCTCCCTCTCCACCTCTTCTACTCTCCTGTTCCCCACCTGCCCTCCTAGGTCTTTCTAATTCCTTCTTTTGCAGTTGCTTCTCTGGGCTCCCCCTGCACACACACATCTCCCAGCTCATCCCAATGGAGGAGCTTCCCAGAGTCATCCTTTTTGTGGTAAAATAATTACTAATTCATTTTTTTCCTATGTAGTTTTTATAATTAGGCTGCACTACTTAATCACAAGGGTTCGTCATAAATCTTGTCCAAGTTTATAACCTCGTCAGCAATGTTTTCCAAACATTTTAAATTACAATCACCATCAGAAATATAATTAACATCATGACCCAGTATATAAGTACTGGAGTGAATCAGTATGACCATAAGAGCTGTTTATGTTGGGTGGGTTGCTTTGGTTGGGTCTCCATTTTGATTTTGAATATCACTAAAATAAAGGTCTCATGAGACAATTACTCCTTACAGCATAGTATACACTCAGATCATCTCCCTTCTTTTCTATTTCATTAAAGAAAGAAAAAAAAAGGTGGTTACAATCCACTAAATTGATATCCCGACCCAAAGAGGGACAGTAACATGCTGGAAAAATCTCTGCCCTGTGGGACTTTTCATGGAGCTTTGCATATGGCAGGAACACCCTAAGTTTGTGTTGAATTATCACCCCAATGCACACTTGATCCACAGATAATAACTATTTTAAATGTTCTTATGGTGTTGTCTAATGACAATATTCTTCCTCCACGTATTTTACGACCTCTCTTTATGGTGCCCACCTGTAGCTTTTTTCTTACATTCTAGTTTATACTTGTAAGACCTGATGACCCCCCGCCAAGCATCCTACCAATTTCCTTGGAACCTTTGCTCATGACAGCCCAGGATGAGTGTTACATGCTGGGGAGAGAGATCTGCATCTGCGGCTTTCAGCTGAGCAACCCAGAGATCACCAGACTCTTGAGTCATGCGTTTTAAAAATAGCTCTGCAGTTAACCTTAAAATTGAATATAAGCATATTACATCATGTGTTCCAGCTATAATTTATTTGGTTGTTTTGGAAAAAAACCAAGTATTTTTAATGAAGTATTTCAAACATATAAAAGTGTAAAAAATAATAGAACTGACATCTATGTACTCACCGTCATGTAATATACTTTTTAGGGAATGAAAATTGCATATAATAGCTAAAGTGTCATCTTACTTCCTTTCCCTCATCTACTTCCCAGAGGTACTACTAGCCTAGAGTTGATGTGTATCAACCCCGTGCATGTTTTTATACTTTTTTGACATATGCATGTATGTTTTTACTTACATACATGGAATTGTATGATGTGTATGATTTTGTGGCTTACTCTTTTACTTATGTTGTCAAGATTTCTCCATGCTTATTACTTTTGACTGTTATCATATCACACATAATCTTCATTCCTGAATGACAGTTTTGCTGGCTATACACTTATAGATTAAATACTATTATTTTTTAAATTGAACTTCCGTTATTGTGACTGAGAAGTCATGGACAGGACTTTACTTCTGGAAAGAGCAAATCAGATAATTCAGATCAATCCTTTTGCTGAGGGCAACAAGAAGCTACAACACACAATATGGGATATAAAGCAGCTTGATTTCTACTTCACATCATACCCCAGAATCAATTCCAGATGGATTATAAATTTAAGGCAAAACAATAAAGTTTCTAGAAGGTACTATAGGACAATACCATCATGACTCTGGGGTTGAGAAAAACTTCTCAAACAGGACCCAAAAAGCACTAATTTTTCTAGTCTTTTGCCTTTTTGAAAATCCCTTGTTTTATTTCTCTGTGTTCAACTTTTATTTTATAATCTAATAGTTTCAATAATCTGAATTATTTTAGAGTCTGATATTCCTGACTCTTGCTTCTTCTGACTCTTACTTATGGTGACATTTCTTTTTATGTTTTTGTCATTTCTTTTTGACTGTAAATTCATATTTCATGAAAAAAAAATAGTTGTAGCAATTCCTTGAGCTCTGATTTGCAGACAGCTTTCTCCAGAGAGGTTTCTGCCACATACTCAGAGCTACATGAAACTAAATTCTTGACCTGAGGTTTCTTTGAGCCATCCAAGTGATGTTAATTCAGGGTGCAAACCTGTGCTAAGGCTAGTTTGTGAGTTCTCAGGGGTTGTGTTTTTTTCCATATGCTCAGTATCAGTTTGAGATGGGCCATTTTCCCTGGGATCCTTTGAGGAAGGGAGAGTTGGGTTTATTCCCAGTTCATCCTTAGTCTAAGGACATAGCACTATAATCCACTTTACGTTTTGGGCCACACCTCTATGTAGGATTTCCTGTTGGACTCTTCACCTTGGGCCTAATCTCCTATCCCCTGGACTGTATGATCCATTACAATCAAAGCTCAGATCTGCTGTTTTAGTGATGCTCTCAAAAGGAAACCTGGCCTCAGTGCCCTCTAGGGTCCTACTTTCTCTCATTCATTGACCTTTGTGTATTCCTCACTAACCTGCCAGTCAATGAACACATTTTAAAAAGATATTTTTAAAACTCTTAGAAGAACGTATGCGGAAAAGCTTCATGATATTGGATTTGGCAATGATTTCTTGGATATGACACTAAAAGCACAGGCAACAAAAGAAAAACTAGACGCATTGGAGTACATCAAAATGAAAAACTTCTCTGCTTCAAAAGACACAATCAACCGAGTGAAAAGGGAGAAAATAATTGCAAATCATATATCTGATAAGGGCTAATATCCAGAATATATGAGTTCTTTAACTCATATAACTCAACAACAAAAAAAATAAGCAACCTGATTTAAAATGGTCAAAGGACTTGAATAGACATTCTCCGAAGAAGATATACAAATGACCAATAAGCGCATGAAAAGATGTTCAACATCATTAATCATTCGAGAAATGCAAATCAGAACCACAATGAGATACCATCTCATGTCAACTAGGAGGGTTACTATCAAAAAAAGCAGAAAATAATATGTTGATAAAGACGTAGAGGAATTGGAACCTTTGTGCACTATTGGTGGAAATGTAAAATGGTGCAGCCGCTATGGAAAATAGTATGGCGGTTCCGCAGAAAATTAAAAAGAGAACTACCCTATCATCACTATGTATCATCTGGGTACATACCCAAAAGAATTCAAAGAAGGGTCTCAAAGAGATATTTGTACATTCATGGTCATAGCAGCATTATGCACAAAATCCAAAGATGGAGGCAACCCAAATATCTATTGACAGATCAATGGGTAAACAAAGTATGGTATATACTAGAATATTATTCAGCCTTAAACAGAAAGGAAATTCTGACACATGCTACAACGTGGATGAACCTTGAAGAACTCATGCTAAGTGAAATAAGTCAGAAACAAAAGGGTATTGTATCATTTCACTTATATGAGGTACCTAGAGTAGCCAAATTCAGAGACAGGAAGTAGAATGGCAGTTACCGGGGGCTGCAGGGATGGGAGAATGGGAGCGTTTGTTTAATGGGTACAGAGTTTCAGTCTTGCAAGATGAAAAAAGTTCTGGAGGTGAATGGCGGTGAGGCTTGCACAATAATGTGAATATACTTAATGCCACTGTACTTTACCCTTAGAAATGATTAAGATGGTAAATTTTATATGTATTTGACCACAACTTAAAAATAAAATTTTAAAAAGATATTTTAAATATATAACCAGAATTTTTGGTTGTTTTTATTCAGATGGTTAGTCAGGGTACCCAGTCTATCCAAGCTGGAAACAGAAAGCTGTCCTTGAATGTTCACAGTGATCCTTAGCAGTTCCTTAAATTGTACCCTTCTCGGTAATCTGGAGGCTGCTGAGGAATTCTATCCGAGATGGCCGTGGTCTTGCCCACAGCAGTGCGGGTGCCCCAGGGAGCAGTGCTGGTGCCCCAGTGGGGGGACACTGCAAACCACTGGCTGAGATCTTCAGGACTTGGTCCAGAGTTTGTTTTGCACAGACCAATGTTAGCATCAGCAGTGATGTGTCACATGGCCTCCTCTGTCAGAAACACAGCTTCAGAAATCTGATCCAGCACTCAAACTAGACTTTCTCTCATTAAAGAGGCCTCAGGCACCAGCTCCGTAGTTAAAGTTGCAAGGGCTTGTTTATGCTCAACCGAGGTATAATTTGGAATCCTTTTTTTTTTTTTTTAAGACAACTAATGCAGCATTTTATTGACAATGGAAACCAACACATCAGTAAAACAGAACAGAAAGTTCATAAACATACCTAATGACTATAAAGCAAACAGACAAACAAAACTAACACCTAATAAAGGTACTAAATCAGTTGGGTAAGAGTGGATTATTCAATAAGAGGCAGAATCTACAAAAGGAAAGTTAAATTTGACAGCATTATGAAAAATACTTCCACATAAAGCAATTCACAAATTAAAAAAACAAACTGCAAAGGCACAGCAAAACAAAGCAGATGGAATATTTTTGCAAAATAAATGACATTTAGAAGATTTAGATCCTTATTCAGTACCTAGAATATAAGAAAAACAGAAAAATGTGCAAAGAATACAAATGGGCGATTAATGAAAAGAAAAGCAAGAGAAAGAAAGGAAGAAAGAAAGAAATACAAGCATAAATAAGTTTAAGAAAATTATTAACTTTACTACTAACCAAAGAAATACAAATTAAAACAGCAGTTATTTTCACCCATAAAGTTTCCTTTTTGCTAAAACTAAGAGAGCTGGTGGTTGGCAATGATGAGGTTAAATACCACTCTAAGCTATTTGCAGAGAATTTAAATTGATTCAGCTTTTCTGGGTAGCGTTTTGTTTTGTTTTGTTTTTAACATCTTTATTGGAGTATAATTGCTTTACAATGGTGTGTTAGTTTCTGCTTTATAACAAAGTGAATCAGTTATACATATACATATGTTCCCATATCTCTTCCCTCTTCCGTCTCCCTCCCTTCTACCCTCCCTATCCCACCCCTCTAGGTGGTCACAAAGCACCGAGCTGATCTCCCTGTGCTATGCGGCTGCTTCCCACTAGCTATCTATTTTACGTTTGGTAGTGTATATATGTCCATGCCTCTCTCTCGCTTTGTCACAGATTACCCTTCCCCCTCCCCATGTCCTCAAGTCCATTCTCTAGTGGGTCTGTGTCTTTAGTCCTGTCTTACCCCTAGTTTCTTCACGACTTTTTTTTTTCTTAAATTCCATATATATGTGTTAGCATACGGTATTTGTCTTTCTCTTTCTGACTTACTTCACTCTGTATGACAGACTCTAGGTCCATCCACCTCACTACAAATAGCTCAATTTCGTTTCTTTTTATGGCTAATATTCCATTGTATATATGTGCCACATCTTCTTTATCCATTCATCCGATGATGGACACTTAGGTTGTTTCATCTCCGGGCTATTGTAAATAGAGCTGCAATGAACATTTTGGTACGTGACTCTTTTTGAATTATGGTTTTCTCAGGGTATATGCCCAGTAGTGGGGTTGCTGGGTCATATGGTAGTTCTATTTGTAGATTTTTAAGGAACCTCCATACTGTTCTCCATAGTGGCTGTATCAATTTACATTCCCACCAGCAGCGCAAGAGTGGAATCCTATCTCTGACCAACATGTCATTACCTCACAAAACCCTAAATCCTCCGAACCCCACCAAAGTCACTTTCAGGCTTAAATTCTGAACTGAGGGAATTCTCAGGTTGCGGTGATTCTAATTGCTAAAAGGTGGCCTTCCTGATTTGATACTCTCTGCTATCAGGTAGGGATTTAACTGTCATTGTGATCCTTTGTTATCGCAAGAAATGACCTGGCCTTAGGCTTGTGCTTATATTGTGCTACAATATATCTTCTCTCATCATAAAGCTTGATGTTTCCTGTACAATTTTTCAATGAGTCTTCATTTTAAAGGGAAATTATTTTGTGTTCATGCCACTTTCTCCTTGGGTAATTAGTTATCTTAGAAGCCAAAATGTTGAGGTAATTAACATGAGTGACTTTGAAGTAACTTATAAAAACACAGAGCATATTTATCTTCATCGTGTCAGCACTTTTTACCTTGCGTTCTCAGGCTTTGCTTCTGGAATCGAAGGGGCGCAACCCCTGCCCGTTTACCACCCTCAAACTCATTGATTGCAGGATGGATCCGTGGTCTTTGGGGAGACTTGGGAGGGCTCTGCAGTTCAGCAGGTGCATTTTCTTGTCCTCGATTACTGCAAGTAAGGTGGAATGCGGAGTTGCTTCAAGGCCCTTCCTGCTGTCAGCGGGGGGAGGCAAAGGCAGGGGAGGGAAATGTCCTGGTTCCTTGTGCTTCATCAAGTCATCGCTGAAAGGGGACACTGTGAAGCGTCCTTAGAGTTCATGTCCCTGAGTAAATGTTAGGGTTCTCAAAAAGAGTCACTAGGGCTTCCCTGGTGGCGCAGTGGTTGAGAGTCTGCCTGCCGGTGCAGGGGACACGGGTTCGTGCCCCAGTTCAGGAAGATCCCACATGCCGCGGAGCGGCTGGGCCCGTGAGCCATGGCCGCTGAGCTTGTGCGTCCAGAGCCTGTGCTCCGCAACGGGAGAGGCCACAACAGTGAGAGGCCCGCGTACCGAAAAAAAAATAATAATAAAAGAGTCTCTAGTCATTCATTTATTCCTTCAATAAATATTTGTTGAAGGCCAGTTTGTACAAGGCATGGTGCTTGTTGCTAAGGAACATATAAATATATTTAAGGCAGTGCCACTGTCAAGGGAGTCCTCGGTATAGTAGAGGGAGGAGACGTGCTCTTGATTATGTATAGTGCAAGGAAGAAAGTCTGAATATCACAAAATATGTCCATATACATTTTAGTGGTAGCTTGGATAAGGGAAACCACGATTCCCTAGGTGATGGGTCAGTATTCACCAGGAGAGGAGGTGGGAGGAAGGGTAGTGATAATAACAATAATAACAATAACAGCTAATGGTTATTGAGTGCTTACTGTGTGCCAAGCACAGTGCATGGATTTTCTCATTTCTTCTCCCAACAATAAATAGATGTTTACCATTACGTAGAGATGTATGATACATAATGATAGATATGTACCATTTCTAACCCTTGAGTATAGATGAGGAAAGACTCAGGGGGATTAATTGGTTTGTTCAAGGCCATTCAGCTCTTAGGGATGGAGTCTAGATGTGAATTCAGGTGTCTGAATCAGAGCCCACCTCTGATCCATGCTACTAGATTGCTGGGGTCTATAATTTACCATCCATAAATAATTTCAAACTGCTTGTGTGATCTGGGGTAGGTCACGCGACTTCTCTGATCTATAATGAGATGATCTCTTCCACTTCCTAAGTCTATGATTCTGTGATTCTTCCCATGGAGTCAGGTGCTGCCTTGTACTCAAAAGGCCAGTGGGCTGTGAAGTGAAAGAGATGAGTCATGCCTGAGAAGTGGTATCACAATGACACCAAGGCCCCATTAAAGGACTAGGATCTTATTAGGGCCCTGGCAGTGACAGTGGACAAGTCCATCGGCAAGAGCTGGGGGGACAGTGGACAAGTCCATCAGCAAGAGCTGGGGGGAGCCAGTGTTCTGTGGAGGTTCTCCAGCTTTCTGAATTGCTGGGAGAAGCCGTAGTCAGGGTCTCCTAACACAGGGCCGCAGAAGGTCAGGCTCCTTGGGATACCATGCAGTGACGCAGGATTGGTCACGGGGTCTCCCCAGCTCCCCACCTGGGCCAGGCAGACCCAGCCCCACTGCTAAGAGACCCCTCTAGACTCCAGTTCCTGTGCTGGACCCAAAGATCTGCACTGGGGAGAGGAAAGAAGCAATTTCCATATTCAGGAAACAGCTTACTTTAATCGTCCGTGGAAATCCTGCTGCTGCTAAGACGCCTAGATTTGTCAGGGTTGAGTAGGTGGGGTCAGCACCGGGACCTCAACACTGGTCAGATTGCAGGTTACCAGCCTCTGGGGATTGGAGTTCCTTCCTCACTGTCTTCCCTGATAGGCTGTGAAGTCCAGCAGGCAGGATACCCCTCCTTCTTATACACAGCTGCATCCCCACAGCCGCCATGGTAGCTGGTCCTCAATAATTACTCACTGAATGAATTAATAAATTTTCAAAGTTATTTCTGTTAATACTACTCACTTCATTTTAAAGTTCAAGTCTTGACATTCCAAATTCCCTGAAGATGTCCCGTTACCTCATTGGTCCTCAATTTATTGACCTAATACCTACCTACCCCTAGAGGCTGTTGTCGGCATGAATGAGTTGATGGGTGTTCACTTTGCAGACTCTAGTGACTGTGCAATACAAGGCAAGGAGCACCTCAGGGCCAAGGAGAGCCAAGAGGTTGAACTTTCTTGAACCTACCCTGGACACGGCTTAAAAGACTTCTCCTTACAGAGTCCTAGTACCACTGGGTCTTCCCCGCCTCCTTGGTCCCTGCCAGCTGGGCCACCTCTCCTGTCTTCAGGATTCACAGCTTGCTCTCTGTCTGCTCCCTGAATGGGTACTTCAAACAGCCCTCCGCTCGCCTTGCCCGGGAGGCAGACTCTGGTTCCCCCTCCTCCACACACAGGCTGCCCCCCCCAATCATCCCACCCCCACCCCCCAGCCCTGGAATCCCAAACTGAGGACCAGCAAAAGTGCCTCTAACTTCCCTGGGGAGTGCCTT
Source organism: Delphinapterus leucas (assembly GCF_059928025.1). Lineage (NCBI taxonomy): Eukaryota > Metazoa > Chordata > Mammalia > Artiodactyla > Monodontidae > Delphinapterus > Delphinapterus leucas. The sequence goes on along the minus strand of NC_143132.1, from coordinate 127,779,999 downwards.
AAAATTAATAATCTAATGGTGACATAGTTTTAAAAGTTACTTACTTGCTCCTATCTTTTTTTTTTTTTTTTTTTTTTTTTTAGATTTGGAAATGAAGAAATTGAGAGTATTTTCTCAGGCCTGGAGAACAATCAAAGGCTTCAAGGCCTTAGTCTGTGCTACTGTGGTCTAGGGCCACAGAGCGGGCCGAGGCTGGGCTCCGTCATACGCCAGAGTGCCATTTGGTGAGAGGGTCCCCTGCTCCCCCTCCTACAACTTGGCACTGTTCTGTCTTGGCTTATATAACTAGTCACTTACAGAGCCTACTAGCCCATGAGTTCCTTTGATTTTTTTGTTATGATGTTTTTAATCATCTTCTTCTCCTCCAGTTATTTTGTTCTCCTTTTCTTAATTATAATAGAAAGGTCCTTTAGTTACATTTGAGAATCAAGGATGTCATGCTAAATGCATATTTTGGCCAGTTGATGTGGCTACTAGGTCCATTTTTTATGACGTGGTCTATTATTATGATTATTTATTATTTTATAACTAGGTCTATTATTTTATGAGGTGAAGACCCAAATCCCAGTTTGAGAAAGTGGAAAGAACAGCAAATGAACAGTGTATTTCACCCCTTCCCCAGTGAGCTGCACCTTAATGGCAATCACTTGCAGTGTTCTGGAGCTCTGGGTCTCCTCTGACCCCTAGCAGAGTATGCAGAGATGCAGGGGAAAGACCAGCCAACAACTTCCTCACCAGACCCCAGGAATCCCCCTCAGGTGCTCCAAGGTAAGCAGTGGGAACTTGGTGCTACACTCTGTTGGCGCCATCTGAAAGAAGGAACATTTGCTTTGCAATTAAAAGTGACCTCTCCAGTGATCAGTGGAGATTCCTCTTCCTGAGAATGTGTGGGAGCAGAATAAAAGACCCCCAAAGATGTCTTTGTCCTAATCTTCAGACCCTGTGACTATGTTACCTCACATGGCAAAAGGATTGTTATAAGAGGGAGGCCGGAGGGTCAGAGTCAGAGAGAAGGAGATGGGACAGTGGAAGGAGACGTTGGAGTGAAGTGGGGAAGGGGCCATAAGCCAAGGAATGTAGGCAGCCTCTAGGAGCTGGAAAGGTCAAGGAAACGAATTCTTCCCCAGAGCCTCCAAAAGGAACGCAGGTCCACTGATGCCTTCACTTTTGCCTATAAGACCCATTTCAGACTCTGACCCCCAGAACTGTAAGGTAATACACTTGTATTGTTTTAAGCCACTAAGTTTGTGGTCATTTGTTACTACAGCAGTAAGAAACTAGTACAGCATGTTAATCAGCACTCTTTCAGTTAAAAGTGAAAGCAACTCAAACAGAACTAAAGATAAGTAGGGATTTATTGGCTCACATAACTGAGACGTCCACAGGTGGAGCTGTCTCAGAGATGGCTGAATTCAGGAGCTCAAACCATGTCATCAGGAAACCCCGAGTTTGCTGCTCGTGACTCTACTTCCCTTCCCAGGGTTGGCCTTCTCTCCCAGGGCAGACAGGCTTCCTCCAAGCAGGAACAGCAGTTGACATGTCCGCCAGCAGTCCCAGAGCTATATCATCATTACTTGTAATCACCCAGAAAGTGTGAACCTCTTTCTTCCGGTAACTGTGGGTCAAATCCCATTGGAAGGCTCTAATTGGCTCTCCTTGGGTCACATATCTACCTCTTGGACCAATCCCTACAGTCCAGGTCATGGTAAACCATGATTGGCCAGGACTGATCACACACCCCATGGGGGTGGGGTGAAACACTGTGATGGGCAGCGCTACCAGAATCACAGTATTTCCAGCGGGGAAGTGGCAGTCCCTCTCGAAGAAGTAGACAGATGAGGAGGACAGATGCAGGACAGACGAGAACAACAGCTGCTTACTTCCCCATAAAAGGGTTATCATTTGTGTTAATAGATCCCAAGTACACATATTCATGACACATTTTAAAGCTGACTACTTTTTTTTCTGCGGTACGCGGGCCTCTCACTGCTGTGGCCTCTCCCGTTGCGGAGCACAGGCTCCGGACGCGCAGGCTCAGTGGCCATGGCTCATGGGCCCAGCCGCTCCGCGGCACGTGGGATCTTCCCGGACCGGGGTATGAACCCACGTCCCCTGCATCGGCACGCAGACTCTCAACCACTGCACCACCAGGGAAGCCCTAAAGCTGACTACTTTTAATCATTGGTAACAGTAAGTTGTAGCAAGTTAGTAGCATAGACTTAGAGTCAGACCTAGGTTCAAATCCTACTCCAGCTGTGCGTGACTCTGGGCAAATTGTCAAATTGATCTAACTTCAGTTTCTTCAGCTACAAAATAAACATAATGATAACTACCCCCCTGGTGTTTAGTGCAGATTAAATGGTATAATGTAAAGCAGTTAGCACATGCCTTACACACAGTAAGTCCTTGAGGGATGTTAATTATCATCATCACTATCATCGTTATCATTACAGCAAAAACAACCCTTTCCCAGCTTGAAGCATATTGGTGAACACGACCACTCTACTTGCTGGAAAAAAGTGGAGATAAACAGCTGAAGTCTAGCGTACAGCATGGTGACTATAGTTAACAATGCTCTGGTGCATATTTGAAAGCTGTTAAGAGAGTAGATCTTAAAAGTTTTCATCACGGGGGAAAAAAATATTTGTGACTATGTATGGTGATGGATGTTAACTAGACATTGTACTGATCATTTCACAATAGATACAAATATCGAATCATTACGTTGTACACCTGAAACAAATGTTATATGTCAATTAGATCTCAGTGAAAATTATTGAAATACAATTATTCTCCAACGCTTTTGCTGTGTCCTCACATGGCCTTTCCTAGCTGTGTGCACCTGGATAGAGAGAGTGAGCTCTCTGGTGTCTAATAAGAACACTATCCTAGTTGATCAGGGCCCCACCCTTATGATCTCATTTAATCTTAAGTACCTCCGTAGAGGCCCCATCTCCAAATACAGCCATAAGGGGGGTTCAACCCAGTTTGTTTCAAGGCAGAGTTGTAAAGGTCAGGGACCAGGGAGCTCCAGGGGTCTGGCAAGATGCGCTACAGCATGGGTTGCTGGGGGTCAGTGCTGGATTTCTTGGCTCAAGAAGCACATTTGAGGGTGGCAAAGTCCAGCTGGCAGGGCTTTGGTCCCACACCCCCTGGGGCCAGGTGAGGGCTGGCAAGATACCATAATCATTTTTATTGCCTCATATGCCTCTTTTCATTTATGGCTAATCCTGCTGGCATAGAAGTGAAATCAAGATGGGAAAACTAATTTGCCTGAGCAGAGGTCTATCAATCCAGTTCTGAAATAGAAGACACTTTTACTCTGTGCTGGTGTGTATGTTACCGTTATGGACTGAACGTTTGTGTCATCCCCACCCCCCCTGCCAAATTCATAGGTTGAAGTCTTCACCCGCAAAGCGATGATATTAGGAGGCGGAGGCCTTTGGAAGGTGATTAGATCATGAAGGTGGAGCCCTCATGAATGGGATTAGTGCCCTTATAAAAGAGACCCCAGAGAGTTCCCTTGCCCCTTCCACCATGTAGGGTTATAGCAAGAAGATGGCCATCTATGAACCAGGAAGCGGGCTCTCACCAGACACTGAATCTGCTGGTACCTGGATTTTGGACTTCCCAGCCTCCAGAACTGTGAGGAATAAATGTTTGTTGTTTATAAGCCACCCAGTCTATTGTGTCTTGTTATAGCAGCCCAAACACACTAAGAAAAAGAGTACACACAAACTTCCCAGTGGCTATGTTTGAGGGGGTGTGGATGGTTTTTTTAAATGTCCAGATTCTCACCTTCCATAATGACCCAGTACCTGTGGTTAATATCCTTGGTCACAATCATCATTCTATTTGGCAAGCAAAGGTATGCTTCTCTCCCATCCAGTATCTGATCAGAATATCTCCTCTAGGGAGCAAAAACAAAGAGACAATTCAAAATATGAATATAAGCTTTAAGAAAATGAATAGCTCTAATAACTCAGTGACAAATCAATTTATACACATCGTGTGGCTTCCAATTTTTGCTTTTAACAGAATTGAAGGAGGACTTAAGTTATCAACGGACAGATCATTAAAAAAGATTTTTTTGATCAATGACTATATTAATTTTTAGTCTGTAACTCAGGAGTTCAAATAGTTGAATAATACTGCTGTGATAAAACTCCTTCTAGGATTTATTTGAATTTTAGATGAGAAACAAATAATGTATTATAAGTATGTTCCATGCAATGTTTAGGATACACTTAAAATAATTATTCTTGTTTATCTGACATTAAATTGAACCGGGTGTCCTGTATTTGGGGGACGAGGGAGATTAGGTCTGGCATTATTCCATTGCCATCCACCTGAACAAGATTTCTCAGCAGTTCCAACTATAACAATGAAAAATAGAAAAAACATTGATGCTGAAGGCTGCCTCATTTTAGCAGTAATATTCTTTGATGAATACATGAATTAATTATAAAAACAAATAAATAAAACAGCACCATCCATCTCTTTGGGCAAGGCAGTCAATAAAATTTGTTTTGTATTTAATTAGGATTTATCAAAATATATAAAATACATATGTTGTATTAATCAATTGCATACTTCTAAAGATTAATAACTATAGAAGAATTTTTAATACTTTAGAGGTTTATGAGCCCAAGAAATTTTTAAAATTTAAATATTTGTAAATGAAGCATTTTTATTACAGAGAAGTACTACAGGATGGCCTATAAATGACTTTCAAATATAAAATTCTGCAGAGTTAGTAAAATGGAAATAACAGTAAAAACACAGGGAAAAAAAGGAATCATGTAAAACTTTCAATCACTCAAAAAGAACTGCTCATGTTTTGAGCTGTTTGGGATTTTTTTAATGCATGATGATGGGTATCAAAGTGCTTGGAATTCAGATTCCATCTGATATACTTAAAAGAATGGTATAACAGACTTCATTTTTATTGTTTTAAATTTATTTATTTTATTTTATTGAAGTAGAGTTGATTTACAATGTTGTGTTAGTTTCAGGTGTACAACAAAGTGATTCAGTTACATATACATACATACCTATTTTTTTCAGATTCTTTTCCCTTATAGGTTATTACAAAGTATTGAGTAGAGCTCCCTGTGCTATACAGTAGGTCCTTGTTGGTTATCTACTTATATATAGTAGTGTGTATATGTTAATCCCAAACTCCTCCCCCCTTCTCAGATTTTACTTTTAAACGTCAACATTTTCTACATGCTAGAAATTTCACTGTTTGAAATTTTAAAACTTACGATGAACAAGTTTAGATACCAGACTAAAAATGCACGAGATTGTACATAGCTTTTCCATATTCCTCTAGGGTGTTATGGGGGCAAAAATGTTCTGAGGCCAATGCTCCTTAAGGCCCAGATGTTTGGTTTCCTCTCTCTTCTGTGAGCTGCCCCAGGCCTCCTAGTAACTTTTCCTTGCCAGAGGTGGGCACAGAAGCCTTCTGTTATCCACAGTCAAAGAGGCACGAATGCCAACGACAAGTCTGTTTCCTTAATAGCTCGTTATAATGTGTAAAATGCAATCGGTAACAATGCTCTTTCCTTCCTTCCTTCCTTCATACGTGTGTGTGTGCACCTGTGTCTTTCCTTACACACATTAGAGCATAAAACTACAATCCCTGCCCCTGAGGAGGGGCTGGGAATGCCGTGTATGTGTGTGCCTAGATGTGTGTCAAGGATGGGGGAGTCAGACAATTTTTAAAAGGCATAAGAAATATAGAGCCACTATAGTTTATTAGAAGATGATAACTGCTATGGAAAAATAAAAAAAATTAAGCAAGATAAGCACGTTTGGGAATCTGGTGTAGGAAAAGATGGTTGTGGTGTGAACTTATTTTATTTTTCCCCCAAATCCAAATAGCTTTCTTGTTTGCTAACTTTCTTATTCACACACACACACACACACACACACACACACACACTTTCATGAGCAAATGTAACCAATACTGAAAATTCTTAGAAGTGGAATTATAGGGCCAAAAGGCATGTAAATTTAGAATGACTTTAAATAGATGGTTGAGTGTAGGCCTCCTTGAAGAGGTGGCATTTGTGCCACAGAAGGTGAGGGAGTGAGCCTGAGGATAAATGGGGAGCATTCCAGGAATGCCCCAGGGCTTTGCACAAGGAGCAGCAGGTGCCTGGCCAATAACAGGGGCCAGGGGGTCACAGGCCTTGTTAGTTAGGAAGGCGCAGAGGAATCAGGACTTAGTTGGGACTTAGGTTTGAGAAGGACCCTCAATCTGTGTAGCAAACAGATTGGGTGTGGGTGGAAGGCACAGAGATCTTTTGGGAGGCCGTTGTCATCCAGATGAGAGGTGGTGGTGAGAGGTGAGAGGCTTCCACCCAGGTGAGACTAGGGCAGCAGCAGAGGAGGTTCTCCATCTACACTGTGTCCTGATGGATGGGATGTGGGGTGCAAGAGAAAGGAAAAGAAGGGTCCAGAAAGACTCCAGTGTGATAACGCACAAATATGTATTTTTAAACATGCCAAAAATGTGTTCCCCTCTGCTACGTTCTTACTAATTCCCGAGATTGGAGCCACTTTTATAGAGGGCAGCTGTGGAGCAGAAAGAAGAATTTACACAAGGCCCTGCAGGATGATTCTTGAAGCCCTGCTTGGTTGCATAGTCTCCTCAAGCCTTTTAGAGGAGAAACATGAAAAAGACAGGACTGAAGTGAAGTCAGTGGGTCAGATAATTCTCTTTTATGAGAAATACCTCTGTCCAAAGTGTACATAAAATGAAGGCAATAACCTATATTAAAGTGTGTCAAAAATCCATTCATGCGGACTTCCCTGGCGGTCCAGCGGTTGGGACTCCGCACTTCCACTACAGGGGGCACGGGTTCAATCCCTGGTTGGGGAACTAAGATCGCATGCTGCACAGTGCAGCTGAAAACAAAAAAAAAATCCATTCATGCAACTTTGAATTCGTTTTTTTTAATCTTTTTTATTTTTCCATACAGCCAGACAGAGAGGAAGTACAACCTTGAACCAGATTACAGAGTCATCTGGAGCTGTAACAGTGAAAACTACTTCAGGGAAAAAGAAGAGAAAAAAAGGTATTTTTGTGATTGTTTCAACTATTCCTCCCACTTCCTTCATCTTGTAAATCACTTCCTCCTTTCATAGGCTGTGTGTTCCCCTTACTAAAGAAATTACCCCAAACAGAGAGAAAAACTCAAGGGGAGAAAAAGAAGACTCATCTGATGGCTTCATATAAACCAAATATAGAACAGCTTAGCCATATCCACCAGAAGAATACGTCTTTGGCACATTCAACAGGGCCAGAAAACAATTACGGAAATATCTCTGCAATAAACAGCCAGCAGGACCTGATAAATTCAGCTTGGAAACTTTTCTCCTATGCTTATTCCGTAGAAGCAGACATGGAGTCATTCAGAGGGAACTTTAAGAAGTCACCAGCTCCATGACCTCTGAGCAGGATTAAACTAAGTGAGAAGCTGTCCAAGTGTTAAAGTTGTGTAGGGAACCAGGATTCTGTTCCCAGCACTTGCCCTGAACCCTAGGTTTCAGCATCCCGTTCTACAAGTCCAGCACTTGTGCTCACAGCTTCCTAAATTCCACTCCAGCTTTAACATGTTGAAGTTATGAAGAGACAGCACAAGATGATCACTCACTGAGTGTGTCAGCAGCACAGTCTTTGGGAAACTCCTTGTGGAAGCTAACCTAAATTTCTGTTATTCTGTTTTAGTCCACTTCGGTTTGTTTGTTTCGTTCTGGTGTCCTTGTTGGTTTCTTTCATTTTTGTTTTGTTTTTAATAGTTTGTGGAAGGCAACAGGCCCTTATAATGAAGCTCTTCACCCTTTGGCTTTCTCTTCCTCAATTTTAATCTGTTCTTGTGTGGTCTTTTTTCTGTCCTTGAATTATCCTTGCATCTTTTCCGTGAAATCTCACTGAATTCAAAAACTACAATTTTATGATCTAAAAAGCCAGATGGGGCTTCCCTGGTGGCGTAGTGGTTGAGAGTCTGCCTGCCGATGCAGGGGACGCAGGTTCGTGCCCCAGTCTGGGAAGATCCCACATGCCGCGGAGCAGCTGGGCCCGTGAGCCGTGGCCGCTGAGCCTGTGCATCCGGAGCCTGTGCTCCGCAACGGGAGAGGCCACAACAGTGAGAGGCCCGCGTACCGCAAAAAAAATAAAAATAAAAAGCCAGATGAAAAGGTAAAGTGAGAACCTTTATCAGACCCTGGCTCTGTTGTCTGATGTAAATATAGTATTTCTGCTGGATAGTGCTAGTAGATTTTGGAAAATCTACTAAAGGGAGAAGGAGGAAGGTTGTGGGGGGGAGCACCATGCTAGGTCATCATTTGTGTTAGACAGTTACCATCCGGGAATATTTTCAACAAAGGATGCCTTCAGAGGAGTTGGTTGGGGTTCCTCTGGGGACAAGGAGAATCAGTGTCTCCAAGGCAGGTAGCCATAGAGAGGACAGTCCTTACACTGCACCAGATGACATGTGAGGGGAGAGGACTGCTGGGCCACTCATTCTAACTCTGCATCTAGACTTTACAGAAAGTGGTAGCAGGAACAAAGACGAGGCACATGCGTCATGCTGTGCAGTCAAGTTGGCACTGCAGAAAGACCAAAAGGACAAAATCTATCTGGGAACTTCAAGGCTTCCCAAGGTTGGAGAGAGTCTCTGACCACTTCCATTTGTTGAGCTACTTGAGCTAAAATTATTTTTTCAGTTAATTATTAGCAAAGGTTTAAAAATGCATAATGTTTGAAGTCTTTATATTTAACAAGCAAACTCTTCTAACACACATAAAAACACAGAGAATACCTGCCTGACCTCATTAGGCGATGACACCAGGGTCTGAATGTGAGTCCTTCATGAATGTGATGCCTCCTGTGTACCAGCCCTCACTCGAGCCCCCCAGACCGCCACCCTTAAGTAGGCCCTGAGATGTTAAACCCTTACAGAAGGTGAATAGTTTGAGGAAAAAGTTTTTTTTTTTTTTTAAAGCAATACTATTAGTTATCCTTTAGCTTTTAAATAATAGCTATGTTAAGGCCCAGGTCACAATAGCAAACTTTCAGTTACTAAAACTTGACCCGAAAGTACCAAACTTGCTTCTTCTGACCTTCATGAACTAGCTGTATACAGTCTCCTGCCAGGCCCCCTGGGGAGTCCAGTATCTTACAGTTTTCCAGGCTCTATGTCATTCTTTCAGTCAACACTAATGGAATTAAATGTCCTCAGGGCCATTTTTGGCTGGTATGTGAGGGATGTAGCGAGAGAGATCCCCGGTCTCTGCCCCAGGGAACTATCTTCCGGTCACTGCAGCTGCCTCAACAGAAGATGGTTATCAGGTGCCAGCTCTGTGTGGGGCACAAGGTGTGCTCTTGCCTTTTAGGGGTGTATTAGTTTCCCAGGGCTGCCATAGCAAAGTACCACAGACTGGGTGGCTAAAACAACAGGAATGTATCATCTCACAGTTCTGGAGCCTGAAAATCAAGATGTTGGCAGAGTTGGTTCCTTCTGGAGGCTTTGAGGGAGAACCTGTTCCATGCCTCTCTCATGGCTTCTGCTGGATTAATGGCCATCTTTGGTGTTCCTTGGCTTGTAGATGCATCACCCCAGTCTTTGCCTCACATTCCCCTGGCGTTCTCCCTGTGTGTGTCTGTGTCCAAATCTCTCCTTTTTATAAGGACATCAGTCATACTGGATTAGGGGCCCACTGTACTCTAGTATGACCTCATCTCAACTAATTATATCTGCCATGACCCTATTTCCAAATAAGATCACTTTCTGAGGAACTGGGGGTTAGGACTTCAACATATGAATTTTGGGAAGAGACACAATTCAATTCATAACAAAAGGACTCAGAATGTAGTTTTGAGACAGGATATACACCTAGGAAATGAAAAACCATACAAGGACGCATCTGCCAAGGGCCAAATATGGACACTGGGTTCAGAGGGCATTCTCCCCAGAGATGGAATTGGAGAGAAGGCTTTGTGTACGAGCTAGGAGCTAACCTGATGTGGAAAGAAAGGACTTATATGGAGAAAGACTTAAGTGAGGAAGAAAGGCCTGAATGCAAGCCACAGGGGAGCTGAATAGACATTTTTCCAAAGAAGACATACAGATGGCCAACAGGCACATGAAAAGATGCTCAACATCACTAATTATTAGGGAAATGCACATCAAAACCACAATGAGCTATCACCTCACACCTGTTAGAATGGCTATTATCAAAAAGGCAAGAAAAACAAGTGTTGGTGAAGATGTGGAGAAAAGGGAAGCCTCAAACACTGTCAGTGGGAATGTAAATTGGTACAGTGGAGATTCCTCAAAAATTAAAAATAAAACTACCATATGATCCAGTTATCCCACTTCTGGGTATTTATCAAGAAGAACGCAAAAACACTAATTCAAAAAAGATATATGCACCTCTACGTTCATTGCAACATTATTTACAATAGCCAAGATATAGAAACAACCTAAGTGCCCATCAATGGATGAATGGATAAAGAAGTTGTGGTGTATATACAATGGAATATTACACAACCATTTAAAAAAAAAAAGAAATCTTGCCATTTGCAACAACATGGATGGATCTTGAGGTTATTATACTAAGTGAAATAAATCAGACAGAAAGACAAATACCATATGATTTCACTCATATGTGGAATATAAACAAACAAAAACCAAAATAAATGAACAAACTGAATCAAAGCAAACACAGAGAACAGAGTAGTGGTGACCAGAAGGGAAGGGCATTGGGGTGGAGGGTGAAATGGGTAAAAGGGATCAATTGTATGGTGATGGGTGGAAACTAAATTTTTGGTGGTGAGCACACTGTAGTGTATACAGAAGTAGAAATATAATGTTGTATATATGAAACATATAATGTTATAAGCCAATGTTATCTCAATAAAAAATTTTTTTAACTAAAAAACAATGCAAGCCACAAACATACAAGTTTACCTGGAACAAGAGGATGCAGGAGGATGGACCTGGCAAGACGGTGTGGGTCACATTAAGGAGGACTTTGCATGTCAGGCCACGAGTTTGGACTTAATCCAATGGACAATGGGAGCCATTAAAGTCTTTGGTCTCCCAAGGAATCCTGTGCCTCAAATCAATAGAAACAACTTTGTATCTAAGATGTATTTACTTTATAACTTCTTGTCAAAGTAGAGCATTTTCATGCTATCCAGAATTCACAAAACAAATTAAAAATCAGCTTCCCATTTTGGATAATTACTTTCAGTCATAAGGTGTTTATTTGTCTGGGAATGAGTTTGGTCTTTGGTAGAAGAGTTTTACTTGTTTCAAAATAAAGGGTCAGATTGAGCTGATTTACATCAACCTCCTGGGTAAGGAGTCCAGATGGTTTCCATTTGGTTCCAATTGGAAACAGCCAAACTATTTTTGTGCTCGCCCCTTTGTGGACAAGAGGCTTTTGGCCTGCTGCTTGGAAAGTTGAATTCACAATATTGTATGAGTCAAAACCCCCATTCAGAAGCCTGACACCCTTTATTTTCCTTCCAAATGCATGACTACGAGAACGTGACAACTTTACATTTAACAGCCATCTGCAAGTTGATAGAAGAGGCAAAGTATTCCATTTCTGTGCTTGCAGAAGGTAGATGTCTGTTTGTCCAAGCCAGTCTTGCCTCAAAGCATCACTGAATATGAAAAATTATTAGATCAGTGTTTCTCAAACTTGAGCAGCATTAGAGGCACCTGGAGGCCTTGTTAAAACACAGACTGCCGGATCCTGCCCCCTCAAGGACCTGAATCAGTAGGTCTGAGATGAAGCTGGAGAATTTGTATTTCAATTAAGTTCTCAGGTGATGCTGATGCTGTTCGTCCAGGGCCCACATTTCGAGAACCACTTGAAGAAAATCAGATTGCCTACTCTTGATTTATTTTGCTGAGTAAAGAAAATCAGAAAGCAGAGTGAGGCTCCTAGATGCCTCTTCTTTGCCATGGAAAGCACAGAACAAACAGGGCCCAGACCTGTTTCTGTTCCAGCTTCTTTGTCTCTTCTAGACCCAGTCTGGCCACCTCTGAGCCCCATGGCTCTGTACCAAGGGTTTACAAGAACTGTCGACCCTGGGCCTGGTGGGTGATCAGCACTCACTTGGGTGATGTCTGGCTTGACTTATCCTAGTCACAGGCTTGTCAGGTTCATAAAGAGCCAGAAGATGGCTGAAGACTGAAAGTCACCGAAAGGTCATCAGGAAGAGTCATCTGCAGATAAGGCAGCTTCCCTGTGCCCCGTTCAGTCCCCAAGCTTGGGATTGATCAGACCCTAACTACAGTACTAATGCCACCCAGGTGGCAAATTCACTTCGCAAAATAAAGCATTATTGCTTATATCATCAACAGAGACCATAGGGATGCTTAGTGGCATTAAGGAATGCAAGGTCAAGTTCAAAAGTCAAGATGAAATCTTCAAAACAGCTTTATTAGTTCCAAGTCAGGAAGTTACTGGTTATAATCCAGAAATTATTTTACTCAGGATTTTATCGTGAGTGATAGCTAAACAATGGAAACCGTTGTGGACAGGTTCCAAAGTCCAAGGTGTGAATCATCCAACACTAATTACACTTTGCTTCCTTAAGTCCTGCAATCAATAGAATTTATATTCTGGCTGATAAACCTCTGGTAATTACACAGAAAATCACGTATGCTCCTTGTTGATGGAAGGAAGCTGTTTTACTAAGTTAAAAAAAAAAATCAACATCAAGAAGAAGGTCCTACCGGGACCTGGCATCCACAGATGAACATTTGAGTAGTGGTTCACAGTCTGATGCCCACAGGAATGTGTGATGCCCACCTGTTGGTCTCAGAAACGGCTAGATGAGGACCCCCTCTGGGGAACTTCTGGTTCCATGAAAATTTACACTTGACCTTTGGGAGTTGGCCCATATGGGAAAGAGCTCTCTCTGGAAGGAATGAGAAGAGGTTCATCAACTGGGAAAGAGAGGGCATTCTAGGTAAAGGGAACCATGTGAGAAGAGGCTCAGGGGATGAAAGCGCCTAGAGTGTTCAGCATATGGGAAGTGTGACATTCACCACAGAGTGGTCAGGTCATTGGTAGAGGGCTGGAGATGTAGCTGGAAAGGCCAGTGGAGCCCACATGGCCAAAAGCCATGAATGCTCTTAAGGAATAGGGCTTTCTCCTGTGAGCAAAGGGGGAGCCATGATGCTTTTGCAGCAAGACACTGACATAACAAGAACTGGATTTTTACAAAGAAGCTCCAGCAGCCTTACAGAACTTGTTTTAGAGATAGGGACATCTGGATGACGGGAGATGAGTTTGGAGGTTTTTACAGTAGAAAATAAAGTGCAGAACTGAGCCTGCAGTGATGGAAAGGTAGAATCTAGATATATTTAGGAAGGAGCATTGACAGGACCTAGTAGCCAGTGCAATGAGGGTGGTAAGAAAGATTCTGAAATCAGGGACAATTGGGGAATCCTGGCAATTAACCAAAAAGAAAATGGGAGAAAGCTCAAGGTAGGGCAAGTCCACACTGGATCTGTGGTGTGGCTCCTAAGGGAGGTATGCAGTTGTCGTAAATATGTATCTGATCCTCAGGCAGTGGCAGAAGGGGGACATCTTACACATGGAGGTTCTCCATCAGGTTGCACCCATTCTAGGGTTTCAATGACATGAAGTCCAGACGTGCAGCTGGAAAGCTAGGCAGTAATATTTGCTGTGTACTACATGCCTCTACAACCACTGTTTCACCATGCTTCCCAGTCAATCTTCACAATACCTCTAGGAGGTGAGTATTATGATCTATATGTCAGCAATGAGGATATTTAGGTTCAGAGAAGTTAAGCGACTTTCTGGGGCATCACACAGCATTTTTCAGAGAGGTTTTAAACCTGGAGATTCTGCTCATTTCAGTACACCACCCTGTCTCAGGCACAACTGGCATCGCTATATCATTGCTAAATTCTCTGAGACAGAGGAGCATAAATTAAAGTGGTCATTGTTGGTGAGCTTGTTTTTGTTTTAAAGTAAAGGAACTGTAAGATTAGGTAAAAATAGTTTGGAGTGAATACAGCTGGGGTGGATCAAGTATTACCAGGGGCTGAGCATGTACTTACCCTTACTCCAAGGAATTTGTTTCCCACCCAGAGAAAAGAATTTGGTTCTGCTTGAACTTTAGTTAGAGGCCTGCAGCAGGAAATCCCTGTGCTAAAGCAACATCAGCCTTCCTACCCTCCAACAGGGCACTGGGACTAACTAGAGGTCTAAATTCTGGCGCATGCCTTGGACTAGCATTTTCCAAATTGCTTATTTTTCATGGGCCCAGATGACATCGTTACCTCTCTTACCACCAACTGGAGGGAGATTTGGATTGTTTTTTCCCATAGGGATGCAAGCTGGACCAGGCCAATCACAAGCCTGGAAGCTCCCTTCCTCTCCAATGGCACACATTTATGCCACGCTGGCTCGGGCCGGGGTGCAGACTGGCTGAGACCATTTTGTTTCTTTCCCTGCAAAGCTGAGTGGCTGCAAAGGAATTTGGCCTCTGGCCTTTGGCCTTGGCCCCCTTGGCCTCATGCTTCATCACTGCTGCTTTCTGGCATGGCAGAAGGGGGCAAAAAGAAATGAGTGCCACATGCAATTAGGATCTACATGGTTAATCATCCTGGGCAGTCAGCTCTTCACAGGTGTTTATATTTGTGAAGAGATTTCAAAAATAGAAAAATCATATTTTATTCGTGTTCATGAGTTGTCTCAGGGCATTATTAACCACGCTATGCTTGGAAAAACAATAAATGGTGAGATAAAATTTTCCACGATATGATTACACTGTTATTCATTAATTCAGTCATTCATTCAAGTTACCTACGGTGTGCCAGATACTGTGCTAGTATACTAGCACTGTTATAGTATTCATAATGGCTGTCATTTGCTATCATCCCCATACCCTGAAAGTAAGGACAAATGAGATTTGGACAAGTTAGGCTTATCCCCAGTAAAACTAAAGGATGGGTTCGTTTTCACCCCTCCAACTATGTTTCGAAGGAAAATCAATCCTGCCTATTTCCTTCAATAACTCAGCAGATTAGATTCATATCCAAATAAACCAACTGAATTTTTTTTTTTTTTTTTTTTTTTTTTGCGGTACGCGGGCCTCTCACTGTTGTGGCCCCTCCCGTTGCGGAGCACAGGCTCCGGACGCGCAGGCTCAGCGGCCGTGGCTCACGGGCCCAGCCGCTCCGCGGCATGTGGGATCTTCCCGGACCGGGGCACGAACCCGTGTCCCCTGCATCGGCAGGTGGACTCTAAACCACTGCACCACCAGGGAAGCCCCTGAATCTTTTTTGAAAGCATGCTTTTTTTTTTTTTTCTTTACTGCAGGGTAGAATGACCCAATGTCAAATTTATCACCTTTTCCTAAAAAGTCTGTTCTCTTTCATGACTTGAAAACATCCCCTGAGTTATCATCCACTCTCCTCTCTTCCTTGCTCTTCCCACACACTAGTTAACATTCACTCTCAGCTTTATGAAGGCAGGAAGTTTTGTCTCTTTTGTTCCCTGTTGGATTCCCAACAGCTAGAACTGTGCCTGGCACATAATAGGAGCTCAAAAATACTTGTTGAATGCTGAATGAATTCAAGTACAGAAGAGTCCCATTTAGCCCTGGGGTTAGGCTCTCAAGTCAGCATGTCAGGCAAAATTATTGTGTAACTAAGGGAGCGTTTTCTTTTTTTTTTTTTTGGCCACACGGCTCGCGGGATCTTAGTGCCCTGACCAGGGATTGAACCCGCGCCACGGCAGTGAAAAGTGCCGAGTCCTAACAACCGGACCGCCAGAGAATTCCCTAAATGAGCCTTTTTTTTTTTAATTTTATTTTTTTATATAGCAGGTTCTTATTAGTTATCTATTTTATACATATTGTATACATGTCAATCCCAATCTCCCAATTCATCCCACCACCCCCACCCCCACCCCCTGCTTTCCCCCCCTTGGTGTCCATATGTTTGTTCTCTACATGAGCCTTTAAAATCCCTTAAACTGCCTGCACGAGGCAACATATAGATATATTATCTCTAAGTTCCCTGCATTTTCTTCCCCGACTTTGGAACAGATCACTGGTTTTCAGTCGGGCCCCCACATGCAGTAGTTGGCTGGGGTTCCGAGGGTCATGTTGCACACAAAGCGTCTACCCTCAAATGCTTGGAGGCCCCCGGGAAGTGATAGGCTTTGAGACTGACTGGAGGTTCAGCTCTCCCATCTCACACTTATAAGTGGATAAGCCAGCGTTATGTCCACGGCTTTTTTCTCCATCCCCTTGTTTTTTTCTTTACCAAACTCCTAAACTTGTAAATCAAGTGTGAACATGATGCCACCCCACAGCACTGACCCTGAACTTTGTGAAAGCTGGATAGAACACGGATGTACCAGACTCCAGGACCACTGAACTCAGTCATGAAGTCTACGAAGGCAGGACAGTTCTTCCTCCACATTTGTCCTTCTAGAGCTCAAAAAATATGACAACTTTGCAGGCTCTTTTAGAGGGGTGAATCCCTGTAAAAGGGCTATCATTTCCCCGGGATCAGCAGACAATGCATTCAGCTTCTACCGAGAACTTCTGGAGACATCGATTTTCTCTTTAGCCAAAGTAAAGGCAACAATTTAAATCTTAAATGAGATTTTCTTTCATACAGAGCAATTTGGGGCTTGCTGTTGTAAAGAATAAAAGATGTACTGGGGGCTTCCCTGGTGGCGCAGTGCTTGAGAGTCCGCCTGCTGATGCAGGGAACACGGGTTCGTGCCCCGGTCCGGGAGGATCCCACATGCCGCGGAGCGGCTGGGCCCGTGAGCCATGGCCACTGAGCCTGCGCGTCCGGAGCCTGTGCTCCGCGGCGGGAGAGGCCACAACAGTGAGAGGCCCGCGTACCGCAAAAAAAAAAAAAAAAAAAGATGTACTGGGTATTTTTAAAAAGGACTTCTTAAATTATATGTATTTCCTTGACTACATTGCCAAATGCATCCACTCACACGAGTAAAATCAGTATAATCTTAAAAAATAAAATCAACTTAGCTGGTCGAATGGGGGAACTATTGTCTAAAAATAATCAAATACTCTTATCTTTTTATAGGAATCAAGAAAAAAATTAAAGATTTGACTGAAGCTGCTCCTTGTTTAGTGAAGTTGTATTTGGCAGATAATGACATAGATGGAAAAGAAGGAGCAAATGATTTGCTGGAATTCACTCAAATTATAACAAGGTGAGTAGAAAATTAAGAGGCTTTATTTGTTCACCTTCCAAAACGAGGTGCTTGGGTTAATCATGGGGACAGTGATTTAACTGCATCTTGTTAACAGTGCCAAGTGAGATTTTTCAGCTGAGGGGGAAGCAGTGACCCATTTTGGTCTTCGTATGTGATCTTATGGGAAGGCCTGAAATCATAAAAATGGCATGGCAGACAGTTGTATGTAAGCCCGCAAAGGGGTCTCAAAGACCTCACTAGAAGCCCCATTTCAAGAAGTTGGCAACTAAGGAACGGCAAGAGGTATGACTTCCAGATTTTTCTTCCCTAAGGTCAAGATACGTAAATTTTACAATGTAAAATGTAAGCAGTGTGACCTGAGGAAGAAAGGCAGCCTACTCAAGAGGGAACACTCCTTTGTGTATGATTACAAAGTCATCCCAACCTCCTTAGGGAGAAAGAGCTATTCTCAAAAGCTTCTGGAAAACAGAGTATTTCCTTGCCACGTTTATCTTCACAACCTTGAACATCTCCACTTTTCTGAATCCACATACCCAGTAGGCCAAGCCACAAGTGAGCATCTGCAGCACTGCAAGAAAGCTTTCCGGATTGTCTCGAGGCTACACCATCTTAGGACCTCAGTACTTATAGCACCTTGGGGCAATCAAGGGCAACAGAACATAGCCAAGATCTGAGGATTGAGGGCTTGACTGAAGACTATTTATTATTTTAGAAGAAAAAGACTCCTTCTCTAATATACTTCCTTATTCAGGACAGTTGGGAAGATTTACAATTTGGATAGCTTGGCTGTGATTTTTATAATAAATATATTAATAAACTTCATTTTATTAAACTTTTAATATAGCACTAGATCTAATATATTGCTGATGTGCTGTCCTTTTAGTATATTGCTAACATTTTGTTAAGAATTTTTGCATCTATGTTCATGAAAGGTATGAGTCCATATGTTTCTTGTAATGTCTTCATATGGTATTGGGGATCAGGGTAATTCTGGCCTCACAGAATGAGTTAGGAAGTGTTCCCTCCTCTTCTATTTTATGAAATAATTTGTGTAGAATTGTCATTATTTCAACTCTAAATATTTGATAGAATTCACTAGTCTTCGAAGACATCTGGACCTGGAGTTTTCTTTACAGGAAGATTTTAAAACTACAAATTCAATTTTTTAATAGATAGAGGGCTATTCTGGTCATTTGTTTCTTAGGTAAAGCTTTGTTAGTTTGTATCTTTTTAAGAAATTTGTTCATGTCATGTAAGTTTTCAAATTTATTGGCATAAAGTTATTCATATATTTCCTTCTAATCTTTTTCATGTAGGATCTGTAGCAATGTCTCCTCTTCCAAGTTTGAAACGGATAATTTGTTTTCTCTTTTCCAATTAATCTGATTGGAAATTTATCAATTTTATTAATCTTCTCAAAGAACCAGCTTTTGGTTTTCTCTAATGTTTTTCTTTTTTCAATTTCATTGATTTGTTCTTTTATCTTTATTATTTCTTTTATTCTGCTTACCTTTTATCTTTATTATTTCTTTTATTCTGCTCTTCTCTTTCTAGTTTACTAAGGTAGAAGCGAAGCTTAAGTTATTGATTTTAAACCTTTTTATTTCAAATATAAATGTTTATATTAACACTAAGCACTCTTTCATTGCATCCTACAAATTTTGATATGTTGTATCTTTATTGTCATTCAACTCAAGCTATTTTCTAAGTTCCCTTTTGATTTCTTCTTTGACCTATGGGTTATTTAGAAGAGTGCTGTTTAGTTTCCACATATTTGTTAAATTTTTAGATAGTTTTCTTTGGTTGATTTCTACATAAATTCTGCCGTGGGTGGAGAACACAACTGTTTTATGGCCCAGACTACAATCAATCTTAGTAAATCTTCCATGTGCACTTGAAAAGAATGTGTATTCTGCTGTTATTGGAGGAAATGTTCCATAAATATAAGCTAGGTCAAGTTGGTCAGAAGTGTTGTTCAAGTCTGCTGTATCTTTACAAATTTTCTGTTAACTTGCTCTATCAATTATTGAGAGAGAGAGATAATTGTGACTTTGTTTATATCTCCTTGCAGTTTAATCAGTTTTGCTGCATGAATTTTGAAGCTCTGTTATGAGGTGCATAAAGATTTAGGATTGTTAAGTCTCTTGAAGAATTGACCCTCATTATCATTATGAAATCCTTAGTAATATTTCTCTCTTATCTCTGGTATTATTCCCTTCTCTGAAATCTACTTTGACTAATATTAATATAGTCACTCCAATCTTCTTTTAATTAATATTAGTGTGATATATCTGTCTCTATCCTTTTACTTTTAACCTATCTATATTATTATGTACAAATTGGGTTTTTTGTAGACAGCATATAGTTGAGACCTTTTAAAAAAAATCCACTTGGGGGCTTCCCTGGTGGCGCAGTGGTTGAGAGTCCGCCTGCCGATGCAGGGGACACGGGTTCGTGCCCCGGTCCGGGAAGATCCCACATGCCGCGGAGGGGCTAGGCCCGTGAGCCATGGCCGCTGAGCCTGCGCGTCCGGAGCCTGTGTTCCACAACGGGAGAGGCCACAACAGTGAGAGGCCCGCGTACTGCAAAAAAAAAAAAAAAAAAAAAAGGCTCCAGGAGCACTTTGAGGAACGGATTTATGGTTTCTCACCTTTTATCATTGAGGGTCCTGGTATCTACAAAGGAGGAGCTCAGTGAATGAATGGGGAGGCAAGGGACTTGTCAGGGGGCCTGCTAGCAAAGTCAGCTCCAGGGATCTGCTTAATTGAATATTTACTTGGGGTGGCTTATGCTTATGCATTTATGTTGGGGTAAGATCTGGTGATGGAGATTATGGGTCACTGAACACCTGCCTGCCTACTGGCACTATTCACCCTTGGTACCACATGAGTCTAGCATCACCTTCAGATTAGCTGGTCCAGGGTCAAGGATATCATGCCTTTTCTTTGTGATGAGGCTTTACCTAGCTCTGCTGCTTAAGTCTATCCCTAAAGGCAGTATCGATGGCTTCTTTGATTTTAAGGCAGGAACCAAATGCTGGTTTGGGTGCAGAACCCTGCTGGTTCTCCCCTCATGAACGAGGCCTCCCTCTGACCACAATTCACCGAACAGTGGCCTATAGGGCTGACAATTACTTAAAGCTGACCATTTGTTAGATTTTGCTTTCTGCTCTGATCACACTAAACATGATAGCAGGAACTGGCTACAGAATTTGTTGGGACCCAGTGCAAATGGAAACTCATGGGCCCTTGTTCAAATATTATTAAGAATTTCAGGACGATGATGATAGAGCACTAAACCAAGTGAGGAGCCGCCCTTCTGAGATTGGGGCCCTGTGTAACGCTGGCTGTGTGTGACAGGGATGTAAATACCACTAACAAGGTGCACCAGTGCCAGAATTCCTTTCGCGTGTTTTTTTTTTTTAGTTCTGACGCTAAATACTTAAATCCTTTTGTTCTCTTTTTTAAAGTTTAAATATTGAGGAGAACTACTGAAAATTAAAACATTTTCTTGGTTTATTTGAATCATGCTTCATGGTTATTTTCAAACAGACTGCCTGAGTTCACATCCCTGCTCCATGATTTAATCTCAGGCAAGCTAAATAACTTCTCTGTACTTCAGTCCCTCATTTGTAAAAATGGGATAATAATAGTGTCTAAATCAAGAGATTGTTACAGGGTAAATGAGATCATATATGTAAAGTGTTAAATATGGTGCCTAAGGCTCCAGCAACACCTTTATATGAATTAGAAAAAGAGCCCCTCTGGGCAGATGAATTAAAAGGCACTACCTCTCACCAATGAGTCAGAGGAAGTTACCCCTTCCAGGTCTATGCTTCATGCCCTGGACTTGGCAAACAGAGCTTGGCTGGCTGCCAGCCCCACTCACACCCTTGGAAGGCCCCTTTGTGCCAAGCACAACTGCTTAAGCATGTGGGTGGCCATGATCACATCTGATGCATAGTGAATGCTCCATAAAACCAAAGTTCTTGTGAGGCCTGTATAGCATAGTGGTTAAATCCATGACCTCTTTGGGGTCATGGACAGAAAAGGGAAAAGAAATCCATGGCCTCTGGACTCAGACTAGATATAGAATTGTTGAGTTGTCAAGTTTGTCTTCAAACACTCTCCACTTTCCTTCTGTGCTTCCCCTTTCTCCATCTCCTCCTTGAAGCATCATCCCTGCTCTCCCTCATCTTGTCTGAAGGAATTGGACATAGTCAGGCAGCTCAGGAAGCCAAAGCCTGTCCAGTGCTGACTAGACACACTGTTTCCTTGGGAGCAAGACCTTCGAGAGGCAGAGTCTGGCAGGACCATTCAGCCCTGGCCTCGAATTCTGGCGCTCAATCAATAGAAAATGTGTACGGGAGGCAAGAGAATGGCCTTGTATTCACTACTGACCCTAACTGAAATTTCATATCCCCAGCACATGGTAAGGGCTCAAAATTCTTTTATTGATGGTCATAGGATAATTTCTTTCAGTGCAGAGGCCATGTGTTAAATTCCTTTTAATCCCTGCAATGTTAGGCACTTAATATGCATTTAGTAAGTATGAACTCAGAATTAATAGCATCACTGATATTGCGTTTTGCAAGATGCTTTCATAGAAACTGCTTCATTCTGTTTTTCCACAACCTTATGAAATAGGTAGAACTGCCCTTTTGAGGCCAAATTTACAGATGAGGACGGTAAGACCCAAGAGGGCAGGCACATGGCCTGCCCATGATCACAGGGTTGACAAGATGTAAAAGCTGACCAGCAACACAGGCCTTCACCCAGATTCCATGCTCACTCACAATGCCAGAGATTCCCAAAGTCCACTTGGCAGGCCAAGACCAGGACATGAGAGAATTTTCAATAGTCCTCAAAGAGATAAGAAAAATAAAGACAGGTAGAGTGTTCCCTTTCGTAAAGCTAATCTTGATTTTAAAAGCTATCCTTTATTTTGAGACTGTGCCCTTCCTAATTTTATGTAAAAATATTTGTTCTTTTATAGTGTTGCCAGGTGAGAGTTATTAGACATACTAAAAACTAAAAAGTGCCAAACTGACATTTGCCTGTTCCCACAACTTATTTGACATTTTACTGGTAGGTAAAATCTAAAAGACTGAGAAGCTCTGCACAATAACACACCGTATCCTTTGAATAAATAAATGAGTGGTAGATTTAAGGCAACTAAAAATCCTTATCCTACCGACGTACTTAGGAGAGGCACCCAGAGTATACAGAGATTAAATTGGGGAAAAAACTGGATTCCGGATGTCTCCAAATTGGGTCAGTGCCGCATCTTTGGGAGGGAGGTGGGGGAGGGTGGAGAGGACCTAAGGAAAAGAGCATACTCCGAAACTGGACTGTGTTTCTTTGAGTTACCACACTTGACACAGCACTATTTTGTTTTGTCATTTTCTCTGGTCAGCCTGATCAAATACTCTGCCCACTTAAGGGAGACTGACCTTGGAAACAATGTCCTGGGAGAAATGGCTGCTGCTGACATACTTGAAGCACTGAGAGCCAGAAAGACAGGTGGGGCATTTTCAGTTTGTGTTCCCCTCCACCTGTCCACATCTACTCCTTCCCAAATGCAGCGCTACTTACAACTTGCTCCACTTTTTCCATTAAATAAGTGGCTTGAGCTAAGCGATGACCAGGATCACTGTCACAGGCCGGCCACCATTGTGTCGATGTGCCCTGTGATTTGCACAAAGTTCAAGAACTCTTAGGATGTCATATGTAGTCTTTGATCTAGGTAATGAATACTGTTGAAGTGAAAATTTCTCTGTTGCTCTTTCTTTTCTCCCTCTTCTCTCACCCTCACCTACTCTCTGAGGAATTCTCTCCCATTCTCTATTCTTCCCCCCAGCCTGACCTGCAAAGATTTCTCCAGGTATCAACTGGAAAACTCAAGTACCAGCCCTCGTAAGATTCTGATGTGCTTCCTGGATCATCAAAGAATGGTTAAAGTGTGATTGGCACAGAGACAGCATTAACGGTGTTTTATGATCATGTAATCCTTTGAAAATGAGAGAATCACATATGGAACGAGCTGTTTAGCATTGGCCACACCTGTCCTCTCCTTCACAATACGCGTGACCAGAATTAACAATAGCCAATCTCACTGCTGACGGAGAGATGAGGAAACGTCATTTTAAATAAAGCCTTGGGCTTCCCTGGTGGCGCAGTGGTTGAGAGTCCGCCTGCCGATGCAGGGGACACGGGTTTGTGCCCCGGTCCAGGAGGATCCCACATGCCGCAGAGCGGCTGGGCCCGTGAGCCATGGCCGCTGAGCCTGAGCGTCCAGAGCCTGTGCTCCGCAACGGGAGAGGCCACAACAGTGAGAAGCCCGCGTACCGCAAAAAATAAATAAATAAAGCCTTATGAAAGACATCATAAACACAGTTGAAAATCCAAATTCAACGTTAACAAAAGCAGGGAGAAATCTTGGTGCACTATCTGGTAGGTTATGTGGAGAGAATTAAGTGATACAAGCAACCAGTCTTTTATCATTTCTATAATAAAACAGTTTTAGAGGCATGACATAATTCTAGATTGCAGTTTTTTAACACTGGCAGTTCTAGAGAGAATTATATTACCGTCTACTTCATTGCCACTTTTAAACTAAAACTACTGGATTGCCATTTCTTAACAGCCAATCAAATGATTCCAAGATTTTAAGATTATCCCTCTATTTTTAGAGAAACAGAACATCTACTTTGTAGTCCACCTGAGTTGAATTCAAACTCAACAGAATTATTCTGTTAAAATGAATTCAAATTTAAGTTTAATTTACGCTCAATAAACTGATGGCAGGTTAATGATTTCTTTTGGTTTTTCTTGGCACTGCAGCAACTTTTTCATTACACGCTGCACTAGAAGACATTATAAAGCTGCAGGCAGTCTACTGACCATCTCTGTAGTGGGTGCTAATGATGGGTGGTCTCAGACGGTTTGATGGAAAATAATTATCACTGAGTATGTATTTGGAGCTGCAAAACACTGTGCTTGCTTAGAAAATGGTTCAATTTGCATATATAGGAAGATGATCATGAAATACCCAC
Source organism: Delphinapterus leucas (assembly GCF_059928025.1). Lineage (NCBI taxonomy): Eukaryota > Metazoa > Chordata > Mammalia > Artiodactyla > Monodontidae > Delphinapterus > Delphinapterus leucas. Next base: position 127,755,680 of record NC_143132.1, on the reverse strand, counting down.
CTGAAAATGCGCATCTAAAAAACATTAAAATGTAATTTCTAGTTCAAGAAGTCAGTTTTTTCCCAAATGTGGTAGGATATATGAGTAGTTTTAATGCATCCATATTTTGACCCAAAATAATTGAGATATTTCTGATGGAGCAGTTCAATCAGATTGTTGCTTTGAACACCAAGAAAGACTCTTCAAATAGGGTTACCTGGTTGGATTTCACAGGGAAAATATCTTGCCATTTAGCCCAAATGACATCACTTTAAACATGAAAAGCAATTAGTAATATCACTGATTATGGAACTAATGTTCTTCTGATCGCTTCTGTGTTCTTATCATTAGCAAGTTATCAAGCTAATTTCTAATTCTACTTCTACTTCTCTCATGAAATCCAAATGAACAGCCTAAGGTTATTATATTAGCCTACTAAGGAGTTCTTAATGACCTACTATTAACGATGGAATACACACAATGAAACCTTCCTCAGAAACATCAGGAACCTCACGTGTTTGAAAAAAAGTTAATAAAAAGACAAACTGCTATCCACATCTTACAGGGTTGTCTTTCAACTAATATTTTTAAAGAAAACAAAACAATACTTCAGGATCACTTCATTTAGTTATTCTTATTGATTTCTTTCACATACATTTATTAAATGCCTCTTGGGTGCCAGGCCCTGTTCTAGATGTTGGTGAATTGAGCAATGAATTCCTGCCTTCGTGGGGGTTACTTTCCAGTGAAAGACAGACAGACAGTAACAGCAAACCAACAACAGACAGTAAACTAACAACTTCAAAAAGAAGGAAAACATATACTATTGTGTATCAGATGGGGATTATACTGAAGGGAAAAATAAAGCAAAATAAGGAGATAGTGTGTGTATGTTGGGGGCTGGGGGCTGCAATTTTAGTTAGGGCTGCCAGGGAAAGCTGTACTAAGAAGGGACATTTGAGTGAAGACCCAAAGGAGCGAGGGAGCAATCCATGTAAATATCTGTGAATGCACATTCCATGTAAATGGAACAGCAAGCGCAGAGGCCGTAAGGCAGGAGCCTACCTGGTGTGTTCTAGTGACAGTAAGGCAGCCAGCATGGCTGGAATGGGGTGAGAGAAAATGGGAAAGTAATAAGACAAGAAGTAAGCATGGAGGGCAGGGGACCTTTAGTTTTTAACTCTATTGAGATGGAAAAGCATCTGAGAATTTTAAGCAGAGGAATGACCTGATCTGACCCACATTTTAACAGGACCATTCCAGCTCTAAGTTGAAAACAGACTGGCGGGGAGGCAAGGGCAGAAGCAGGGAGACCAATTAGGGACTTTTCTCTGGAAAGGTTAAACAGCCTTTCAGGAGACCCAGGACACCCAGCAATGAGGGTGAGGCGAGAAGCTGGAGAGAGGAGGAGTAAGGAAAATTCTACACATTTGGGATTCAGCCTTTCCCTTCACCCAAGCCTTCTTTGTCTGCCTTGCTTCCAGAAGGCTGATAGCCATGTAGAGGACTGGGGTATTCTTTGAGAAACTGAATAGCCCCAGAGAAAGGAATTCCAGATGCTAACAGCTGGACACTCCCTCACCATTCAAAGAAGCCTAGCAGGTAAGCAAGCCCTGCACATACACAGGAGCTTCCTGTCAGCCTTTGGAATCCTCGTGGTTCACTGTGAACAGAAATCTGAGAATCTCCAGACACGTGAGGCAATTCTCCAACACAGGAAACCACACCTGAGACAAAGAGAATGAAAGAACCCTGAAGATATACAGACAATGCAGAAATTTTTAAAAAGAAATTAGTTATAACACCTCAGTAAAACAGAAGATAATGTATCTATAAAATAAGAACAGGCTGCTATGAAAAAAGATTAGAAAAAAATTTTTAAGTTCTTAGAAAGTGAAAATGATAGCTAAAATAAAAACGTCAAAACAAATGTTGAAAAATGAAGTCAAGAAAGTCTTCAGAAAGTAGAACAAAAGATAAGGAGATGGGGCTTCCCTGGTGGCGCAGTGGTTGAGAGTCCGCCTGCCGACGCAGGGGACACAGGTTCGTGCCCCGGTCCGGGAAGATCCCACATGCCGCGGAGCGGCTGGACCCGTGAGCCATGGCCACTGAGCCTGCGCGTCCGGAGCCTGTGCTCCACAACGGGAGAGGCCACAGCAGTGAGAGGCCCACGTACCGCAAAAAAAAAAAAAAAAAAAGGGAGATGAAAAACTGGTGAGAAAATATGAGCAACAGGATCAGTCTAAGAGCACCAGTATCTAACTCGTAGTTTCAGAAAGAGAGAACAGAGAAAAGTGACAAAAGGGAATTATCAAAGGAATAAATGGAGAACTTTCCCAGAACCAAGGGACATAAATCTGCATACTGAAAGAACCCCCTGAGTCTTCAGCACAGTGCATGATAATCATGGCATTCCAGAATGCTAGGAATAAAGGGGAGATCCTAACAACATATGAAAAGAAAGAAGATTGCACACAAAGGACTGGGAGTCAGAAGGACCTCAGACTTTCTAACTGAAAGCTAGAGGCAAGGAGCACGGCCATGGCAGCTCTGTGAGAACTCTGCACGTTCCCAACTCCTCACCAAGCGTGAGCATAAACTAAAGATGTTTTCAGCTCGCAAGGACTCAAACTCCGTACCTCCTCTATATCCATTCTCAGGAGGCTTCCAGAGAAGATGCTTGAGCAAAATGAGGGAATAAATCACAAAGACAAAGAATGCAGAATCCAGAAATCAGGAGAATCGATACAGAAAAGTAGAAAAGGGAGTCCCAAGAGATGGTTGAGGGTCAGGCCTAGTCCAGACGGGTCAGAAGAATGGAGGACTCTGGAAATGGGGAGTATTGCATTAAAAACGGAATTAATAAAGCATTGGAAATGCTTAAGTATTTTGAAAGAAATGACGATATGTATGTGAGAAATAGAAGAAATTGGGGGAAATATTTCTAATAGGTACATAAAAAAACTATGCAAATGAAAAAAAGAGCAACTATTAAATCAGGCAAAAGAAAGTTATATAAGAAAAAGAAACACTGTGAACAAAATATGTATGATCACACCAATGAATCTAATGTGTTGATTTAACTAAAAATTGTGATGTATCTCTATTGAAAGGTTTGCTGAAAGTGAGGTTTACATACAATAGTATGTAAAAATTTAAATGGAAATATTGATAAATAATATAGAAGTACTTTGAAGTAAGGCAGTAAACATGAAAAACAGCTGAATGAGTTGAAAGTGGTTGTCTCTTAGAGAAGAGTGCTGTGGATGCTGAGGTGGGGGGGAGGGTCTGCTGATTTTCATTATAAACTTTTTAATCCCTATTTAATTGTTTAGCTATGTGTATGCATTGTTTTGATCGAAATATTTTTAGGGAATCGAAACGTGCATAGCTTTCTCACCATGCCATTCATTGTTCTGTAACTCCATCTCAATATCTAATTACTATTTTTTTTTTTTTTTGCGGTACGCTGGCCTCTCACTGCTGTGGCCTCTCCCGTTGCGGAGCATAGGCTCCGGACGCGCAGGCTCAGCGACCGTGGCTCACGGGCCCAGCCGCTCCGCGGCATGTGGGGTCTTCCCGGACCGGGGCACGAACCCGTGTCCCCTGCATCGGCAGGCAGACTCTCAACCACTGCGCCACCAGGGAAACCCTACCTAAACTCTTTATGAAGCTGTGCTACCTCTTAGGGGGGGTAATTGTTTACATATGCTTTCTCTCTACTATATAAAGTTGAACTTCCTTTTTTCTTTTTTTCTATTTATGATTTCCTGTTCATTTTTTCACAGGCTAAAAACTGAATATGGACACCATATAACCATATGGATTCTATCTATTTCCATGGCCAACTAGACATGCCTGGAAATATATTGCTTGTTCTATAATATTTTTCACTGTAACCAAACCCCTTTCAAGTTCTAAAATTTGATAAGACTCTTTTATGAACGTTTAAAGTAGTGTTAGTTCTGTCACGCTTGTCATTTTCTAAAATGTGGGTTTCACAAGTATGCCTTAGTAAAAATAAGTGGGATTCTTCTCTTGTGCATGTGAAATTTATAATTTGAAGGAAGTCATGATCTTTAAGAAAGAAAGACTCTTCTTTCATAAATATATCTATGGTTGGGAACAATAGGAATTTGGGGAAATAATAACCATTTTCTAAAAGACAACATCCCTAAAAATGGGGATCTTCTCCCAAATGAGGAAACTTCTGCTCACTCTACCCCCTACCCTCATTACGATTTCAGACAGCTCCATGGGAAATGCAAGAGGTGTCATTGATCAATGTATGGATGATAAATTGGATTTGTTAAATTGTACATGATGCAGGGATAAAAAGCATAGATTGGGCAACTAGATGAACCAGAATTCTCTGTGGAAACCTGCTGCTTTACAGGTGACTTTGGGCAGGTCAGTTAACCTCACTGTGCCTCAGTTTCTCCTTATGTAAGACACAGATAAGAATAGCACCTATTTCATTTGGTGAGCACTGAATGAGGTAACACATCTCAAGTATTTTAGGACAATACCTGTTTCATAGTATGTTTTCAAAAATAAATATTAATAGCTGGTATTATTGTTGTTAGAATTGATGATTCCAGTTATTTCATTTAGAATAGCTACACAAGAACAATAGAGAAAAAAACACTTAAGATCTCTTCATTTTGAAGTTAAAAACAAAAACTGTCATTCATTCCATGTACAATGTAACAAGTGCTGGCAAGTTCCAGGCACCAAACGAACTGTAGAGGTGAGGGTGAGTACAGTAAATTATGTCCACTCCTGAGGGTCTTAGCATCTAGCAAGGAAGAGAAGATCCTCACACATTACAAGTAAACATTAGAACATGAGTTGAGAGAGTATAAATCATTAGGCAGGGTAAGGAAGCCCATAGGGTAGTGACATCAATTTGACAAATCTCTAGAACTTATATATCCAATGTATGAGGCTTCCCGAGAAATTGTTTCCACTCAAAAAAATAACTTTTTAAAGATTTGCCACCGACATCCACTGGTTGGGAGTGTAAAATCTGTGCTTATTTAGGGGTCTTTTGGCAATGTCTATCAAAATGAAAAATACATGGCCTTCACTCAGGCATACTACTTCTAGAAATGTACTATATATATATATATTCTCACACATGTGCAAGGAAATATGTATAAAGATGTTCACTGCAGCACTATTAATTATACATTGGAAACAACTAAATGTCTCTCAACTGGTTCTCAGAGAAATAAATCACAGGAAATGTATATAGTGGAATTCTATGCAGCCATCAGGAAGAATAATGTGGATATGAAAGTGCTTATATGGAGACATGCCCTAGTCATACTACTGAACAAAAAGAGCAGCCTGGAGAATAAAACGTGAAAATTTCATATTAGCAATGAATTAATATGAGTCAGCAACTTCACTTCTGGGTTTGTTGCAGAAAAGAGAGTAGGGCGCGAGAGGAGGGTCCCATCCCAGGTCTCAGGTGAGTCCCTGGGATGGCCGCCAAGTGTGGGTTCTTGGCTTCACACAGGAAAGAATTAAAGAGTGAGCCATAGTAAAGTGAAAGAAGGTTTATTCAGGGAGATACACACTCCACAGACAGAGTGTGGCATCTCGGAAGGCAAGAGAGGCAAGAGGGTATGGGGCTGTCAGTTTTTATTGGGGTGGGTAATTTCATAGGCTAATGAGTGGGAGATTATTCTAGCCATTTTGGGGAAGGGGTGAGGATTTCCAGTAACTGGGCCACTGCTCACTTTTTGACCTTTTGTGGTTGTCCTTGTAACTGCCATGGAAGCTGGGGTGTGTCATTTAGTGTGCTGATGTGCTACAATGAGCATATACTGATGCTCAAGGTCAAGTAGAACTCGACTCAGCCATCTTGGACCTATTTGGTTCTAATCAGTTTATGTCGTGCCCTTGGGCTATGTCATTCTTTTTTTTTTTTTTTTTTTGCGGTAAGCGGGCCTCTCCCGTTGCAGAGCACAGGCTCCGGACGCGTAGGCCCAGCGGCCATGGCTCACGGGCCCAGCCGCTCCACAGCATGTGGGATCTTCCCGGACCGGGGCACGAACCCGTGTCCCCTGCATCGGCGGACTCTCAACCACTGCGCCACCAGGGAAGCCCTATGTCATTCTTTTAAAGGTTGTGCCCTACCCACTTCCTGTCTCAGGTTTATATCCAAAAGAACTGAAAGCAGGATCAGGAAGAGATAATTGTACACCTATGTTCATAAAAGCATTATCCACAATAATCAAATGATGGAAGCAACCCATGTGTCCACTGATGGATGAAGAGATAAGCAAAATGGGGTAAATACATACAATGGAATATTATTCAGTCTTAGAAGGGAAGGAAATTTTGACACATGCTACAACATGTATGAACCTGGAGGACATTATGCTAAGTAAACCAGTTACAAAAAGACAAATACTATATAATTCCAATTATATGAGGTACCTAGATTACTCAAACTTAGAAACAGAAAGGAGAATGGTGGCTGCCAGAGGGAGGAGGGGGAAATGGTGAGTTGTTTAATGGGTACAGAGTTTCAGTTTTGGAAGATAAAAAAGTTCTGGACATTGGTTGATAACATTGTGAATGTACTTAATACTACTGAACTGTACAGTTAAAAATGGTTATGATGGTAAACTTTATGTTATGTGTATTTTACCACAGTTAAAAAGTTTTTAAATGAGTTGATGTGTTATGTGTCTGCAGTACATACGTAGCAATTTCTGGAGAGTCCATTAACAGTACTTGCTTTTTTTTCCATTGGATACTCATTTTTCTATTTTAAGGTTTTTATCATTTATGAGCTGTCAATTTAAAAACCTTAAAATTGTTTGATGAACACCAGTAACAGCACTTTTGGGTTGTTATGTGACCTGATGCCAAAAGAGTGAATTAAGTGCTATGGTTTTTCTGGGAGGAATGAATAAATAGTGGCAAAGAGTGGTCAGTACGGACACAAAGATAAGGGAGTTTTTCCTCATTTCAGAAGCAATGTAGCCGGAGCAGGTAGGGAGACGTTCTGACCAATTTCAGAGATGTTACAATGTGAGGGGCAAAAAACCCCGACAGTCCAGGGTGTGTTTGGAGGACTGAGACAACTAATCTGATGACAGTCTCAGTGAGGAGTGCTTAGGGATGACTACTAGAAAAGTAGACTGGGGCTATATGGTGGCAGGATTTAAGGGACCAACTGGCACATTTAGATTTTGTTCTAGTGATAATGCAGGGCCACGGAACATTTTGAGCAGCAGAGTGCCAAGTGGAAAAGTGGACAGAGGAAAATTAAACAGGCACTTTAGATTGAATGCTAGAGTGGGGAGGAGAGACAGGAAGGAAGTCAGGCCACAGTAATCCAGGGGCAGGGTGATGAGGTTCAGATTCAGCATGGGCATGTGCCATTTCTCCTTCTTAATCATCCTCTAGCCTTTCATCTGAGGTCCCTCCTTTTCTCTTTCAGACTGCCCAGTTCCCACCAACGGGGGGCATTTTATCCTCATCTGGTTCCAGCCTTCTTTTAACTATCTAGCATGTATAGCCACCTCTAGTCAGATGTGTGATAGCTTAATTGAATGAAATGTGCTTTGGATGGTTCATCTAGGTTTGTTTACAGGCATTTTTGTCTGGCTCATAAAGCTACTGTGGTCAGATTTACATCTGCCATCACTAATACTGCTCTGTTCAAGCTGACAGCCTCGCAGAGGTCTGCTTTCTCCATTCACTTCCTGGCCTCCAAGGCCTCCCATCTCCGCCCAGTTCAAACTTCACCTCTTCCATGAGGCTTTCCCTCACTACGTACGTCCTGAGGAATGTTTCTGTCCCTCACAGCACCTAACTGCACCACTCAATGAACAGCACACATTAGCATCTAGCCAAATGTGACCATGTGTCCACATTTATATTTTTACATATATAAATATGTAAATGCATAAGCATCCCTGTTCGTCTGCCAGATTTCTGGAGTTTGGGTAGCCCTGGCCCAGGCACAAGGCCTGACATCAGGAGATGAAGGGATGATTAGGCCCAGTAAGAAGAGGTGGGAGGCTGGGTCCCAAACCTGACACAGCAGGTGTCCACCACTAGGTGGTAGTGGTAATCAAGCATCTTCTTCCGCTCTCTGTGCCTCAGATTTCTTATCTCTTATCTTTTAAATAGAGATGTTATCTGCTTTGCTTGGGACAACATAATAATATGACCCTGGGCTAGCAACAGAAGAACCCTGGTTTCCAAACCGTCACCTTCACGGAAAAGCAGTGTGCTCTTTAAGTCACTCACTTTTCTGGACCTCATTATTCCTACGTATAAAAGGAGTTTAAACTAGATCAGAGGTTCTCCGAGTATAGTCCCCAGGGTTCCTGGGATCCTTTCAGGGGACCAACAAGGTCAAAGCTACTTGGATAACAATATTCACAGCTATTTCTCTTCACTCTCTCTTGTGAGTGCACGATATTCTTGTTCTAAGGATAACTTGTAATGGGTTTCTTACTGTTATTTTTAAATGAATACATTTAAAATTTTTCCTGTTTTCTTAAAAAGGAAATATATACGTATGATTGTGTATATGTATACATCCATCCTACAAAAACAAAAGTTCTTTAATGTCCTAATAATTTTTAAGTGTAAAGGGGTCGCGAGACCATAAAGTTTCAGAACCGTTGAACCAGATTCCTAGACCGTCATTCATTCACTCAACAAATAACTGCCCCTCCTGAGGCTGCATATTTTACATACCGAGGAGAAGGTGGTGATCAAGACGTGGAGCCCGCTCCGACGCCGTTTACATTTGGGAGGGAGGAGGCAAACGAATATATCAAGACAACTTCTGAGAGCGGTAAGTATCATGAAGGCATAAAGCAGGACACGTGTTCCATGCGCAGTGGAACCCTCCATTGTGCTGAGTCGGCCCCGGGCCCCTCAGGCCCCTGAGCTGGCCAGGAGCGGGGGCGCTGGTACCCCGGGACACCGAGACACCCAGGCACCGGGAAGCCGCGGGCGCTGACGTACCGTGACGTCACTCGGCCGCGCCAGCCAATCGCGGGCGGCCCCAGTCCTGGGCCGGCGGTGGCCCGCGGCCTGCGGGAGGCGCTGTGGCCCGTCGGGCGGCCCCGCGGAGCCGCCATAGCCTCCCGCCTCCCGCGACCCAACGTCTCCGCCGCCGGCCTCGCGCCGCCGCCATGGCCGACGTGGAAGACGGCGAGGAACCCTGCGCCCTGTCCTCTCACTCCGGGAGCGCAGGATCCAAGTCGGGAGGCGACAAAATGTTCTCTCTCAAGAAGTGGAACGCCGTGGCCATGTGGAGCTGGGACGTGGAGTGCGATACGTGCGCCATCTGTAGGGTCCAGGTGATGGGTAAGCGCTGCACGCGAGGCCCGGGCCGCGCGGCGGCCTCCGCGGGCCCGGCTCCGGGCGTAGGGGACAGACCGAGCCTCGGAGAGACTGTTCCTGGAGGAGTGGGGGCGGGGTCGCCCTGCCCCGGTGCCCGGGGACCGCGGGCCACGCCCGAGCTGTCGCCGGTCAGAGGGCTGCGGCCGCCGCCAGGGGCCGTGGGGTCGTTCAGCAGGCGCCCAGCGCTGGGGACTGGTATTCTGGGGAGAGAAATGGGTGGTAAGCAGTGCCGTTAAACAAGGTAATTTCAGGTAATGATGGGTGTGATCACGACAATAAAAGTAGGCGATTTGATGGGAGCTGGGAGGAACCACTTCGGTTTGTGTGGCCAGCTACGGCACCCTTTACAAAAAGCAGATCGCAGAGAGGTCAGGGTCGAGGCCCTGAGTCAGCGGGTCACTAAAGTGGTTCTGGTTACACACAACAAAGTGATGCTCTGGAGTCATCTTCCACAAAAACGACCCCTAGTCGTGCTCTGAGGAGGCGCAGGGAAGAAAAATGTTCCTAGCCGTTGCCTTTCTGGATGGGCTACTGTTCTGCTGGCTTTTAAAGCTGGATGATTCGAGACTGGTCAGATAGCACTCGCTTGGCTTGAACGGGAACATCGATGTAAGCCCTTTTATTCAGAAACATAAAACTTCATCTCCTTCCTGGTCCCTTCCTATCATAGGATGCCATTTCTTGGAGAAGACAGTGCCCTGAAGTCAGACCTTTATGGAAAACCCTCTTTTACAAATAACTGTTACTTCTTTCTATGATATTTTTAATAAAAATATTGAACCAAGTGAAACCTTTTAGAACAGCTTCATCTCGTTATGTTTTATATGGTTTATGTTTTAAGATCTCCGACCACCTTGAAAAAGAGGTGCTCTTGAAATGCACGTTATGTTTTTAAATAGGGCATTTAAAACTCCTGCATTTAAGAGCATCTCCCGTTGCGGAGCACAGGCTACAGACGCGCAGGCTCAGCGGCCATGGCTCACGGGCCCACCCGCTCCGCGGCATGTGGGATCTTCCCGGACCGGGGCACGAACTCGTGTTCCCTGCATCGGCAGGCGGACTCTCAACCACTGCGCCCCCAGGGAAGCCCTTAAATGTTGTTTCTTGAAGGTAGTTGGAGAACACTGAGGTTTCTATAGTTTGAAAGCTTTGTGTCTTGCACTGAAAAATGAGAGAATTGGAGAAAATAACTTAAAAATTGCTCTCCCTTCTTGAGGAATGAAAATTGAAACCTACCAGAATCAAGCGATTTCTCAATTTACTGTCTTTGTAGTATGCTCTTATGTTTTTTATTCATAAGGATTTGTTTTAAAGAGAATTTACAACCATGGGATTCAAACATTTTTTACTTTTAAAAGAACTTGATTTCAGATGTGATCTGCCTATATTGTGTATCAAGTTTTAAAAGTACCTAGTTTATTGGCCTGCAATACAGCTCCCTTGTCCTTCCCCTTTCTTAAAAACTAGAATCATAATTTACAGTTTGAGTGACATTTTTAACTTATCCAGGCGATTTTTGTTCTTTTGTACGACAAACTGTTAAAAATTTTATCCCCTAAATTTCCTTTAGTTTAAAAAAAAGAATTTCCTAAAAGAACATTTTATTTTTCTCCCCAAAGAAAAATTTTAAAATAGTAAACAGAAATGCAAAATTTAAAATAATGGTTGCAATTTTGCAAGAAATAAACTTTCCTGGGATATTTAAAGTAAGTCAAAGTATGGGCTGTAAATGACTCAGGGTTCACATTAACTTTCTAACTATAGCAAGTATTCTGCTACTGTGGATTAATGTTACAGATTTACAACAGCTGTGCTTTGGGTTCAGGAAAGTATTCTGGACTAGACCTCTGTATTTTGTTTATGAGGTGTTAAAATCCACTTAGTGGTCAGGTGACAGCAGAAGGAAGTTTGTTTTTTAGCATCATTCTGAAAGGTGTTACTATACTCTTTAGAAATGTGCTGTTTTAGATATTAGGAACATCATCAAAAGAAAATGTTTTCCTTTATCTGCAACGTTAGTCATTTTTAGCCATTTAGGTCAGTTTTTGATAATGAATCTAAATCCAAGCTATAAGCATAATTCAGAGACTTGTAGATTATACAAAGAGCCCACTTAATCCCATGTCCTTTATATTTGGAATTCATCTCACACGCCTAAATGATTGGTTATGACTTCTGGATCTAAGATTTGCCTGCCAGCCCACTCTGATGTAGTTAACGCTCTCTTCCTGGGTTTCCACTCTCCCCGCTTCATTCTGAAAGGAGCAGATGGCACAGCGAGCAAGCACTGGTAAGGAAGAGGCGACCAGGTTTGCTAGTGCTGTCAAGTTATGAAGAGCCAGAGTAACCTTCCACAGCTGTATGTTAACATGGACGTTTGAGCTAACTTTTTGGAGCCTTGTTTTCCTAATTTGTAAAAGAGACAGTTGGGACCATGAGCTTTAATTCTGTGATTACACAGGACCAGAGCCATGTCTTCACCCTTATATCATGATCCTTATGATATTTAGTTGTTTGCCTATCTACCTCTCCATTTACTGGTGAGACCAGGGACCCAGACTTGGTCATTTTGGTGTCGGCAGTGCATTACTCTTTGCACAGAGTAGATACTCAGTAATTGTGGAATTGAAGAAGGCCTTAGGAGGCGGTGGTTGTTTTTAATCCACACTGAAGAGGCCAGGGTGGTGTGTTTTCTTAAGGGTGAGAGCACGCAGAGAGGAGCAAACAAATGCCTGAGCATAATCCAGTGTAAGAAGAGAAGCAGGCTTCAGCTCCACCGTGTTTCTATTTTTACAGAATTATTTTCCTCCAATTTATGTTAAAAACTATTTTTTTCTGTTTGTTTGAACTTCCTTTTACCCAACTTTGACTCCTTTCAGCTAGTGAATGAGTCCATTTCATTGGTTCCTAAAATATTCTATATTACCTCCTTCATCAAACAAATAGTAGTACAGATTCAATTTTGAAAACTTCTAGTATACCCTTTTGGTTCCCATTCCTCATGTTTTCTCCCAGGTAATTTATTAAAATATTTTACTGTTGTCGGGTAAATGCTTTGGGCTCAGAGGGAGCATTTCCTTAAAAAGAAAAAAAGAGAACCTAGTATTTAGGAGTTTTTTACATTTAATTTTTATAGAAATTATACAGTCACATAACTTAAAAACTTGAGAAAGTACACAGTGAAAACTCCTTCCCGTTCCATCCCCTCCCAGGTAAACTTTATTATTAGTTTCTTGGATATCATTCTAGAGTTTCTATCTGTGTGTAAGCAAATACAATATATATGCATGGCTTATTTAAAAGGATGTCTTGAAAATAAACTACTCATAAGGTTGATCTGTGTGAACATGCCCAGTGAGCTTATAACTCCTAATAAAGTGGAGTATAGCATATTTTTCTGTGGTGGTTACATCCAAGGTCTTTTCATCAGAACTTGTAAAAATAGAGGGTCAGTAACCCTTGTGAAATTGCTCATGGTCATAAGTAAATTAGTAGAGTGCCTTGTACTTTATTCATCTTTAAGCAGTTATGTTCAGATGAGAAATTAATAGTATGAGTCTTTTAATCTACATCTCTAACCCTTTGGGCCTTTATTTGACTTTGAAGTGTATGGGTTTTAAAAATTGCATTCTGAGCATCAGAATGAGAATTGCTATTTGTTTACTTTTAGATGCCTGTCTTAGATGTCAAGCTGAAAACAAACAAGAGGATTGTGTTGGTATGTTGTAATTTTGTTCTCTTGCTTTTTCAACTGAAGATTTTCTCTCAGTGGGGATGTTTGAATTTGCAGTTAAGATTGACTTTATCAATACACAAAAATAAACTGTAAAGCAGTGATCCATTATTAATATAAAATGTGTTGGTTCTCAGATGGTCTTAATGGAATTAACCTGTAAGTCCTTCAGTTGCTTTAATTGAGGAGAATTGGTTATATATTCTAGACATGGGCATGGTAAACATTTTGATAATCAAAAAAGAAATAATTCTTTTCTATTAAGAAGAGTATAAAATAAGGAATTTGCCAAAACATCCTTCAAGTTTTGAGTATGTTACAGGTTAGTTTTGGTCAGTCAGGATTTTATTCTAACAAAGCATTTCAGTATTCAATATTCTTTTATGATCCGGTATTTAACTTTTCTACTAAGGTAAAAACAATTCTAAATCTCAAGATTTTTTTGGATGTAGTTTATAGATAGAAGTTTGTTAAATTTTATTTACATCTGGGGCTACAGAAGTTGTCTTAGGCCAAATATTTAAGCAACTCAAAGGTTTTTATGTCCCAGTTCTTGAGGTCATCACTTCTAGATTGCTATATAAAAGTGTTTAAAGATTTTCCTGAAATGAAAGGTTACCTTTGTGTTTGTGTGGTTTACATACAGCTTGTTAATGATTTATGTAGTTTTGATCAAATCCTGTTTCTTCCTCTCAAAAGACTTAGAATGAGTCCCCTAGCTTCCTACTCCTACAACCAATTTTCACAAAAAGGTTTGTTTCCTGTTTTTTTTTTCCTATTTCTTTTATTGTTCTGTTATAGCTCAGTTGGTCAAGCAAGGGATAAATGAAGCCCATGTTTGAGATTGTATCCCAGATTATAGGTGATTTCCCTTGGTTAAAATTTTTTCTTCGATTCTGTTTGTTTTAAACATTTTCATTTGGGAATTGTGAGGTGTAGGCCATCTTTATTTGATCATAGAGAGACCCTTTTCTTGAAAGAGACCTCTCTTTCAAAGCCAGCCACTTTGAAAATTCCATTCTGTTTGTCACGTGAGGAATTGCACTGCCTGTGGATGACTTAACACAGATCCTCACCACTTCCAGAAAACAACTCATTAGAGGTACAACTAATAATGTTTAGAAGCATGTCACCTGTTTATAATAGCCTGCTCTGAGCTAAAAACATTTAAAATTCATTATATCTTGCTAAATAAAAATCAGGAGGACATTTTTCAGTAAAATAAAGACCCAAAGGTCTCCAGGGTCAGTGCCTGACTGAGGTAGTCTGGGATCTAAGGAAGACTAAAGTCTTTTAATCTCCTAACTTGAGAAAGACACCATGTGGAGCTATGTAGGAACTGGGGGCCACCACAGCACCCACAGATTCTAAGCAGTGATGGAAAGTTCCCAAGCACAGAGGTGTATCTCATTTCTTAAGTGTAATTTACATATGTAAGGTTCCATTTCTTTATAGCTAGAAAAAATTATTTTGACCAGTTAACCATCTTTATTCAAGATTGAATAATAATTAGGGTTACATAATTATTACATAATCTAAATTATTATTTAGATTATTATTACATAATGTAAAATAAGGTAGAATTTTGAGCTCGGTAATTTAAATTGAAATATGTAATGTCAGATATTCTTTTTTTTCTTTCAGTCGTCTGGGGAGAATGTAATCATTCTTTCCATAACTGCTGCATGTCCCTGTGGGTGAAGCAGAACAATCGCTGCCCTCTCTGCCAGCAGGACTGGGTGGTCCAAAGAATCGGCAAATGAGAGCAGTGGAAGGTGTTCCTTGTGCAGTTGTTCGGAGCCCTGGTGGATCTTGTTATCAGGTGCCCTACAAAGGCTAGTACTCTCCAGGGGGCTAATTCTTTGAATCGGACGCGGTGGATCTGCGGTCTTTTGGGACTCATCAGAGGCATGGGTTAGCCTTTTTCAGTTTTATTTGCAGAAATTCTCTACAATTAAGAAGATAATTTATTAAAGATGGTCTTTCCTACCTCTGTGGTATGTGTCTCACACACTGCTTATAAGTGCTATAAAGGAGAGAACTATAAATTGAACGACGTTTATAATTTACCTACTGATATCCAAGGAGCTATGGAAGCAGTTCCGTTCAGAAGAGAACTTTTTGCATGCTTGTGGTTGATCAGTTTAAAAAAAAAACAAAAAATATTATAGTAACAAATAAAGTGCAGTTTAAAACCCAACTCTTATCCTTAATCTGTTCCTAATATTTATTTTTGGCAGGGAGGGGGATGATTCATGAAATCTTTATTTGATATTATGAGAACTTAAAGTTTGGACCAGTGAACAGGGTAAATAAAATTTAACCTTTGGTTGTATGAGATTTCAGTGGTGGTCTACGTTATCATCCCCTGTCTCTGACCCATCGAGAAAACCTAGGTCTGCACTCACCTCACTGTTCAGTTACTGAGTGGTCAAGGACAGAAGTATTTTCAAGATCTAGTCATATTGCGTTGTAATTTAACTGTGTTTTAGGTGGAATGTTAATGAGGGGAAAATGTTTACCATTGTAGCATTGGATCAAAAAGTTTATTTTATCACACCATGTTTTAATAAACGGTTTATTCTGTTTACCTCATTTGAATGGTCATTATTGCAATTTTATGCACAGCCTTCAACTTAATAAGCTAATTTGTCAAGTGAATGCTTTTGTTTAATTTGAAAAACTATTCATTTGCTCTTTCATTGGTGGTAATAAAATTTTAACTTTATTACCTAGAAACGTAAGTGTAAGATAATATTTAAATTTTATCAAACCAACTCACATTCGGTGGAAGTTATCAAGGAACAATTTGTGAACCACAATTTATGAACCCATGAATTTTTCCATAATGGAGGCTACTGCTATGCATTTAAAAAACCAAAATCTTAACCATTCACTTCTGCAGTTTCAGAGTTTGCCAATCTGAATCTCTTTGAATCTAAGGAATGTGAATACATAAAAGAATATTAAAAATATAATAATTAGGGCTCCCCTGGTGGCGCAGTGGTTGAGAGTCCTCCTGCCGATGCAGGGGACACAGGTTCGTGCCCCGGTCCGGGAAGATCCCACATGCCACGGAGCGGCTGGGCCCGTGAGCCATGGCCGCTGAGCCTGTGCGTCCAGAGCCTGTGCTCCGCAACAGGAGAGGCCACAACAGTGAGAGGCCCGCGTACCGCCAAAATATATATATATATATATATATAATAATTAAAATAAAAATTAGAATTCTGTATGCCTTCACCTTGCCTATTTATTTCTTGTAGATTTTGCTTTATTTTTTTCACAATTATCTACTGAAAGAATTAATCACAGTATACAAATATGTTTGGACCATTTGAATGAGTTTCTTGTGCAGTAAGCTGTTTTAGCAGCTCTTTAATCTTTTTAAAAGGTTGTGTCTATAAAATGTGAACTAAATATTTGGCTTTGCAATGAAGAGAAATAGAATGTTGAGTTATTTCTGTCAGTATGACAGTATGTAAATGAAATGTAAAGGATGGTGGTAATAAGTTGATTTTCCACACGGCAAAACTGCAGGTCCACCGTCTAACAAAGCTCTGTTTCTATTACACATCAGCATCTGAGGGTAGAAGAGGAGGGACTGGGACAAAGCAGCACTGATCCTATACCCAACCTGGGATGATATCAGCTCATTTGCATAGCCACCTGAAAGTTCAGTACACGTTGTTTCATTAGAAGGAACATGCTGTGACATTTATGAATTCCAATGCAAAGCATTGAACAGGTTTTTCTTTCCATTTGATTAAACAATGTTGAATTTTACTTCACTAGTGTATTGGAAACACATTTGTCATCTTTGGCTGTATAACTTTCCATCTATGCAAGTTGCATTCTTGTATTAACAGCTGACATCTAAGTAAATCTCACCCTACCAAACCCACTACTTCCTTTTTATAAAAAAAAAGTCCCATTTACTATCCTGAAGTGAAATTCATAAATATATCTCCACACATAATTAAAATGTATACAATAATTGTAATATAAAGTAGAAATAAAAGGAAAGTAATTTATAATTCATTTCTTTTTCAGTATGTAAATGCTTGAGCACAGTTACACCAGAAGACATAATGAAGTAGGCTGATGAGTGCATGCATGTGTGTGTGTGTGTGTGTGTGTGTGTGTGTGTAGTCACTACACGAAGACAGCAACAATGTAGACTATTGTGACTCAGAAACATGAGGAACATTTCCATTGATAAGACTTTTTTTCCCCCAAAATGGTGAACTGTGCTAGTAAAGTTCTGAACAACACAAATTTACAATCTTGATTTGCAATTTAGTTGCATATCTGGAAACCTCAATGGATTTTAAAGCGATGCAGAAATGTACTTTGTGTTTTTATGGAAAAAGAAGTTAGGTTCTAGGCTCAGATAATAATAAACAGACTTTCTACTACATGAATGAACCTTCGAAAGTCGCTCAGGGTGCTGAACCATGTTTCTTCATGTGAGACTGTCTCACACGTTCCAAGACACCAGAATTCCCTGGCCTCTACCCACCAAACACCAGTGGTGCCATCAATCTTTGTGCCATCCAAAGAGAACATTTCCGAAACATCCCTTTTAGAGGTAGCATAGGCTGTTTGGGGAGCAACGGTTTAAGTGCTTGTACAGGCAATTACATACTTTGCTACCACTGTCCTAATCCTAATATGACACAATAATTTTTTTTAAGTATAAAGGGTTCAGAATTTTGAATAACTGCTATCCTAAAACGAAGAGTTCATAGAGCCAAATCTTACAGATCTGTGCCCTCTTCTCTAGAGGTGTGAACAGCTATTAAATTAGTGTTTAATACCTAGGACACACATATGATGGTGAATACTCACTTTAGGCTTAAAGAAGAAGCCTAAAATTGTTTTATAGAACGGAAGCTAATGTAGGAGGCTTTACGATCAGAAAAAACATTTTTTTAATTGTTCCTTTAGAAGTTTGGTAGACATCTGATAAGAAAGGTAACTGTTAAAACAATGCTTTTTTAGAATATTGCCAAGGGCTAACTTTGGGTAATGCTCTGAAAAGAAAATGAGAAAATTTCCATGTTTACTTTAGTAAGCCCTTGTTTTAAAAAACACTTAAAACGTTACTGATTTGGATGTAAGGAAAATTGGAATTAAAGTACAAATAAAATTTAAGCTATTTTATATTGGATGTCTGAATGATGTAACAAAATACATGAGAAATGTTTACATGATCGTTCCTTTTTTGCCATCTTTTTTTTTTGGCCATGCCATGCGGCATGTGAGATCTTTGTTCCCCGACCAGGGATGGAACCTGTGCCCCCTGCAATAGAAGTGCAGAGTCTTAACCGCTGGACCATCCCTCTTTTGCCATCTTTATGTCATTCCATTTCTACCACGGTTAGATTTTGTTCAACAGAATATGTCTTACAGGAAAAGTATTTTTTCTGCATTTTGCTACTCAGTTTAAAGGCTGAGAGCTGAAACTCTAGTGCCAGGATACCTGGATTTGCATCCCAGTGCCACCATTTATTTGTGTGACCTTGAAGTTACTTGACCTCTCTTTACCTAAGTTTCCTCGTGTACAACGTAGGTAATAATAATAATACCTACCTTACTAGATCATTTTGAGGATTGAAGATGAAATGGATTAATACACACGTAAAACTGACAACAGTTTCTGGCACATAGTAAGTGCTACTGTTGTTACTTCATTTTAGTCATTTTTGGAAGCTCCTTTAATAGAAGTGGCACTTTAAAAATAATGTGTTTTTAGTTATGGGGTAAAGCACTCCTAACTGTTCTCAACAGAAGTTTTGTAAGAAAAAGTTAATTGTTGTAAACATGTTAGATTACTTGTAGCGCTATGAGATTTTGTGGAGGATGGTAATGAGGCCTTCATGACTTGCCTGTTACACTTTTTTCTAATCATTCAGTCAACATGATTTCCAGATTTTATATTAAGAAAAGGTCTGTAAATGTTGAGCTCTATTTTTAATTTTAGGTGTCCCATCTTAGTAGAAATATTTCATCAGACCTTGCAGATATGAATATAGCAGTACATTTTTAAAAATTTTATTGAAGAATAGTTGATTTACAATGTTGTGTTAATTTCTGCTGTACAGCAGTGATTCAGTTTTATATATATATATATATACACACACATATATATGTATAAAGTTCCCTATGCTGTACAGTAGGACCTTGTTGTTTATCCATTCTATATATAATAGTTTGCGTCTGCTAATCCCGAACTCAGTTCATCCCTCCCCCACGGCAACCACAAGTCTGTTCTTTATATCAAGCAGTACATTTTTTGACCACTTGATTTGGGAGATATCCACATGTTTAGAAAATCAGTCTTTTTGACAGCCCTCGGTTTTTATCTTGAAAGACTTTCAAAGCAGGAATAAGCTTTACAATCAATCTCCTGCTTTCTCTTGTCTACGCACTGGATAAACCTGAGTCAGTGGCTAGAACTCACCCTGCTTTTCCTAGGTTGGCTGCAAGCAAGCTTTCCTGAGTGACTATAGCGGCCATATAGCTTAGTAGTAAGATGGCAATTCTGGAGCCACTCAGCCTGGCTTGGAATCTCAGCTCCATCTGTGTGATATTGCACAAAGTCCTTAACTTCTCTGTGCCTATTTCCTCAATTAAAATGGAATCATAATAGTATCTACCTTATAGAGCTGCCATGAAGATTAAATGAGTTAGTGCATGTTAACTGCCTAGAATGACACCTGAAGCAGAGTAGGCACTCAATAAATGGTAGCCATCATTATAGATCACTACTGCCACTGCCAATCTCTGGCTTAATTAGAGAATGGCCTTTCAGAAAGGTATATTGCTTGCAGTGATGCTTCTTGTAAGAATCCTGATGTTTGTGTGCACCTATAACCTGTAAAGAACTGTCAAGATGGGTTTTTAGGATTAGGAGAAAGGTTTTCAACCTTTTTTTTTTTTTTTTAATCCACCTCAACACATCCGAAAAGCACATTTCCATCAGTAACAATGGGCCCTCCCACAAAGATTCCCAAAAAAAGTGTGTGTGTAGCAAACGGGCAGGGAGGAGAATTAGAAACAACTGCCCAGATGAAAATCTCAGGTAAAAAACTTGGAACTATTTTAGCACAGACGAAATGTTCTATGCCAGTTGCATTTTATCCTAGCCTCTAAGGAGAAGCCTACTAACTATCTAAATTTATTGGAACTTATATCGAATATGTAACTAAATTCTCTCTACCAAAATTTTAGTGTAATAGAATAATCAGAATTCTTGCCAAACCATCAGGGCTGTGACTTTATAAATCCAAATACTACATAGCACAGAACAAGTTTTGCATGGTTGGTATACAGTCATGTAAGAATTGTAGCGATTCTTAGACCCTCCTTGTAAATTAACCCCTGCAGTGCTAACCCCTGCTCTGCTTTTTCTACTTTTATAAACATTATATATATATGACATTACATATTGATAATAAAATGGGATTATTTATTGCTTGCAATAACAATAGACGGAATTTGAATACAAAGAAGTTTGCTAGCTTCAGATATGACAGGGCCTGTTAGGGAATGTTCGATTTACAATGGAATTGTGGAGTGGAATGCAGTGAGCCTTCTAAGAGACATGCAGTGCTCTGGGAAGTAGAAGGGACAAAACACATTCTCCTGCAACGTATACAGTACAGTCAGCCCTCTGTGTCTGCGGCTTCTACGTCGAGGATTCAACCATCCAGGTCAAAAGTATTCTCAAAAAAAAAAAAAAAAGGTTACAGAAAGTTCCAAAAAAGCAAAACAAATTTGTCATGCACTGATAGTTATTTACAAAGCATTCACATTGTGTTAGGTAGCATAAGTAATCTAGAGTTGATCTGAAGTATGAGGAGAATGTGTGTAGATTCTATGCAAATACCACACCAGCATCCTCAGATTTTGGTATCAGGTGAGGGTCCTGGAACCAATCCCCAACAGATACTGAGGGATGACTGCGTATGCCTATGAGGATCAGTTCTTGTGTGGATCATGAAAACACATTTCTCTTTTATTTAACAGTATGTGATATGTATGAGCTCCCTAGCATTTCTGGGGCAAGAATAGGCGGCCCCTTAAAGTAGTTGTTCATATTGCCGCCACATCCTTGCCTACCAACCTTGCCGTCAGTTCTATCAACATCCCACACACCCTCATGTTTGCCTGGTGGTACCCTTCTAGGTAGGGCAATGGGAGAAAGGGGCCTGCCCATTGACAAAAAGACTCCCTTAAGGAAGAAAATAACATGTAAAATCATTTCTTTCTTGAAGGGTATAGATCTGTGTTATTGAAGAGTGTAGCCACTAGCCAATAAATTTAAATTAATTAAACTAAAATTTAAAATTCAGTCCTTTAGTTATACTAGCCACATTTCAAGTGCCCATCACATGTGGATGGTGGCTTC
The DNA here is from genome assembly GCF_059928025.1 of Delphinapterus leucas. Lineage (NCBI taxonomy): Eukaryota > Metazoa > Chordata > Mammalia > Artiodactyla > Monodontidae > Delphinapterus > Delphinapterus leucas. The sequence continues at coordinate 127,734,168 of NC_143132.1, read as the reverse complement.
CATATTGGATATCACACAGAACATTTCCCTCATGGGAGAAAGCTCTATTGGACAGTGCAGGTGTAGATCATCCATTTATGAGGTATTTCTATCAGAATTAAGGAATAATGGGAGCTTCAGGCATATCAAACTCCGTTTTAAGTGACCTTCCACCTTCCCTTTAAAAGATTAACTCTGGGGCTTCCCTGGTGGCGCAGTGGTTGAGAGTCCGCCTGCCGATGCACGGGACAGGGGTTCGTGCCCCGGTCCGGGAAGATCCCACATGCTGCCGAGCAGCTGGGCCCGTGAGCCATGGCCGCTGAGCCTGCGCGTCCGGAGCCTGTGCTCCGCAACGGGAGAGGCCACAACAGTGAGAGGCCCGCGTACCACAAAAAAAAAAAAAAAAAGATTATCTCTGGAAACTAGAATGCTGAACATGAACCTTATTTTACTAACTAAATCTTATCCTTGACAAAGAAAGAATTAAACATTGTTTTTAATTTATTTTATTGAAGTATAGTTGATTTACTGTTATGTTGATTTCCACTGTACAGCAAAGTGATTCAGTCATATATAGAGAAAATATGAAATATTTATATATATACATATTCTTTTTCATATTCTTTTCCATTATAGTTTATCACAGGATATTCAGTATCGTTCCCTGTGCTATACAGTAGGACCTTGTTGTTTATCCATTCTGTATATAATAACTTGCATCTGCTAACCCCAAACTCCCACTCCATCCCTCACCCATCCTACCTCCCCCTTGGCAACCACAAGACTGTTCTGTATGTCTGTGAGTCTGTTTCTGTTTCATAGAAAAGTTCGTTTGTGTCATATTTTAGATTCCACACATAAGTGATATCATATGGTATTTATCTTTCTCTTTTTGACTTTGTTCACTTATATGATAATATCTAGGTCCATCCATGTTGCTGTAAATGGCATTATTTCATTATTTTTTGTGGGTGAGTAGTATTCCATTGTATATATGTACCACATCTTCTTTAACCATTCATCTGTGTGTTTTTTATAAATTTATTTATTTCATTTATTTTATTTTTGGCTGCGTTGGGTCTTCATTGCTGCATGCAGGCTTTCTCTAGTTGCGGTGAGCGGGGGCTGTTCTTCATTGAGGTGCGTGGGCTTCTCATTGCGGTGGCTTATCTTGTTGCAGAGCACGGGCTCTAGGTGCATGGGCTTCTGTAGTTGTGGCTTGTGGGCTCCAGAATACAGGCTCAGTAGTTGTGGCACATGGGCTTAGCTACTCCATGGTATGTGGTATCTTCCCGAACCAGGGCTCAAACCCATGTCCCCTGCATTGGCAGGTGGATTCTTAACCACTGCACCACCAGGAAAGCCCCTAACCATTCATCTGTTGATGGACATTTAGGTTGTTTCCATGTGTTGACTATTGTGAATAGTGCTGCAATGAACATTGGGGTGCATGTATCTTTTCAAATTATAGTTTTCTCCAGATATATGCCCAGGAGTGAGATTGCAGGATCATATGGTAGTTCTATTTTTAGTTTTTTTGAGGAACCTCCATACTGTTCTCCATAGTGGTCGCACCAACTTACATTCCCACCAACAGTGCAGGAGGGTTCCCTTTTCTCCACACTCTCTCCAGCATTTGTTGTTTGTAGACTTTTTTGATGAATTAAAAGCCAAGAATTAAACATTTTTAAACCTTTAGCTGGTCAATTTATTGTACCTACGGGGGAAAGACCCAAATACAGAAATTCAAAATTATTTGAAACACCCCAGTATTAAGTATAAAAAGGTTGTTGACAGTTTCCTGTTCTTTAAGTTTTAAGTTTTGTAAGAATTTCTTATACTTTCAAAATTACAATATTTTAAACTATAAATTCATGTAGCTCCTTTTGTGTCCTTGACAGATTTATAGCAGCCAATCAACCAAGGGTGATTTTGCACTGTAAGGGACATTTGGCAATGTCTGGAGACATTCGTGGTTGTCACAACTAGAGACAGGGGTGCTACTGGAATCTAGTGGGTGGAAGCAAGGGATGGTGCTAAACATCCTACGGTGCACAGGACAGTCTCCCACAGCAAAGGATTATGGGGCCCCAAATGTCAATAGCGCTGAAGTTGAGAAATCCTGGTTAATGCTAATTTATATACATTTTTATAATATTTTTGAGAAGTTGGAATTCCCTATTAGAAACTTGCTGAAACATGGTCAATAACAATGATAAAACTTGCATAGCACTATGCACCAAATTCTCTTCTAAGAGCTTTACATGTATTAACTCATTTAATCCTCACAAAAACCCTTTTCCATTATCATTAACTCTTTTTACAGCTAAGGGAACATAAACACAAGAGGCTAAGTAACCTGCTGCTATGGACTAAATGGTGTCCCTCCCCCCAAAATTAATTTATATGTCCTAGTCATATGGGATTGATGGTCTTATAAGAAAAGAAAGAGATCTCTCTTTCTCTCTCTCTCTCTGTGTCTCCTTCCATCCTGGCACCCCATATGCACCGAGAAAAGACCACGTGCACACACAGCAATGTAGCCATCTGCAAGCCAGCGAGAGTCCTCACCAGACACTGACCCTGATGTCACCTTGATCTTAGACTTTCCAGCCTCCAGAACTGTGAGAAAATAAATTTCTGTTGTTTAAGCCACCCAATCTATGGTATTTTGTTACGGCAGTGCAAGCTAAAACACCTGCCTAACTTTACAACACTAGTAAGTGAAAAGCAGGATGTGAATCCAGGCAGGCTAGTTCTAGAATCTGTGTTTCACCACTAGCTTATATTGTCTCAAAAGAATTTGTATTGTCTCAAAAGAATTGTATTTGAATATATTTTTCTCCAAAATTGCTTTTGTAAAGTTTGTTCACATATTTCCGTTTTCAGTTCTGTGAAGACACACGCATACGTCTTTATTCATAGCTGTAGTTTAGAGCTGTATATTCTGTGTTTTCAAGTACTGGCCGAGCCATTTCATTGTGTTCTGTACCATTTCATAATGTTCTATACCATTTTATGGTGCTCTGTATCATTTTACTGTGCTTTAGTATACTGCTGTAATATCTGATCTAAATTCAAACATTCAAGAGAGGTACAACTATTATGTATAAAATAAGTTGCAAAGATATATCGTACAACACAGGGAATATAGCCAATATTTTATAATAACTATAATTGGAGTATAACCTTTAAAAATTGTGAATCACGGGGCTTCTCTGGTGGCGCAGTGGTTGAGAGTCCGCCTGCCGATGCAGGGGACACGGATTCGAGCCCTGGTCTGGGAAGATCCCGCATGCCGTGGAGCGGCTGGGCCCGTGCACCACAACTACTGAGCCTGCGTGCTAGAGCTTGTGAGCCACAACTACTGAGCCCATGTGCCACAACTACTGAAGCCCATGCACCTAGAGCCCATGCTCCTCAACAAGAGAAGCCACCACCGATGCAGGGGTCGCGGGTTCCTGCCCCGGTCCGGGAAGATCCCACATGCCGCGGAGCGGCTGGGCCCATGAGCCATGGCCACTAAGCCTGCGCGTCCGGAGCCTGTGCTCCGCAGCGAGAGAAGCCACAACAGTGAGAGGCCCGCGTACCAAAAAAAAAAAAAAATCTCATTCTCATGCCCTCTCCCTCACAGTCCCAGGATGGCTGCTGTTTTGTATGCCTCGTATTCATATTTTTGGAGAAATGTGAGGGGGAAAAGGATATTTTTTCTTTAGCAAGACTTTGACTTCTACTCGGGAAGGGCTGTCCTTCCTAGTGTCTTTACTCTATTACTCATTGGCCAGAATTATGTCACACAGCCCCTTCTAGATGCAAAGGGAAAGAGAGATGAAGTTTGGCTTTCCAGCTGTTACAGTAGAGGGATAAAAGAGTAATTGGGAATAGGTGTTGAATGAATCAACCCATATTATCTGCCACGATTCATGTTAGCAAATAACTTAACAATTGTTTATAGGTGGGGAATTGCTGCTACATGTGAAACCATGCCCCATAGGGTTCACAGAAGCTGGGGACTAACAGAAATTCTTGAGCTTGTCTTACAGAACAGCAAACAAGGGAACAGCTTGTTAAAAACCCCTCTGCTTGTAACCTGCCTTTACGCTTTAGTTTTTTTCCCTTAATTGCCTACCCTCCAAGCTTCACACAGCCTAGGTAATCTATCACAAGAGTCATTAACCACCCCTATAGATAACACCTCTGACCTATGGGTTGCTAGTAACAGGGGCTTAAGTTGTTTTTTAGGAAATTGGAGTCAGCTCTTGTCCAATTTGAGCCAGATAAGACTGGTTGAGATCACCAATCTCAAAACTGGGCCTGCACGGGTGTCCCATAAATGACCTTTTGATGTTAGAGGGCCAAAAACTCCACCCTCAGACCATGGTAAGCACCTCCATTTTTTATCATGCATCCCACGAAGAAGCATGTAACCCAGATACACCTCCACAGAACACTGATTACCTCACTGTTTCTCTACCTCCAGTCACCTTTCTCCATGCCTAAGACCACTCTGCTCATTTATCCCATAAATATCTCAAGTCCCTCGCCTTCAGGGAGGCAGATCTGAGACTTGTTCTCATAGACTCTTAGAATTGGAAAGGATCTTAGAGATCATTTTCTCTCTGAAATGACATCTTTGTGTTTATGTTTTTGTTGTCGTCTTGTTTATAAATTTATTTATTTTTGGCTGTGTTGGGTCTTCGTTGCTGCACACAGGGTTTTCTCTAGTTGTGGCGAGCGGGGGCTACTCTTCATCGTGGTGCATGGCTTCCCATTGCGGTGGCTTCTCTTGTTGAGGAGCACAGGCTCTAGGCGGGCGGGCTTCAGTAGTTGTGGCTTGTGGGCTCAGTAGTTGTGGCTCATGGACTCTAGAGCACAGGCTCAGTAGTTGTGGTGCACGGGCTTAGTTGCTCTGCAGCATGTGGGATCTCCCCGGACCAGGGCTCGAACCTGTGTCCCCTGCATTGGCAGGTGGATTCTTAACCACTGCGCCACCAGGGAAGCCCGTGTGTTTATGTTTTTAGATATGCTGACTTGTAAAGCAAAAAAATTTAATGAGACTTTAGTACATGTCCATTATGACACAAGTTTGGATAGTCTAATAAAATTGTATGTCTCAAAAATATAACTCTATAAAAAAATCATGTTATACAGGCTGTAACACCACTTTTATATATTTTCCCTGACTCTAATTTTATGCAGAGATTATAGAGTAATTGGTCTTTGTATTTTGAAACTTTGAACTGAAATAGCACATGGAATCTTTTACAAATAAAAACAGTTACTTCTACAGTCATCCTGAGAACTTTAAAGTGTTTGGAAAGATATAAATCTAATGCTCTTACCTAGCTATGTTATTTCTGCCTTCACTGCCTTCCTGCAAAACATTCAGCTTCTCTACTAAAGAACATGATCGGTCAACAGAATACTGCCTGATGAGGCCATATTACCAACAAAAGCTTAATTAAAGAGCTGGATATTGGGCAAAATAATTGAAAAGATACCTCGAAAAAGAAGATATACAAATAGGCAGTCAGCGCATGAAAATATACCTAACATTCCTCATCGGAAATGCAAGCTAAAATTGCCATGAAATACCTCTACACACCCTGTAGAACAGCTCAAGTTTAAAAGACTGATAACACCATGTTTTGGTGAAGATGTGAAGGCTCTGAAATTCTCCTCCATTGCTGGTGGGAATGAAACATGGAACAGCCATTTTGGAAAACAGAAAGCAGTATCATAAAAAGTTAAGTATGCATCTATCCTATGACACAGCAATTCTATTCCTAGGTATTTGCCCAAGAAAAATGAAAACATTTGTCCACAAAAAGACATAGATGAATTAAAGGAGCTTTTTTCGTACTTATACTAGCGCCAAACTGGAAACAACCCAAATGTCCATCAACAGAAGAATAATGTTCTATTCATAGAATGGAATTGAATAGCAGAAAAAAAAAAAAGGAAAAACTGATACATGCTACAATATGGATGAATGTCAAAACATTGTGTTGAGCAAAAGAATCCAGTCATAAAAGGGTACTTAACTACGTGATTCTGTTTCTACAAAGTTCAAGAACAGGCAAAACTAAACTGCAGTGTTAAAATCAGAAGAATGGTAGCTTCTCAGCGGGGCTATTGACTGGAAAAGGCATAAGAATATTTTCAGTGGTGATAGAAGTGTTCTATAAGTTGACTTGGGTGATGGTTACATGAGTTTATACATTTGTCAAAACTCTTCAAACTGTACATTTAAGATCTATACATTTTACTCTATGTAAAATAAACCCACATGTAAAAAGAGAAATAGGGACTTCCCTGGTGGCACGGTGGTTAGGAATCCACCTGCCAATGCAGGGGACACGGGTTCGAGCCCTGGTCCGGGAAGATCCCACATGCCACGGAGCAACTAAGCCCGTGCGCCACAACTACTGAGCCTGCACTCTAGAGCCCACGAGCCACAACTACTGAGCCCACGTGCCGCAACTACTGAAGCCTGTGTACCTAGAGCCCGTGCTCTGCAAAAAGAGAAGCCACCGCAATGAGAAGGCCGAGCACCGCAACGAAGAGTAGCTCTCGCTCACCACAACTAAAGAAAGCCCGCGAGCAGCAACGAAGACCAAAACACAGCCAATAAATAAATAAATAAATTTAGAAAAGAGAAAGGGATATTGTTATTTAAGATCACAGCCAACACCCTTTTACATTTGCTACTAAGTGGAAAATGCATTAATGGTTGTTCCATTTGTCTTATTGTTCAACTCTTCAAGAAAGCAGTCAAATCAAAATAATTGTGTTTTCTCATCTTGTTCTGGCCCCCTGTGGAGGTAATCTGAGAAAGCTCCTTGGAGTTCATTAGAAGGGCTACATTTTCAAGAAGTTTAGCAAAATGCAGAAGAAATAAGTAAAGCAAGAAGTGATTTTTTAAAAGAGCAAACGTTTTATTCTTTCCAACTCTTTTCTAGAATGTTTCTCAGGGTTTTAAATGTACAAAATCTTAGAGCTGCCCCCTATTATAAGATGGAAATTTTAGGGTAGCCTGAAATTCTTCACTGAACTCTAAACTGAACAACACTAACTCTGAACTTTTCTAACAGGCTTAGATCTTCTTAGGGATAAAGATATGGATGTGCGTCTTTCCCAGACCTTATGGTTAAAATAGCCCTTGACAGCCCTGAGGCTGTAGTGTTGGGTTTCTGTTGGACAGATGGCCCGGAATTGAGGTTTTATGAGTGCATACAGATACCTAATAAAGCTTAGGAATGCTGAAGTCCCCCCAACTCCTCCACAGCCCTGCTGTTAGGTCCTTTAGGCAGATGCAAAGTCAAAGGAGTTTCCTCTTAAAGTCCTTATGAGGTCTCCACACGCAGCCCTCAAACCCATCGTCTAACCATGTGAATACTCCAGGCCCTCCCAGCTCAGGTCAGACCCTGCCAGCTCCTCCTCCGTGGGCCAGGTGGGAGGGGCCCAAGTTCTCCAAATGAGACCTTTCTCAACTCTGGCCACAGTGGTCCAGTGGGAGCTCCAGCTCTAGCACCCTGCATGCACCCCTCCCTGCCTGGAAAACTCAGGGTCTGACCACCGTCATCTGCTTTGAGACGGTCAATCTCACCCTGCTCTTCATCCCTAGTCAGCGCAAGAAACCCAGGCTTTCCCAGTCACCTCGCATTCTCTGAAATCTAATCCGAAGTAGTTTTTTTTTTTTTTTTTTTTTGCAGTACGCGGGCCTCTCACTGTTGTGGCCTCTCCCGTTGCGGAGCACAGGCTCCGGACGCGCAGGCTCAGCGGCCATGGCTCACGGGCCGAGCCGCTCTGCGGCATGTGGGATCTTCCCGGACCGGGGCACGAACCCGTCTCCCCTGCATCGGCAGGCGGACTCTCAACCACTGCGCCACCAAAGCCCCCGAAGTAGTTCTTTAAATTCCCTTTTATTCCTTCGTCTCCCACTCCTCCCCAACTTCTGAAACTCTTCCTCTGTGCCCTCTGATACTCACACCAAAAACATCCTCCATCTTCATCCTTCTCCAAAAGTTCCTTTCACTTTCTTATTCTCGCTTAAACCTGCTTCTCCCCCGAGAGCACTGCTCCTTCGGCAACCCTCCTGGTCCCTCATACCGCTGGACCTGGCAATGTGGGAGATGTCTTCATTTCTCTCTGTTGCTGCTTCCCTCCCTAAAACCACCCAGCTTGCACTCTTATGTCATTAGACTCCACTGCTCACTAATGGCCTCACACTGTCACTCCCCTTTGTTGGATGAAGATGCTAGCTCCCGGCTCTCTGTCGGTCTCTCCATCACTGCTCTTTGGATAATTCTTGGTGATCTCATCATTCACATGAAGGATGCTTCTGATACCCCGGTTCCTCAGTCCCCGACCTCCTCTCCTCCAGTGATTGTGTGCTCTCCACCCCTACCTTGGCTTCTCACTCCAGTGGTCACACCAGAGAAAACTCCTCAAAAGAGAAGCTTACGCTACCAGCTCCCAACTTATCTCCTTCCGTTCCCTATTGAACTGACTCTAATAAGGGTTTCATCACATCGCTCCATTGAAACTGCTCTTGCCAAGCTCCCTGGTGACCTTTAAATTGCAACACTTTTTGTTTCAGTATTTTATTAAAATAGCATATTTAATTGCTATTAATCAGAACTGTATTAACTTTGTCTCCCTCACCGCCACCCCCGGCCCCCCGCCAGAAGATGTAGCACAACACGGTAGTGATTTCAAATATCCTTGATCATGATAAGCAACAGAAATATTTCAAAGTCAAATCTGCTAGTAAAAACTAGACCTTGGAAAAATTCTGAATTAAAGCTCTCCTGAACAGAATTCATTTATCTGCCCAAAGAATCAATGCTGGTGTGCCACCCAGCTGACAATACTACTAGGTTAGTTGGTTGGTTGGTTGGTTGGTTTTCCTCTATACATAGCATAACTTCTCATTTTTAAGTACCCACTTTTATAAGTAAAGTCAGTATCTTTCATCCCATTCAATATTCCTTTTCAGCTTCACAAAGAAACCAATAAATAAAACTGTCAACGACAGTCAGTTAGTTCTTCAATCCTTATCTCGCTTGGCCTGCCAGCAGCATTTGTCACAGCTGATCACTCTCTTCCGGGACAGCCTTTCTGCACGTGGTTCCTAGGTTAGCATCTTCTGCCGGATTTCCTTCTTCCCCACTGCCCTCTCCCCCTCCCCCCACCCCACCTCTAGGGCTCAGTCCTCAGCCTTCTTCTCTGCTATCACCCCAGTGTGTTGCATCCAGTCCCACGGCTTTACATGCCATTTATATGCAGGGTGACAATGGATATCTCCAGCCCAGGTCTCTCCCCTGCGCTCCAGACCCATAGATCTAGCAGATTGAGATCTCCATTCGGATGCCCCATGGGTAGTTCAGATTGAACAGGTACAAGACTGAGTTCCTCATCTTCCCTGAAACCTGCCCCTCCAGAGGATTTTCAGCTGAGTTTAGGGGAAATTCATCCTTCCAGTTACTCAGGCCCCAAACCACAGAGTTCACCCTGTCCTCTGTCTTTCTGCCACACCCCACATTCAACTCAGGAACAAACCCTCTTATGGCCTCAACTGACCTCTCATCAGAGCTACTGCCATAGACTCCAAATTGATTTTGTTTTTACCCTTGCCCACTTCAGCCTATGATCCTGTTAAATCGTCCATCCACCATAGCATTCCTCTGCTGAAAACTTCCAGTGGCTTCCAGCTCTCCCACCTGAGCTCAGCCATCTGCCAACCCGCCAGCTGAATTCAGCCACCGAGTGAGACCTGCAAAGAGCTGCCAAAGCACAGAACCCTGAGAAGTTATAAGTCATTATTTTAGACTATGAAGTTTTTGGGTAGTTTGTAACACCACCTTTTAATATATTATATATTTTACTTATTTTGTTTATTGACATTCTCATCCACTAAAATGTAATGTCCATAAAGACAGGGACTTCTGTCTATTTTGTTTACTGCTACATACCCAGTGCCTAGAACAATACTTGACATATGTCCTATCTATCTATCTATTTACCTATCTTCTCCCTCCCTCTCTCTCTCTCTCTCTCTCTCCCTGTAGGATGAATGAATACACAGATATATAGGTGATCTATTATACAATATTATATAAGTTACAGGGGTACAATAGAGTGATTCACAATTTTTAAAGGTTATATTCTATTTATAGTCATTATAAAATATTGGCTATATTTCCAGTGTTGTACAATATATCCTTTAAGCTAATTTTATACCTGGTAGTTTGCACTTCCACAATAGTCTTTTATGTTCTACTAAAAATAACTTTGACTTTTACTCCCTTGTTTCACTCTTTATAACCACAAGAACTTTTTCTTGCTGTTTCCCACATTTCCCTCACTTACCAAATATATGTTTAGTGGACTTTATTTTGCTTTTTCTTTGTTAACATTATATTGTTTGGTCTTCTCTAATAATCTCTTAGTCTTCTTTAATAAAATCTCTCACTCTCTGGAAAGTTGTTTGTAGATGTTTAAAATCTCATTGTGTAAACACATACAGTTCATTTTCTTTTGTACATCTGCCATGATCCATTTCTAAACTGAACCTCTATCGGGAAGTATTTTCTATTTCCTCCAAATATACGAATTACTTAATTTTCTCTCTCAGCTATTATGGCTCTTTGTTTAAGAATGATATCCTCTATTATGGGTGCGTAGTCATTATTAGAACAATTAGATTCTTGTTTTGAGAGGAAGATATTTCTGTTATACCAGATTATGGATCCTAAGGTTCAATATTTATGAATTTACTTTATGATAAAAACAAGAGACCTTAAGCAAGGTCTACAGATTCTTTGGGCCTTTTGCAACTTCTTCTATCCTAAGTTGCCTCAAAAGCAAGATTTCTTGGTATGGCTTTTAAAGAAGATCAGGATTCCTGTTGATGAAAGGATTTTTTCCTTCAGATGCACAGTGACTGTTTCACCATCAATTGCAGTAGAGCTGAACTAAATGCTTGGTGTTATACCATGACACCATGTAAGCCTGAGAACTAGAAAAGCTGCCATTTTGGCAGGAAACAAAGCACAAGGATCATTTCTGTGTGAAATCCTAGTTTCTTCCAGTCCAGAAGATCACTGGATCACACTGGATCACTTCACACAAATGGAAAATCACGTGGTAAATTTCGCCTTCCTCACTAGACGATAAGTTCCATGGGGGCAGGGACCACATCTGCCTTGGCTCTCCACTGTGGCCACAGCCCCAGCACAATGCCAGGCACATGGGAGACCCCAGTAAAGACATGCTGGAGGGAGGAAGAAGGCAGGTGGCAGGGACCTTATTCGTCATTGTACCCCTACAAACTGGCTGTGATTTCTGACACACAGTAGGTGCTTATTCAATACAATTCACAATAATGTTCACAGTAGGTGAACATTATTCAGTGTTCTGAACAAATGAATGCAGGCACACATGTTTTAGAATAGCAGTTGACTAGGAGCAAGCAGTAATACATACAGGCTGATAAACAATTTTAGGATAAGCTAAATTGGGCTGGGTAATAAAGAAACCCCCAAATCTCAACAATTAACACATAAAAGTTTATTTCTGGATATGACATTGTATCAAGGAGCTATTGGGAACTGTGTTGGGGGGACAATGGCATAATAGTTATGCTGATCATCGACATGTTTGTTCTCAGATATGTCCTCTGACTTTGCCCTTCTCTGATCTGCATCTCAGGGGTCTCACCTCCCAGCCTCCCTTGTTGTATCAACCTGCTAGGACTGCTAACAAAATACCACAGAATGAGTGGCTTAAACAGCTGAAATTTATTCTCTCACCTTTCTGGAGACCAGAAGTCCAAAATCAAGGTGTCAGCAGAGTTGGTTCTTTCTGAAGCCTCTGTTCTGTGCTTCTCTCCTCACTTCTGGTGGTTGTCAGCAATGTTCCTTGGCTTGTAGATGCATTACTCCAACCTCTGCCTCTGTCTTCACATGGCCTCTTCTCCATGTGTCTCCTCTGTGTCTCTGCATCCAAATCTCTTTCTCTCTCTCTTTTTTTTCTTTTTTTTAAAATAAAGATACCAGTCATCAGATTTAGGGTCAACCCTAATCTAGTATGACCTCATCCTGACTTGATTGCATTTGCAAGCTCCCTATTGCTTAATAAAGTCACATTCACAAGTATTGGGTTTCAGGACTTGAACATATCGTTCAATCCACTATATCTCCCCTCATGGTTCCATGGCCCATTGGGTGTTTGTGGCCCTAGGCTCTGAGAACACACCTCCTCCAGCCCTGGGGGTGGAAGCAGCTTTCTGTTAGAGCTAATCTCTGAGCTGCTTCACCAAACCCTGTTTGTTTATATTACACAAAATACATAATATATATGTATGCGTATGTACCTATATAGATGTATATTATATATACCAAAGTATTTACAGATACAGTGACATGGGATTTTCCTTAAAATACTCCAGCAAAAAAAAGGGCTGGGGAGAATCCTAATGTAAGCTGTGGACTTTGGAGGTTTATGATGTGTCAATGTAGGTTCATGAATCGTAAGAAGAGTACCACTCTGGTGGTGGGATGTTGATAATGGGGGGAGGCTATGCATGTGTGGGGACATGTGGGAACTCTGTACCTTCTTCTCAATTTTGCTATGAATCTAAAACTGCTCTAAAAAATTTAAGTATTTAAAACAAAACAAGGGGGTGTTAGATGAAAGTGAAAGAATATTGGGAAAATGCTAATAATGCTGATGATAAAGTTGAATGATGAGCATATGGGAGTTTCTTTTACGATTCTCACCACTTTTATGCACATTTGAGATTTTCCAAAACAAAAAGATCTCTAAAAACGGTGTGATAAAGTGGTGATTTATCCCTTATAGAATTTTTACACTTAGTTCTATGAGAATACCTGTGTATGACTCCTTTCTTACTTCACTAAGAAAACCTCAATTGTCTGTAGAACTCTGTTGAAGACAATTCAGTAGGCCTACCACTGGTCTTACTATTCAATATTTCACTCTAAAAGACAAGGTGCTTGAAAACTAAATTTCTGTGTGAAAATTCTGTGACTACACTGAAACAATAAAGTTTATCTAGCTCCACCTCTTCTCTGTTTAGTATCAGTGAATTTTAACAAGCAAGGGATATCCTTGATTTCTTCAAATTATTACAATGTGAAGTGTGGTCAGCTGTGGTTGGAAGGACAAGACCCTTTTGCTTTTTCTTCCAGTAGAGGGCTGCTACTGAACAAAAAAAGCAAAAATCTTTACTATGGAAGGATTTAAATCAGAAGTTGAAGAACAATCTGGGTTCTTTGGGTGTCCTGATGCTAACGTATTCATTTGCTTCAGAACTTAACACTCTGCTCAAAATACCTTCCGGCTCTGAGACCACATAATACCAAGCTCTGTAATTGCATAATTCTCGAACCTCAAATATGCGCTATTGGACCATGTAGAGAATTGTGCATTGTAAAGGATGGTCATGCTCTTCCTAGAAACCTAGCTTCACATTTTCCTCATCCTAGGGTGTATTTTCAAAATTAAAAATCCTCAGAAAGAGAAGCAAACCAAGCATACCCTACTACTAACCATTAACCTAAACTTCTTAAAAAATGTTCTTTGTGTTTCAGATGTTGTATGACATCAGAGCATTTTAAAATGTAAGAACATACATGTCATAAATAATGCTTTAAACCACATGATACAAAATGTAATGGAAGACCTGGCTGGGTAAAGAGCATTTTTTCCTTTTCTTTAGGTTATAAAATTAGACATAAAAGATGCTAAAATATTTTCATTGTTTTTCTTCCTAGCATCAAAGTTGTTTTTTCTTTCAAACTGAAATATCTCCTCTTTTCACATGACAGAATTTAGTCTTCCTTTTCATGGCAGAATATAGTAAATCGCTTAGTTGCAATAGTTTGTTGTTCTAAGTCTTGCATGTCACTTAATGAATCCGATCTCCCTGTCTTCCTGCTCCACGGGTCCCCACAGCTCTCCAAGGTCATGTGAGACCCTGAGTTGGCAGCTCTATGCTAGATGGGCATGGAACCCACCTTCTTCCACATTGCTTAGGTATCTCCTGTCTCCAATCTGCATGTCAGAAAAGCATAATTCTGGATCAGGTTTTGATGATTGATAGTCATTATTTAAAAGTGAGGGACTTCCCTGGTGGCAAAGTGGTTAAGAACCCACCTGCCAATTCAGGGGACACAGGTTCAATCCCTGGTCAGGAAAGATCCCACATGCCGTGGAGCAACTAAGCCCGTGTGCCACAACTACTGAGCCTGCTCTCTAGAGCCCGGGAGCCACAACTACTGAAGCCCGCGCGCCTAGAGCCCATGTTCCACAGCAAGGGAAGCCACCGCAATGAGAAGCCCTTGCACCACAACAAAGAGTAGGCCCTGCTCACTGCAACTAGAGAAAGCCCGCGCGCAGCAACAAAGACCTAACGCAGCCAAAAATAAATAAATAAATTTATTTTAAAATAAATAAATATATTTATTTTAAAATAAATAAATTTATTTTAAAATAAATAAAATAAAAGTGATACTTTTATACTTTGATAAAAAGTATTTTATCAAATATTTTTTGATCACTTCTTTGTGCCAGGCACTATTTGGCATTTAATTCTCTCAAGAACTTACTCAAAACTCAACACTGATATAAATGAAGTATAACTTTTAAAAATTGTGAATCACTATATTATACACCTGTAACATGTAATATTGTACACAAACTATAATTTTTTTAAAAAAAGAAGAATCAACATTAGCTCTGTTTTCACATAATGAGACTGAGACTCAGAGAAGTTAAGTAACTTGCAGAAGGTCACACAGCTAGGACTCGCTAGAGCCAGGACTCAGCTCTCCCAAGCAGTGCTGGAGTTAGTGCTTGTAACCATAGGGCCACATCTCCAATCCAAGATTTCTGATATTTTTCCCCTTTGGTGCAGGGTATCCTGAATGTGCCCAGCACTTGACTGTGCTTCTAAGCTAAGTATTCAGTGCTGTTCTTTAATTGGACCTAAAATTACTGTTTCATCAAGTTGGGAAAAGCCCTGGACCCTAACTGTTAGTAATCACATAGAGTGTTCCATTTTAAATAGACTTTTTTTTTCAGGTGGGTAAAACTTTGAAAATAATGGTACTCTGTTTAAAATGGCCGGTGGTCAATGTATAATCATTTTATAACTTCTAAACTTTGTGTCAGATATTATTTAAATTCTGTTCTCATCAGTCAGATCATTTTTAATTATTAAGAGAGTTTTTTTTTTAACCCAGATGGTTTATGGTATTCTGATTAGAAAAAAAAAAACATAAGAAAAACTTTCTCTTATTTATGAGTGACAAAGCTACATCCAAAAGGTTTGTCTGTGCTGTCCAAAAAGGTAGACACTGGCCACATGTGATTACTGAGCATTTCAAATGTGTGTGGCTAGAACTGGTAAGTGTAAAATACAAAGCATATTCTGAAAACTCAGGACACAAAAAAGATGTAAAATATTCCATTAGCAATTTTTATATCAATTATATATTGAAATGATAATATTTTGCATATACTGGGCCAAGTAAAATATATTTTAAAGCTAACTTCACATGTTTCTTTTTACTTTTTTTAATGTGGTTGCTAGAAAATCTGAAATTCCATATGTGGCTTTGCATTTATCTATTGGACAGTGCTGGTGATTAAGTGATTACTCGGGGATAAAAGACAGTGTCAGTGGGAGTGGGATCAAGCAGCTCATAGCAGATATGGTCATCAGTGAAAAACGTTCTTTTTTCAGTGATAAGGTGAAGTAGTCATGTGATGACAATTCTACCATTTTCTCAAAGTTCTGCCCTGTTGCCACTGTATTCATAAGAACCCCAGGAAAAGGCATTTCCTCCTTAGGAGAGAGTCTCAGACTGATTTTTCACTACTCAGAAATGTGGGCCTGGAATGACATATCAAGAACAAAAAAAGTCCCAACATTTCTAGTGTGGGTTGCAAAGCAGATGGCGTGGTTCCGAGCAGTGGTCCCTCGTGCAGATCCCCCACCTCTGCCATTGGGCTGAGGGTTTACAGCACAGCAGTGCAAAGCCAAAGGGCACCCACGAGTTCATTACATAATTCTTGGTAGCATGAGGCCAAGTGTGTATCTGCTCTGGGGGACGGTCAGCAGGCTCTGTCAGGCAGACCACGGCCGTCACGATGATGTTTTGACAGAGTGTGCTACAGGTTGTTTGTTTGGAAAAAGACTCACCAGGTATTTTTCCTCCCCCTTGTCCTTCCTCTCTCTCTCTCTCTTTTTTTTTTAGCCCTTTTAAACACTCTGGCATAATACTGAATGACTTTGTTTTTAAGCTGCCTTAGCCTTGCTTTGTGAAGAAAAAGCCTGAGTGTTCTTTCCCTGTAGGACACAAGTGTTATTTTTGGAGCAGAGGTTCTTAGCCTGATCTCTGTCTAAACCAATTTCTGTTCTTTGTGAGGTCGTGGTCTGGGGCGGCTCTGAGTGATCTCTGTGGAGGGAAGCTTCCTGGCTTCATGAGGGAGCCTGGGCCGAGGTGTCGAAGGGCCACGCCTGGAACTTCACGGCTCGGGGTCTCCACACACAGCTCCTTCGCCTTCAGATTCCCCTTTTAGGCTTGTCCCCTTGGAATAGTCTGGACCACATCATGTGAAGTGGTGTGATTTTCTTGCTGATGTCATTTCACGGGATGTTTTGGGTAAAGATGACCCTCCCCTTTTTAACTGGGTACTGTAGGTCACAGACTCCTCAGAACTAAGAAAGTCATGGCTGGACGATCTCTGTAGGCTGTAGAGGGTGTCGCCGGCTATGGGAGAGCCACAGCCCACTCTGAGGGCCACGACCTGGGTTCCCAAGGGCCTCTGGGAACATGTCTCGTGACTCACAGCTCAGAGCATCCCCTTCTGTAACCTGCTCTGGATCACGCTGCTAGACACAACCTCTCCAGCTTCCCACAGCTCGTCTTCCTGACCTGTCATTCCTAGGAGTTTATTTAGCTTGCACCTGCTGGGAAATACGTAAAATCAGACACAGTTGAAAACACTGCTGTCATCAACAAATAACACACCACCTTTCCTTTGGAAATTGGTAGCTGGGGATTCAGGGAGCAGGTGTAGATGAGAAAGGCCCCATGATGAACAGGTAGACCCTGCAGGTGTCACAGACTGCTTTCCCCTCGGTGGGTGACCTGTGAGGCGCCCTTCCCTGGCCGGCTATACATAGCCAGCAAAGCTTCTTACAAGAGAAACCTCTTTCCTCACCCTCCATCAGTCCCACCCGCAGACCCGAAGCTTCGCTGTAAATCCCGCAGAAGTCACTGCACCTTGGACCGGACAGCAGCCAGCTGGCCCGGGCCTGACGGCGTCCCCGCCGCAGCCCTCCATCCTTCCTTTTCTGTGCCGAGGAAGCACGATTGGTGCTCCGCCATGGTCGACATGGGGGGCCTGGACAACCTGATCGCCAACTCGGCCTACCTGCAGGCGCGGAAGTCCTCGGATGCCGACAGCAAGGAACTGCAGCGCCGACGCCGGACCCTGACGCTGCCCGGGCCGCAGAGCTGCGAGCAGCTCCGCCAGGCCCCGCCCAACGACTTCCACAGCCTGTGCGAGCAGCAGCCCATCGGCCGCCGCCTCTTCCGGGACTTCCTAGCCACGGTGCCCGCGTACCAGGAGGCCGTGGGCTTCCTGGAGGAGGTGCAGAGCTGGGAGCTGGCCGAAGAGGGTCCCGCCAAGGGCAGCACGCTGCAGGGGCTGGTGACCACTTGTGCGGCCTCCCCGGGGCACCCACACCCCTTCCTCAGCCCAGCTCTGGTCACCAAGTGCCAAGCAGCCACCACGGAGGAAGAGCGAGCATCCCTGGTGGAGCTGGCCAAGGCTGAGGCCATGGCCTTCTTGCAGGACCAGCCCTTCCTAGAGTTCCTGGCCAGCCCCTTCTATGACAAGTTTCTGCAGTGGAAAGTCTTTGAGATGCAACCCGTGTCAGACAAGTACTTCGAAGAGTTCCGGGTGCTGGGGAAAGGTGGTTTTGGGGAGGTAAGTGTTTCAGAATAGCCAGGCTGGAAGACGAAATAGACAGCATAATAGAGTTTTATTTCACCTCTTTTTTTTTTTTTTTCCTTTTTAATCTCAAGGGAACTTAGAACTAATCTCAGTGCCACATGTGGAGAAAGAATTCCTAGCTTGCTCTCACGTCTTCTTTCCTGTCACCACGTGACATAAAATGAGAATGGCATAGGAAAAACTAACAAAATGTGGAACTGGCCAAGAATCTTTATCGTGGGGTCTACAACAGGCAGGCACACACTGAAATGCCCCTCTGGTGAATGATAGCAACAAACAATGGGGGATCCCCCTTTCCCCTTAATTGTGGTAATGGAGGTAATTTGAGAAAAACTTCAGAGAGCTAAGAAAACACTCATCTTGAATTAAAGCCTGGAATCCGTTTTGCACCAATGCTGTGCTCATCTTTCTTTTTTTTAAGTTGAAAAAAATTCTTTAAGGTAAAAGTCACATTAGCCATTAACCATTTTAGAGTGTACAATTTAATAGCATTTGGTACATTACAATCTTGTCTATCTAGTTCCAAGATATTTTCGTCACCCCTGTCCCCATTAACAATTACTACCCATTTCCCCCACTCCCCCAACCCACCCAGCCCCTGGCGACCACTGGGCTGCTTTCTGTCTCTATGGATTTGCCGATTCTGGTGTGTCATATCAATGGAGTCACACAGTATTTGAGCTTTTGTGGCTGGCTTCTTTCACTGCGCGTAAGGTTCGGAGGTTCATTCACATTGCAGCATGTATCAGTACTTCATTCCTTTTTAGGGCTGAATAACATTCCGTTGTATGGGAATACTACATTCAATTCATGTATCCATTCATCTGTTGCTGGACAGTTGGGTTGTTTCCACCTTTCGGCTAGCGTGAATAGGGCTGCTGTGAACATTTATGTACAAGAATTTGTTTGAATACCTGCTTTCATTTGTCTTTCGTATATGTCTAGGAGTGGAATTGCTAGGTCTTAGGGCAATTCCATGTTTAACGTTTTGAGAAATCACCAAA
Source organism: Delphinapterus leucas (assembly GCF_059928025.1). NCBI lineage: Eukaryota > Metazoa > Chordata > Mammalia > Artiodactyla > Monodontidae > Delphinapterus > Delphinapterus leucas. Next base: position 127,715,128 of record NC_143132.1, on the reverse strand, counting down.
CTCTTCCAAGTTTTAAGTTCCCACCAGCAACACATGAGGGTTTCAATTTCTCCACATCCTTGCCAGCACTTGTTGTTTTTCCTTTTTTTTTTTTTAATTATATCTCACATAGTGGGGGTGAAGTCACTGTGGTCCCAGCTCTATCTCAAAGAATCCCTTTCACTCACAGCTTCTCTTTTCTCAGAAGCCTGCCGTCTTTCCACCTTGGTGGCTTTCTGCTCCTCCACCCTCTCTATCCCCCTTCGCCTTCCCGTCTCCAGTACTGTCTACTTCTTCCTCTCCTTAAGGTATGTGCTGTCCAGGTGAAAAACACCGGCAAGATGTATGCCTGTAAGAAACTGGACAAGAAGCGCCTGAAGAAGAAAAATGGTGAGAAAATGGCTCTCTTGGAAAAGGAAATCTTGGAGAGGGTCAGCAGCCCTTTCATTGTCTCTCTGGCCTATGCCTTTGAGAGCAAGTCCCATCTCTGCCTGGTTATGAGCCTGATGAATGGGGGAGACCTCAAGTTCCACATTTACAGCGTGGGCGAGCGGGGCCTGGACATGAGCAGGGTGGTCTTCTACTCGGCCCAGATGACCTGCGGCGTGTTGCACCTCCACTCCCTCAGCATCGTCTACCGGGACCTGAAGCCCGAGAATGTGCTTCTGGACGACCTTGGCAACTGCAGACTGTCCGACCTGGGGCTGGCTGTGGAGATCCAGGATGGCAAGCCCATCACCCAGAGGGTGAGTGTCTCTTCGTGGGCCCAAAGGTGGGGCATAGAGTCAGAGAGGAGGGGAGAGGGCCGTTCTATTCCCAGGGCAAGCAGAACCTTGGACTTAATGCTTTTAATTTCCTTGTTCTTAAAGCCCTTCTGCTGTCATCTTGCCTTAAGTGGAGTGGTATAAGAGGATTAGCTCTTTGGGGGCTACTTTACTTTCCTCTCACTGGAAGCAGAGGGGAGCCTTCTTTGTGAGTTGGAGATGATCTGTGCCTTCACCATGAGATGGTAAGAGCTGAAGCCCTAGCCAGGATCTAGGTATGGCCCACCAATAACCACCTCCCTGGTGCCATGTTCCTGAGTCAATAGAGCCTTGGTTTCCTTTTCCGGAAAATTTTAGGGGCTGGACCCTAAAATTTCAGGATTCTAGGAGGTAAAATTTAATAGAATAAGAAATAGAAGTAACCCCAGCATTTAGCACATTAAAGTAAATATCTCCTTTTCTGTTGAGTGAGCACTGGGGGAATGTTTTACATTGGACAAAGGTGAAATTTTAAATGAAAATACATATACAAGACAACAAAGGCAATTGATGTTTATTTTGATCAATTTGGTTCCAGGTGATGGCAGAGAATTCTTTGATTAAAAAAGGAATTATAATTAAGCAATTATGTTAAGTGAACAATACAAAAATCTCTCCGATTCTGACCGTTCTTTACCACTGAGTTTCTGTGCACAAAGGTGGGAGAATTCCCAGGAAGATAAGGCCCAAGTCAGGTTCCTAAATATCCACTTAAAACTTTGTTTTTGCACAGTTCCCAGCTTACAAGTCAGAGAGGACAGTCAGGCAAGGAAGTGAGAAAAATCATGGCAAGTTTGGGAAACCACAGGTGAATTTATGTGGCTATAATGTAAGGAATGTTGACAAGATGTGTAGGGCTCAGATCACGCAAAGGCATTGGAATTCTTTCTTGTGAGGGACCAGAAGCCATTGAAGGGTTTTAAGAAAGGGAATGGTGTGATTAGATTTGCTTTTTTTTTTTTTTTTTTTAGCGGTACGCGGGCCTCTCACTGTTGTGGCCTCTCCCGTTGCAGAGCACGGGCTCCGGACGTGCAGGCTCAGCGGCCATGGCTCACGGGCCCAGCCGCTCCACGGCACGTGGGATCTTCCCGGACCGGGGCACGAACCCGTGTCCCCTGCATCGGCGGGCGGACTCTCAACCACTGCGCCACCAGGGAAGCCCTAGATCTGCATGTTTTTAAACACCAATTTGGATTGTAGATGAGAGGCAGAGGAGCTAGTTAGGAGGCGTATGCGGTGGCTCAGGAAGAGATGATGAGGCCTGTATAAGACAGTAGGACTGAAGAAGTGGGAATAAAGCAGAGCTGTTGGAAAGAGACCTGATGGGACTTCAGGACCAGCTGGGTATGAGGGTAAGTGATGCGGAAGGTCTCTAGCTCCAGTGACTAGAAGGAGGAACAGAGTTATGGGAAAGCTGGTAAGTTTAATTGTGAGTGTAGTGTATATGAGGCTCCTATGTGACAGGCAGGTAGACATTTAGATAAAGATCTGGTGCTCTGATGAAAGGTCGGAGCTAGACATTGGGGTTTGGAGTCATCGTGACTTGGGAAGCAGCAGGCACCACTGGGTTGTTTGGGAAACAATGGAGGAAGAGGACCAGGGATGGTAGCTAAGGAACATCAACATGTAGGGGGTGTTGAAGCAAAGGGGCCTTGAAGAGGTTAAAGAAGTAGGACGAGAGTGACAGAGTCATGGGAGCTGTATCAGTTAAGGGTTGATTTCAGCAGCATATCATAGAAAACCCAAATAATAGTGGATTAAACAAGAGAGGGGGTTATTTTTCTTATGTAACAAGTAGTGTGGCGATAAGCATGGTTGGTATTAGTTCCACAGCTCCAGGATAATGGGATCGACATCTCTGTCATTTTGGCCTTTTTGACGTCTGCAAGATGGCTGCCCTAGCCCCAGGCATCAGGTCCACGTTCCAGGCAGGAGAAAGGAGGAAAGGTCAGGAGTAAATAGGCATGCATGCACCAACCGAATATGTCTCCGAATATGAACTTCCTTGGAAGGCCCATCTGACAGCTTCCATTTAAATATCATTGGCTAGAACTATTATCTGGCCACCCTGCCTGTAGGGGAAGCTGATAAATGACTTTTTTTTTTTTTTTGGAATGAGAAACGCAGGATATGGAGCAGGTAACTGGCAGCCTCCTCCACAGGAGCCAAAGGAGAAGAGGATTTAAGGGAGGAGAGTGGTCAGCACTGTCGAGTGCTGCCAACAGGTCAGCAGGGGATTTGACAGTCAGGAAACCGCAGTGTCCTCAGGAAGAGTGATGTTCAAGGTCAGAACTCAGACTGTGGAGGTTGGATTGACCTGGGAGTAGAAAGTGAGACAAAGGAAGGAGGGAGACTGGTCACTACAGGAGGACACAGGGAGGAGGATGGAGTTTTAAGGAGGGGAGATTTAGATGCTGAGACAAGAATCAGGAGAGAAAGTACTGGTTCTGTAGGAAGGAGAGGCTGAATGAGGGTGGAGAAACCGAAGAAGAGGTGGGGATGGGATGGAGGACTTCCATATCACTGTCTTCTAAGTTGGGGTGGAAGAAGCGGGAAGATGGCGGGGAAGCAGAGTGTTCGCCTCCGTGGGACTTCGCTATGAAAACAGAAACATCGTGGGACTTCCCTGGTGGCGCAGTGGTTAAGAATCCGCCTGCCAGTGCAGGGGACACGGGTTTGAGCCTTGGTCCGGGAAGATCCCACACGCTGCGGAGCAACTAAACCCGTGTGCCACAACTACTGAGCCTGAGCTCTAGAACCCGCGAGCCACAACTACTGAGCCCGCGAGCCACAACTACTGAAGCCCACGCGCCTAGAGCGTGTGCTCCGCAATAAGAGAAGCCACCGCAATGAGAAGCCCGCGCACCACAACAAAGAGTAGCCCCCGCTCGCTGCAACTAGAGAAAGCCGCACGCAGCAACGAAGACCCAACACAACCAAAAATAAACAAATAAAATTAAAAAAAAAAAAAAACGGAAACGTCATGGATCCATGTCTGTCTATGCATGGAAAAACCAAAGTGTATTTCTTCAGGATTTTGAATTCGCATTGTCACTTATGCAGAGGAGAGGTGTTCCTTCTGAGTGTCTCATAGGCATGTATCATGCTAATCGGTGGTACATCTCCACCTTGCTGAAGGTTGAGGAGACACATAGCTCTGTCTCTTGTAAATCCTTTCTCAGTCTTCCTCCAGCTCTATTCATGGGCCAAGAGAATATTTAGGGACAGTTCCTTCAGTGGCTCCTGTGGCTTCAGTGGCTTCAGTGGCTCCAGCTGTCTGACTCTTTTGGAAACTGGAGGAAGCTTTCCGTGCCTCCTCAGTATTGTCCACTATAATGAACGCAGTTGGTGGAGAAGTTTACTCACTGGAGACCTCTACCCTTTTGCCTTTCCTGAGTCCCTCTTTGTCCCATGAGACCAAATTTCTGGGTTTAGACCACTTGCCCCAGTCCTCAGACCTGCCTCCAAATCCCAGGGGACCCTCAGGAAGGGTGCAGGGTGGGGAGGGGAAGAGTCAGAGAGAAAGTTTAGAAGCCATAAAAAGAAAGACAGGGTTTCCCAGGTGGCGCAGTGGTTGAGAGTCCGCCTGCCGGTGCAGGGGACACGGGTTCGTGCCCCGGTCCGGGAAGATCCCACATGCTGCGGAGCGGCTGGACCTGTGAGCCATGGCCACTGAGCCTGCGCGTCTGGAGCCTGTGCTCCGCAACGGGAGAGGCCACGGCAGTGAGAGGCCTGTGTACCGCAAAAAAAAAAAAAGACAGAAAAATGGAAAGCATCCCTCTTTCACTGTTTACCCCTCCACATAGCTAAGTAGAGCCCCTCGGTTTCCTATTTACTGTAGCTCCCACACATGTAACTGGGCCCCCAAGTGGACTTTAAGGTCATTATACTCACAACATTTCACAGAAGAAATGAAAAGGAACATATTTACAGGGCTTCTGTAACCACTAACATTGTTTTGATGTCAAGATACTGTATAAAGAAGTACTGTGAACATTATGAAGAAGGTGTGAAGGAAAAATCACCCTGATCATGAAGGTTGATACCTGCCTGAACTCTGCAATCCTTCCAGAAAAGTTAAGGCATCGTGGCTTTGGAGACATGGCTAGCTGCTTCTCATTCAGCTACTCATTCAGTCTTTTGTAAGCCAGCATTGCTTTCTGCTACATATGAAAGAATGCCAGATTCTCAGCAATTTCAGTGCCAAGGTCTCTGTGTAAATCTCCTGGCCTTTTCCTCCTGTCACAAGATGGCTTTTGCAGCTCCAAACATCAAGTCCACATTCCAGGATGGAAGAAAGGAAGAGAAAGGAGAATGTTAACAGACTCTGCTTACACCCCGTTGGCCAGAACCATGCCACATGTTCACCTCTAGCTGTAAGGGAGCCTGAAAAATAGTTTTTCATTGTCCAGCCTCTATTGCAGGGGATGATAAAGGATATGGGGAGTGAGATCAAGTGTTGGATGAGCTGACAGCATCTGTCACCAGCCCCCGGGAAAAAAAGTATTGAAAAAGATGAGGAAATCTTGTTCAGTTTTTAACTCACACAGGCATTAAAATTCGCAAATCATTGTTACAATGGTGTGGTAGGTAGAATTCTAACATGACCTCCAATGACCCCTGCCCCTGTATAATTTTTTTCCCATTGACTTGTGGGCAAGACCTGTGAACATGGTGAGCTATCACTCCCGTGATTGTATTACATTATAAGGCAAAATGGATTTTGAAGATGCATTTATGGTTACTAATCTGTTCATTTTGAGTTACTCAAAAGAGAAATGAACCAAGTGGGGCTGACCTAATCGCGTGAGTCCTTTAAATATGGGTATAGAGGTCAGAGACAGCAGGACTCAGAAACTGAAAGCATGAGAGGGCTTCAACACACCATTGCTGGCCTTGAAGATGGAGTGAACCACATGGCAAGGAATGTAGGTGGTCTCCAGAGCCGAGAGCTGCCTCTGAATGACAGCCAGAAACATAGCAGGGACCTCGGTCTTACAACCACAGTGAACTGAATTCGGCCACAACCACATGAACTTGGAAGAGCGTCCTGAGCTCCAGATGGCAGTGCAGCCCAGCAGAATCTTGACTTTGGCTTTGTGAGATCCTGACCAGAGAACCCCTCCAATGCTGTGCTCAAACCTACAGAACTGTGAGGTAATAAATGGGTGTTGTTTTCAGCTACTAAGTTTGTGGTAATTTGTTACACACCAATAGGAAACTCATTAATAAAGGAAGATAGCCAATGGAAAGATGAAAAATGGCATCAACGTTAATGGTGACGATAGCAAGGTACTGGACACTGTTAGAGGGGCGTTTTCTTTTCCAGCAGGGATCAGTACACCTACCATCTACTACAGACATACCACAGAGATATTGTGGGTTTGATTCCAGACATTTTTTGGTTTCCCAGTGTATATAAAAGTTATGTCTACGAAGTATGCAGTAGAATTATGTCTAAAAAACTATATACATACCTTAATTTTAAAATAATGCTATTGGCAAAATGGCACAAAGGACCTGCAGGGTTGCCATAAACCTTCAATTTGTAAAAAATTCAGTATCTGCGAAGTGCAGTAAAGCAAAGCACAATAAAACGAGGTGTGCTTGTGTAATAGAACTTGAAACTCTTAATTGAATTTGAAACTCTGGAAGTGATTCTTCCCAGTGGGTAACCCTTCCCTAGGTATGAGCTGAGCCTCCCTGGAGGGACACAGGCCCTGTCAGGCTATTTCAGGACACCAGGTGAAATACTTTGGACATTGCTTTATAGGCAGCAAGGAGCCATTGAAGGTTTATCAACAGGAAATGGCATGACCAGAGTGATTCTTTTTTTTTTTTTTTAATTTTATTGAAGTAGATTTGATTTACAACGTTGTGTTAATTTCTGCTGTACAGCAAAGTGACTCAGTTTTATATATAGATTCTTTTTCACATTCTTTTCCATTATGGTTTACCACAGGATACTGAATATAGGTCCCTGTGCTCTACAGTAGGACCTTGTTGTTTATCTATCCTATATATAATAGTTTGCCTCTGGTAATTCCAAACTCCCAATCCTTCCACCCCCTTTCCCCTTGGCAACCACAAGTCTGTTCTGTATGTCTGTGAGTCTGTTTCTGTTTCGTAGATAAGTTCATTTGTGTCGTATTTTAGATTCCACATATAAGTGATAGCATGTGGTATTCGTCTTTCTCTTTCTGACTTCACTTAATATGATAATCTCTAAGACCATCCATGTTGCTGCAAATGGCATTATTTCATTCTTTTTATGGCTGAGTAGTATTCCATTGTATATATGTACCACATTTTCTTTATCCATTCATGGGTCAATGGACATTTAGGTTGTTTCCATGTCTTGGCTATTGTCAATAGTGCTGCTATGAACATGGGGGTGCATGTATCTTTTTGAATTATAGTTTTGTCTGGGTATACAGAATGATTCTTTAAGGAGATGACTGAAACTATGATGAATTCAAGTAGAGGGAGCCTGGGGTTCAGGAGAAAGGGGGGCTGGTAAGGAGCTACCGTAATAACTCCCACATGAGGTAATGAGGGTTGAAGTAGGGCCCAGGGCTCTGAGCAGTCTTACATCCAGAGCTCAGCTGCCTGGCTTCACCTAGCCTCCATCAAGACCCACGTCTGTACTCACTTCTCTTAAATCACGGCTGTCCCCAGTGGAGGGGGCGGGGTTGTGGAGAGAATGGAGCCACTTCTAGAAGGTGGTGCCTTTTGCCCCGTGGAGCCCCTGGCTGCTGGTAATTGGGCAGTGACTCAGGAAGGAAAGGCGAGGGTAGTTCTGCTCGAGTCTGAGAAAGACTGAGGCAGACACACGACAAGAGGCGGGGAGGCTTAAGAGCACTGGGCACGGGCTTCCCTGGTGGCACAGTGGTTGAGAGTCCGCCTGCCGAGGCAGGGGACACGGGTTTGTGCCCCGGTCCGGGAAGATCCCACATGCCGCGGAGCGGCTGGGCCCGTGAGCCATGGCCTCTGAGCCTACGCGTCCGGAGCCTGTGCTCCACAGCGGGAGAGGCCACAACAGTAAGAGGCCCGCGTACCACACACACAAAAAAAGAGCACTGGCCTGGGAGGCAGAAACCCTGGCTTATGGCTGACTCACTGTGTCTGGCATCTCAGGCAGGCCCCAGAACATCCTTAATCTCTAAGATTTCATGAGTCTATGAGATAGTCTTTGAATTATTTGTAGGAAAAGACTCGCAAACGCCAAAGGTAAACACATGGCATACGTTTTACTGTGATTTACTGGGATATCAGTAAGGGTTCTTACCGGACAAAGGGAAGTTACTTAAGAAAATGAAATTAATGGTTTACATAACTAAGAAGCCCAGAGTGATCCAGGGTCTGAGCAGTATCAGCGGGAAACTCTCCTTCCGTGCCCCAGCTCTGCTCTCCTCGGCGTTGGCCTCACTCCTGCTCTCAGGGGCTCCTGAGTGGGGGCCACCGACAGCTCCACACATATCCTACCAACCGAGCAATCCCGTGGAAAGAGAACAGTTCTTTACAAACAGTTCCTTCAGATTCCCAGGGAAGACTCTCAATGGACAGCTCAAGTCACATGCCCAACCATAACCAAGTCCATTAGCCAGGCTAGATCTCTGCTGTGCTCAGGAACCAGGGAGACGTTCTGTTCTATATCTATATCAGGAACTGAGGGCAGAGGAAAGTGTTCTCCAATGGAAAGTAGGGATGGAGGGACTTCCCTGGTGGTCCAGTGGTTAAGGCTCCGCGCTTCCAATACAGGGGGCGAGGGTTCGATCCCTGTTGGAGGAACTAAGATCCCACATGCTGCGTGGCGTGGCCAAAAGAAAAAGAAAGAAAAGAGGGGTGGAAGAGAATGGTGAAATGGAATTCAGATAAGCAAAAACAGTGGGTACCCCTAATAACTGCTGTTATCTCAATGGTTTGAAAAGTTTGGAAGAGTTCTGACCTCTTAATCAAGGGATGATGGGATCTAGAGCCTTTCTATAAAGACTTACAAGATAGGGAGTATTATGGAGATGGAGAAATTGAGACTCAGAGAGGTTAAGTTACCCCCCCCAAAGTCACATCTCTCATATGTGAGATGAACCCAGGTGTGCCAGATTCAAGAGCACTTACGGTTTTGACTCCACCTTGTCAAGTTCACACACGGAGCAGAATGTGACCTCTGGTTTGTAATGCTATAAAAGGCCCTCCACTGAGTAAAACTCAGAATGAGTGCATGTGATGACATAGCATATCTTCCTCAGTCTGGTCTGATATGGGTCTCAACCTCAAGCCTAGTCGGACCTCTAATGGAGTTAAGACTTTGGAAGAGGATTGGCCCAACCTTTACAGGGAACGATGTGACTAATATCTCAGTCAGCCTTCCCACACCCAGACACAATATCATTAAACGTGGTCCCAGCCACTGTCGATATTCACCTTTAATAAATGTGATAAGCACTCCTGCCTGTTCTCAGCTGACATCCACGTGCACACAATAAAACTAACTCAGCATTTTTAGAACTGCCAGGTAAATATAACAGGAAAATTGGGCAATGGGACTCGTGCTGGGACTTTTCAAATTCAACCATCTATGTGGAGAACAGTGACCTTCAGATATTGTGGAACATGACTGAGTCCTTAAAACTTGCTATATTGTCAGGAATTGGAATGAATTTAGTGCAGTGACCCAAAAGCTTGTGATATGTTTGGTTACCATGTCCTGCCTCTAACCAACTCCTCACATTCAGAGGGATAATGTCATAGAGTTTGGGCATAATATTTATTTTGAAGCTTCTGTCATGCTGACTACAATGCTAGTGACACACTGAATAAGTGATTTTGTCTATTTATTTTTAAAATTTATTTATTTTATTTTTATTTATTTTTGGCTGTGTTTGGTCTTCATTGCTGCACGCGGGCTTTCTCTAGTTGCGGCGAGCGGGGGCCACTCTTCGTTGCAGTGTGCGGGCTTCTCATTGCAGTGGCTTCTCTTGTTGCAGAGCACGGGCTCTAGGGCACCCGGGCTTCAGTAGTTGTGGCTCGTGGGCTCAGTAGTTGTGGCTCGCGCGCTCTAGAGCACAGGCTCAGTAGTTGTGGCACATGGGCTTAGTTGCTCTGCGGCATGTGGGATCTTCCCGGGCCAGGGCTCAAACCTGTGTCCCCTGCATTGGCAGGCGGATTCTTAACCACTGTGCCACCAGGGAAGCCCTGAATAAGTGATTTTAAAAAGATCTCTGAGTGTGTTTCATCAGAAGTTAATACCTACATACATCACAACCATTATGACCCTGCTCCAAAAAATTTTCTCTTTGAGAATTTACTTCTGAGAACCACACAGGACAAGCATTCTGGCTACTTCATGGTCACATATTGGTCTCTACCAAAATCCTAACCACCGGGCTTCCCTGGTGGTGCAGTGGTTAAGAATCTGCCTGCTGATGCAGGGAACACGGGTTTGTGCCCCGGTCCGGGAGGATCCCACATGCTGCGGAGCGGCTGGGCCCGTGAGCCATGGCCGCTGGGCCTGCGCGTCCGGAGCCTGTGCTCTGCAACGGGAGAGGCCACGATAGTGAGAGGCCCGCGTACCACAAAAAAAAAAAAAAAAAAAAAAAAGAATCACTCCATCTGAAGTGAGAGCAGATCAGAGGGGATTCGGGTGGATTGTGGTCATTTGTAATCCAGGTGAGAGATGATAGCAGCTCAGCCAACAGGAGGGGTGGTGGAGCCAGAGCACAGTGTTTGAACTGGGAAGAGATTCCAGAATGACTGGGCCTCAGTGATAGTTTGGACATGGGCTAAGGGAGAGAGGGCTGTCAAGGGTGATTTACTAGGTGAAGTCATGTCACAGGTACAGACCTGGCCCTGAGTACAACAGGATACCAGGCAAACAAATGCCTGCCTTCATGAAGCCGAGGACAGGGAAGACACTGATAAGTCAAAGGGCCCTGACAATACAGCAGTCAGACTGTCCAAGTTGAGTGCATAGGAAGGGCACCAGCCCGCCATTGGGTCATGGGGTCAGGAAGGGCTTTCAGGAGGAAATGACAACTGAGTCGAGACTTACAAGGCAAACAGAAGTGAGGCAGGTCATCATCAAAATATCTAGAAACAATAAATGCTGGAGAGGGTGTGGAGAAAAGGGAACCCTCTTGCACTGTTGGTGGGAATGTAAATTGATACAGCCACTATGGAGAACAGTATGGAGATTCCTTGAAAAACTAAAAATAAAACTACCATACAACCCAGCAATCCCACTACTGGGCATATACCCTGAGAAAACCATAATTCAGAAAGAGTCATGTACCAAAATGCTCATTGCAGCTCTATTTACAATAGCCAGGACATGGAAGCAACCTAAGTGTCCATCGACAGATGAATGGATAAAGAAGATGTGGCACATATATACAATGGAATATTACTCAGCCATAAAAAGAAACGAAACTGAGTTATTTGTAGTGAGGTAGATGGACCTAGAGTCTGTCATATAGAGTGAAGCAAGTCCGAAAGAGAAAGACAAATACCGTATGCTAACACATGTATATGGAATTTAAGGGGAAAAAAATGTCATGAAGAACCTAGGGGTAAGACAGGAATAAAGACACAGACCTACTAGAGAATGGACTTGAGGATTTGGGGTGGGGGAAGGGTAAGCTGTGACAAAGTGAGAGAGTGGCATGGACATATATACACTACGAAATGTAAAATAGATAGCTAGTGGGAAGCAGCCGCATAGCACAGGGACATCAGCTCGGTGCTTTGTGACCACCTGGAGGGGTGGGACAGGGAGGGTGGGAGGGAGGGAGACGCAAGCGGGAAGAGATATGGGAACATATGTATATGTATAACTGATTCACTTTGTTATAAAGCAGAAACTAGCACAACACTGTAAAGCAGTTATACTCCAATAAAGATGTTAAAACAAAAGAAGTGAGGCAGGTGAAGAGAAAGGAGAGTGGGCTTGGCACAGGGATCAGCATAGGGTGGTGGTCCTCAACTGAGGGCGATTTTGGCCCCTAGAGCACTTTGACAATGTCTGGAGACCTTTTTGGTTGTCATGACTGGGGAGTTGCTACTGGCATCTACTGGGTAAAGGCCAGGGATGCTGCGAACGTCCTACAACGCACACCACAGCCCCTCCCCACAAATAATGATCCACCATGTCCATAGTGCTGCAGTGAAAACCCTGGCCAGAGGCCTGGGGCTCAGCCAAGGACAGTGTGACTCTGCAGCTGTCTAGAGTGTGGAGTCACAGGCTGTGAGGGAGACAACAGGTGCCACCAAGAGCGGAGCCTGTGTCAGGCCCTAGGAGGCTGGAGGAGTCAGACAAGGGCATTCGAACCCAATGCCAAGGGTGCTGGGGAGCCACTGAAAGTTTCCAGGCAGGAAAGTGACAAAATCAGCCTTGGAAGGGCCAACAGGAAGAGGGAGTTGGGATGAGGGTAAGGAGGAGAGGAGTGCAATGTTCATAGCAGCAGTATTTACAATAGCCAAGACATGGAAACACCCATCAACAGACAGTTGGCTTAAGAAGATGGGGTATAATATATATGTAAAATGGAATATTACTCCTTCATAAAAAGGAATGGAATCCTGCCATATGCAGCAACATGGATGAGCCTAGAGAATATTATGCTTAGTGAAATAAGTCAAAGACAAAGACTGTATAATACCACTTATATCGAGAATGTAAAAGATAGTACAAGTGAATGTATATGCAAAACAGACACAGACTCACAGATACAGGAAACAAAAGGGGAGAGGCAAGAGAACCTGGCACTCTGCATGGCTTGGTGTGTGGAGCATGGGTTGGCCCTCCGTCTTCCGTGGGAAGTGCCAGGCTGGCACGTTGTCTGTTGAGTTGTGGCAGTGAGGAGAGAAAGAGAGTCGTGAGGCTTGCGGGGCTGCGGCAGGAGAGGGCTCTCATGCACGATGATGCGATCCAGGGAGCAAGCCGTTGCCGCGTCACCTAATTTGAGGTAAACGCGTTGGAAGCTCAGAGCGTCCTTTCAGATCAAGTGCAGCTGGTGAAATGCGGTCCACGGGATCACAAAGATGGAAGGAGAGTGAGTCTGCCGGTCTGCTTCTGCCACTTACTATGGCTGCTGTGTACAGATGCACAGGCTGGCCACAAACGCAGGCGGAGAACCTCCTTCTAACGGGCCCAGACGTGCCACTTAGGCTTGCCATAGCCCTGCATGTGACCCCAGACGAGTCATGCCTCTTCTCTGAGCCTCATTAATACTGCTCCCCTCTTAGGCTTGATGAGAAGATTCAAGTAGATGAATGCCTAGCAGAGGTCAGCCACTTGGTAGGCACTCACAAAATGATTGCTACGATTATTTTACAAGAAGCCCAGCGCTAGACCCTCTGCCACGATCCCCACTGTTGCATTGGTTCTGCCTCACCTAAAAGGCACTGTAGCTGCTCAGGGGACCTTTGCTGCCATGCTCTGTTCTCTGAGGGACACTAGGAGCCAGCAGGACCCCAAGGCTGCAGCCGGGTGGGCAGTGGATGAAGGCGCAGCTCGCCTGGAAGCTGAGCCGAGCAGCCACATGCCATTGTCTCACTTCCTCACAGCCACGTGGAGCTTCGTCTGTGATTTTATCCTGAGTGTCTTAGAGTCACCATGGAAAATAGGCATCAGCCTGCTGCTGGACAGATTCTCAGCATGTGAAACCACCAAAGAACACACTCCAGTGAAAGAATCACAGCTATTGATCTCTGATGACGTACCAGGCCCGTCTTTCAATCTGATGGAGTCTTAGAGGCTTCTGGGTTTTTCTTTTTGTGTAGCTGCCCTGCCTGAGACAACCAGAGCCTGGCTTGGTGACCATCGTGGCTAACACCTATTGAGGGCCTGCTATGTGCCAGGCTTTGGAAAGGCAAGCCGTGTGTCTTATGGCTTTAATCTTCATCACAGTCCTATGAGGTAAGAGCTGTGAAGCTCAGAGAGGTTGAGTAACTGGCCTGGGGGTGACCAGCTAGTAATTGGTAGAGCTGAGATCTGCACCAGAGCAGACTGATGCCAGACTGTATAGCTGCAGAATTCGTTCTTGCAGGGATCCCTCTTTTGGATCCCCTCTTCCCAGGGGTGTCAGGGAGAGCAGGAAAGCCCCTCTGGTGAGGCTCCCCCTCCTGCCCAGGAAGCGGCTGGCAGAAAGCGACGGGGCAGGAGGGCAAGGAGCAAAAGTTAGGTCCGCGCTCTGGAGGCTGCAGCCCGGGGCTGAGCACACAGGGTGGAGCCTCGGAGCAAAGTCCCCTGGGGTCCCGGGCCACATTCCTCTGAGGTCTGCAAAGGCCACCGCTTAAAGGCGCAGAGGAGCAGCTGGGAACGAGAACAAAGCGGCCGGGCCCCCCTCGGAGGAAGGAAGGAGCGAGCCCCAGGAAACAGCCGATAGCGCTAAGCTCAGCTTGTTTTTTTCCTCTGCTCAACAGTTCTCCTGCCACGGCAAACAAAAGATGTACCTTCTGATTCCCTCTTCTGTTTGGATTGTGCTGTCGAGTGGATCTGGTTTGTGATGAACTGGGGGGAAGAGGCATCCGCGGGCGGTTTCTTGCTCCGCCGGCCAGTTTGCTGGGCCATCGGGAAACGCAGAAACAGCTTCCTTGATGGCGTCTTTCTCCCCGCGCGGCTCAGTAAATCCAGCCTGGCCTGGCCACACCAAGGGCACCAGGATACAGGCATTTCCTTTAATGATGGAATTTAAGGTTGCCAACTTTTCAGGTTCACTGGGACCTGGAAGTGACCTTGACCTTGAAGGACCTGCACATACACACGCAAGCATGCGCGGGGACACGCACACTTCTTAATGGACGTTTAAAACTAGTGGGATGAGAACTATGCCCTCTAAGCCCCCCACTGAAAGGCCACACCTTGTTCTCATCACTGCGGATGAGGTCACAGTTCGCTCCTGCCCGGAGCCACACTGGGCTACTCAATGTGCAGACCCCGCCCCGCCTGGGCCCTGCCACTTAGCTCCCGTGGGCCCAGGGATGAGAGTGACAACTGCAGGGTCAGTGGAAGCCAGCATCCAACAGCAAGAGCAAGGAAGGGGGTGTCCGCACAGGTCCCCACAAGCTGGCTCTGATCCACCTTCCTCAAAGTCTGGACACCTGTAGGTGACAGGTGGCCCTGATGGGACTAAGCAACCCACATGTGATGACAGTGGTAGATGGACTTCTTGCTGCCCACCGGGGGGAGGGGTTTGGACCCCATCTGGCTTCCTGATGCTTGATGCCCTGAATGCTGGGCATACTTTGTTTTGCCTGACCAGGTGCTGACGGAGTGGACCCACCAAAGGGCACTCTAGAACCAAAGCAAAACAAAATGAAGCAAAAAAAAAAAAAAAAAAAAGTTAAACTCTACACAAAACCCTCCACGGAGTTCTGTTGCTGCTGACGCTCGAGTGATCCCTACAGCCCTGGCGATGGCAGTTCTCGGTCTCACAATCTGAAGGAGATTGTTTTGATGCCACAGAGACTGATGTGCGGGGGCCCTTTGTAACTGCAGGAGTTAAACTGAGCCACGAGAGGTCAGCGTGGTTAGACCTTGCCCCATGCTGCTTGGCCCGTTCTCTCCTCCCACCCCACTCTGAGGAGGCAGTTCACATGCCGAAGACAAATGGCATAAAGGGCAGGCAGTTAATTTTTTCAGCTGGAGGCTGCGATGGAATTTGGGTGCTTAGACTCTGACGTACGCTGCTAATTCCATTCTTCTCCTCTGTGAAATACCTCCACTCTTCAAGGAGGTGGTGCCCTTCAGAATTCCATCACTGACATTTTCTGTCTTTAGGGCCAAGAGGTAGAGTCCTGATAATTATTTGGAATGAATCTGAGGTTACCCTGCATGCCATTAGCGCTCTTTCCAAGATTCCAAGGGGCTATAGTGCCGTAAAGACGGCCGGCGATTCTTCACTTGTTTCCTGGGGGTGGGACCAAGTTGGTCCTAGCATGGCTCAGGGTCTGGTGCCCACCGACCAGCAACCTCTGTGGTGTGGAGCAGGCCAGCCAGCTTGCCTGAGCAGTGATGCCGGCAAAGAACAGAGAACTTGTTGGGAAAAGAAGAGAAGCAGCTTAAGCAAGAACGGACCGAGATGAGGACTTAGTACCTGGCAGATGGGGAGAGGGAAGGGGGATACTCTAGAGGGAGAAAAGAAATCCTGAAGGGAACTTGGAAGGATAAGAAAAGGCTACCTCGCCTGTTTCCACAGAGGCAGTGTAATGTAGTGGTTCACAGTGCAAGCCTGTGCGTGAATCTTGGGTGGGTGACCTTAGGCAAGATATAACCTCTCTGTGGTTTAGTTTTCTAATCTGCAAAATGGAGGATAAAATAGGCTCTATCTCATAGGTTTATCATGAAGATTAAACAAGAAGTTCACGTTAAGCGCTTGACAAAATATTTAGCATGTAATAAACACTCAATAAGTATTGCCCATTATTATTTCCAATTTTTCTCCCGGTGTGTGTCTCACAGTCCTTTGTTCACGACTGGCATATGCTGCCCACTTTTTACCCTACACCTTCTACTGAGCTACTGATGTTTATCCAGTGTCCTGATTAGCGATTTTAATCCTTCAAGTCACTCGCCTCTGAAATCTGCTCGCTGGAAACTCGCCACACACGGAGCAAGCTCACAGTAAATGTGGCTGAGTAGAACTTACCAATCACCCCCGTCTGAAATGCAGTGGGATGTTGTTTATAGTCTTTCTTCATGCCTCTCCCAACCCAGCTCAAGAGACTGAGCCAGGGAGAAGCCTGACCCAGGAACATATAGCCCAACTCAGAGCTGTAGAGAATGAAATACTACATACAGGGAGACCCTCAGCCCCTTTCCCATCTCAGCTCCCACAATGAGGGCAAACAGGCTGACACCTCTCAGGTGGGATATTGGAGGATCTCCCTTCTGGGGAAACTGAGCAGCCTAACACAGAAGGTCTACAGATACAGGCAGGGTCCCCAGTGACATGGCGTGGCATAATCACCCTACAGCGAAGCCCATCAGTTGACCAGCTTCTTGTCAGCATTTTGGTGTCGCACTCTTAAATACAAACAGAGAGTCAAAAGATCACTTGTCATTTGAAAAAACCCTCCAAAATGAAAGACAATGCCAAAACAAACAGAAGAAAGAAATTGTAGGAAACAGGAACAATGCAGGGAGTAGAAAAGAACAATTTTTTTAACACCTACAATTAATATCTTTTGAGATTTAAGGGAAGATACTGCATCCATGAAACAAGGACAGATGTTGTAAAACAAAGAACATTCAGAGAAGAACAAGGACATTTGGAGATTAAAAATATATAAATATGTTTTCAGAACAACGTGGATAGATCTCAAAAAACATTATGTTAAAAAAAAGTCAGACACAAAAGAGTTTCTACCATACAGTTCCATCTACGTGAAATCCAAGAGCAAACAAAACTAATATATGGTGACAGAAATCAGAAAGTGGTTGCCTGGGAAGAGGGGAGGAGAATGAACCAGAAGGGGCACAAAGGAAATGAATGGAAATGTTCTTTATCTTGTTGTATTTACACGGGTGTAGTCAATTATCAAAATGTACTGAACCCAAAGTATAAGCACATTATTCTGTGTTAATTATATGTTAATAAAAACATATTTGCAGAAATGAAAAGTTCAGTAGAAGTTTCTAGATCTAGCTATTTCCTGTAAGTTGATCTAGCTCTCAACTTACAGGAAATACAAAGAATAGAGGAACATGTTAAATAACACCACAGGAATGCAGTCAGCAAAATCTGACTGTGGGAAACTGCAGTTTAACCAGCTTTTTTTTCCAACAAAATCTTGCAGGAAGTGAGGAGAGAAAGAGGAAAAACGTATATAGTCCCGAAGATTTAAGAGACATATCAATCAATCACACTGTGTGAACCTTACTTGGACCTAAATTTAAACAAACTATTTAGGGGGCAAGTGTATAGGACAATTGGGAAAGTATAAATATGTCCAGATATTTGATAATATTCAAGAATTATTGTTATGTTTAAAGTGAGATAATGGTGTTTGCAGTGCTTTGTGTTTATTTGCTTGTTTTTTTAAGTGACCTTATCTTTTAGAGATTCATAATGAAATACTTACAAATGATATCTAAGTTAGTGGCAGGGGTGGGGGGCATTGGGCGTGAGTAGGGACACAGGAAACAAGATTGGTCATGTGTCAATAATTGTTGAAGCTGGGTATAGAGTACACTGGGTTTATTATTCTAGTGTCTTTTCTTTTGTGTATGTGTGAAATTTCCCATTATTAAAGTACTTTAAAAAAATAGAGGAGTTAGAAGAAAAATTGAGGAAGTCTCCCAGAAAAAAAAAAAAAAGAAAGAAAACAGAAGACAAAGAGATAGAAAGTAGGAGCAAAAATAAGAAACACAAAGGATAAGTTCAGGATTTTAAAAAAGGGGGGAGGGGAGAGAGAAGAAAGAAAATGAAAGGGAGAAAATGATCAAAGAAATAATTTCAGAAAATTTCCCAATACTGACAGCCACTAGTTTCTGGATTGAGAGGCCAGCCAGTAGCCAGCACCAGGGATGAAAAATACCTCACAGCAAAGCCTATCGCTGAGAAATTTCATGAAGTTGGTGTACTGGGCCACAGACCTCACACACCCTCTTACATTCTCTCTACGGCCTCCTTTCCTCTCTCTCTTGGGCAACACCCTGTTGGCACCACTTGTAGGCCAAGTTGTTCCTCCACTTTTAGAGCTGGGTGAAATATTATACTGTAGTATGATGTGGGACCTGGTTTTCCAGGCAACTGCTAAGTGTCTGGATGACATATCTGGAAATAGAGACAAACTAGATTTGGGATAATTCTTTTTTATTTCATGCTTTAACAATTCTATTTTTTATTATTCTTAGTGATGTATAATCTCAATATATGATTAAACATTTACATGTCAGAGAATTCAAAATGACATTTCTTTTTTTAATTGAAATATAGTTGTGGTACAATATTATATGTTATAGGTGTACAGTATAGTGAGTCACAATTTTTAAAGGTCATACTCCAATTATAGTTATTATAAAACATTGGCTATATTCCCTATGTTGTACAATATATCCTTGTAGCTTAGTTTATACCTATTAGTTTGTACCTTTTAAAGCCCTACCCCTGTATTGCCCCTCCCCACTTCCCTTGCCCCACTGGTAACCACTACTTTGTTCTTTGTATCTGTGAGTCTGCTTCTTTTTTGTTATATTCACTAGTTCGTTGTATTTTTTAGATTCCACGTATAAGTGATATCATATGGGGTTAACTATTGACTAATGGAAGTAGGAGATAGGAGGGAGCTGGGCCGATAGATGCCCCTCCTCTGCTCTCCCCTGTGGTTCTTCCTTGTGACTCTTGCAGAAGAGTTTCATGTGTCTGATGAACTAGCAGCCAGTGTGGTAACGTCTGGCATCACATCCCCCCACCGCTTACTCCTTTTTCCCCTGTGCATTCTATTATGAAAACTTTCAGACATACAGGGAAGTTGAAGGAATTCACAGCGAGCACCTGTACACCCATGACCTAGAGTTTACCTTTGACATTTTAAACACCTTTATTGAGATATAATTTAAATACCATAAAATTGACCCATTTAAAGTGTACAGTTCAATGGTTTCTAGTATATTCACAGAGATATACAAACATTATCACAATTTTAGAATATTTTCTGCACCCCCAAAAGAAACCCCCTACCCATTAGCAATCACTCCCATTCCCCTTCTCCCAACCCTAAACAACCACTAAAATTGGTTGCATGCAATTTTAGATACTGCGTTTCAGTGGAATCCTACAGTAAGTGGTCTTTGGCGACTGGCTTCTTTCACTTAGCATAATGTTTTCAGGGTTCATCCGTGTCATAACATGTGTCAATACTTCATTCTTTTTTATAGCTGAACAATATTCCATTGTGCATTATTAACATTTTATTAGACTTGCTTTATCACATGTCCATCCATCTGTCCATCCCTCTGTTGATCCATTAATCCATCTTATATCTTTCATGTATTTCCCCCATTTTGTTGTTGTTGTTGTTGAGCACACAAAATTCTGAGTCATTCAGGGTGAGGTT
The DNA here is from genome assembly GCF_059928025.1 of Delphinapterus leucas. Taxonomy (NCBI): domain Eukaryota; kingdom Metazoa; phylum Chordata; class Mammalia; order Artiodactyla; family Monodontidae; genus Delphinapterus; species Delphinapterus leucas. Next base: position 127,695,287 of record NC_143132.1, on the reverse strand, counting down.
ACATAAGATAATAAGAGCAATGATGAAAAATTTGCAGTGTTTTTTGTTAAACGTGCGCTTTGACCTTCACATTTTTAATACCATGCTCTCTGACCTAAGAAATTTATAAATATATATCTTATTTTCTGGCCTAGTTAACTTTCTTTTTCCTCTGATAAATATTACTTTTTTCCTTTCCGAAGTACTTAAAATTAGAGAATGAGCTTTTAAAAATGAGATATTTAAAAAATGAGTGTGTATTTCTTACATGAAAACTAAACATTATGAAGGACTTACTTGAAGTTTTACTCGTGTTCTCACTGGATATTTCCCCCATTTTTTAAGCTTTTTCCCAACCGTCAGTGCCTTCACCTTGCACACCTCTCAAGTGAAGCTCATATCACATTACCACATGGCCACCCTCGGTGCAACATGTGAGGCTGGGAGATGGAGTGCTTAGCCTTCTGGCTCTATAGTAAAGGGACAAAGGGAAAAGGGAGCCTGGGAATGGACTTTCGCCACCTTGGCAGACAGTGTTTCTCAATTTCATCTACATCTCCCCCTCCAGTCTCCCCTCCCACCATTGCATCCCACAGAGCTTATACTCCAGAAATGCCAAATTAATTAAAGTTCCCCAAGCACCCCACATTTTTCCAGACTCCATCTCTTGCACATGTCCATTACCTGGACAGCCTTCTCTTTGTGAGAAGGTTCTTCCCTCATAATTCAGCTCAGCTGTCACTTTTCAGTAAAGTATCCCCAACACACACATTGACACACACACACACACACACACACACACACACACACACACACCCTCTGGCCTCCCTATGTTTGTTTTCCACTCCCATTAAGGCATTTACCCTCCTTTACTGAATTAACCTTTTGACCTGTCTCCACCAGCCTATAAATCCTCAAGGTCAGGGGCCAGGCCTAGTATGTCTTGGTATCCCTAGAAATCACTGCAGGGTGTGGCTTAACAAATATTTGTTGGATAATGGATGGAAAACATCTAGTTACCATCTTCACTGTTGTTTACGTAAGAAACATTTTGTTGGGCGTGCAGCAAGGGAGGCTCGGGGGTAAACACCCAGTTTGATACAAAGATGAGTAAGACTGTATCCTGGGCCTCAGAGGAGCCTACAGCACCCTTTTGTTTTGGCAGACGTAACTCTGGACAAGATGCCAGGACAACAGATGTAAACTGTTGTCCCAGGCCAACCGGAACATATGGTGACCCAAATTACATACACACTCCTACGAAAACAGCAGTGCCATGCCGACTCATGCCCAGCCTGTCAGACCAAGGTCACTTCCACAATTTTCTTGCTCAAGCCAATTACTCCTCATTAGTGCTTAGGTCATTTATGTTTTTCATTGTTGTTATCCATGTAAAAATCATCCGTGAAATTTAATGTTCCTAAGGTATTACATATATTGTGTACATTAAAAACATATATTTAAGCAACTAGACAGAAAAATAATCACCCAGTAAACAACTAAAAATACTTTCCAACCTTTTCTGATGTACTGAATTCACATTTATAATCAGTAACCCATTACATATATGCACTTCTTGGTATTAACACTAGACTCTAGTCTATTTTTTTTTTTTTTGGTCGCATGGCGGGCACGTGGGCATGCCCCCTACAGTGGGAGTACAGAGTCTTAACCACTGGACTGCCAGGGAAGTCTCCTGGTCTATTGTCTTTATTGAAAGGCATTGGGTGTTTCCAGCTTGCAACCGTGAAGAATAATGACGCTACGAACATCGCGATGTAGATCCCTTTCCCTTTCTTCTGAATCAATTCTTTGAGCTACTTGCTCCAAAGTCAAGTGACCTGGTTGAAGAACAGGAACAGTTGATACATCTCATTGTCTATGCTCTGTGTCTTACTGCTCTCCTAAAAATCGGAGTCAAATTACAGAGCACATCTGTTTCTCACAACTCTGTCAATAATTTATGTTCTCATTTTTATGTAAATATTAATAGAAGCTTATTGTCGTTTTAGGGTGTTCTTTGCATTTTTAAGTGCTGCAAAGGTTATACATTATACTTTAATCAAAAGCAGCTTAGTTTTTATGAAAACATATTATAATGTAAATACATACTTTATAATTACAAGGTATGTTGCAGGTATTCATTAAATATTTGTTGAATGAATGAACGTATTGAAATTATACTCAGTTACAAAGAGACAGATGCTGCATGATTCCACTTATATGAGGTACCTAGAATTGTCAGATTCATAGAGACAGAAAGTAGAACGGCGGTTGCCAGGGCCTGGGCAGTTGGGGTAATGGGGAATTGTTTTTTGGGTTTTTTTTTTTGTTTTGCTTTGTTTTCTTTGGCTGTGTTGGGTCTTCGTTGCTTCACGTGGGCCTTCTCTAGTTGCGGCAAGCGGGGGCTACTCTTTGTTGCAGTGCTCAGGCTTCTCATTGAGGTGGCTTCTCTTGTTGCAGAGCACAGGCTCTAGGCACGTGGGCTTCAGTAGTTGTGGCACGTGGGCTCAGTAGTTGTGGTTCATGGGCTGTAGAGCGCAGGCTCAGTAGTCGTGGCGCACGGGCTTAGTTGCTCCACGGCATGTGGGATCTTCCCGGACCAGGGCTCGAACCCGTGTCCCCTACATTGGCAGGCAGATTCTTAACCACTGCACCACCAGGGAAGCCCAATGGGGAATTGTTTAATGGGTATAGAGTTTCAGCTTTTAAAGATTGAAGAGTTCTGGAGAGTCATTGCACAACATAAATGTACTTAAAATTCTTTAACTAAACACTTAAAACGGTAAGATGGTAAATTGTATGCTACGTATATTTAAATATATATATATACACATATTAACCCAATGGTCATTTGGTATATATTGTCGGTAGAAGTGTGCCTACAATATATAGTCTTGCATGTTAAATGAAGTTTCACGTGTGGAATTTTATGGATTAAAATTTCTGTATTAAATTTTCAGTGCAGAGACAAACAGGCAAAGATGGCTGATATATTAGTATCATTACATAGCAAATAGAGTTAAAAAAATCGTAGACTAGATAATATTATGTGAACGTCCAATATTAGCAATAAAGAACTCCACTTAAAAAAAAATCATGTGTCTAATTTTCTATTATCTGTGAATAAAAAGCAGAAGCAGGACTTAGGGGATCTTAGAGACAGCCGCGTGAACTTTTTACCTTAAAGATGAGGTGAGGGGACTAAGAGAGTCTAGGTGATTTTCCCACTTCAAGATCAGCCGTATCTCTCTCTTTGATAATGCACTCCAACCAAATCCTCTTTATGTCTCATTGGCCAGAATGGATTGCATGGCCTGCCCTGACTGCACCAGAGGCTGCTGGGAAAGCAGGGAATAGAATAGGTTAGACACATGGCCACTCCAAGTAAATTAGGGTTCCCTCAACAAGGAAAGAAAAGGATAAAGGGTATTGAGTAGGCTGTCAGCAGTGTCTGTTCAACTCACATTAGTGTTTTTGTTTTGTTTTGTTTTTGTTTGGGGCATTACAGGCTGGAACCAATGGTTATATGGCTCCTGAAATCCTAATGGAAAAAGCGAGTTATTCCTATCCTGTGGACTGGTTTGCAATGGGATGCAGTATTTATGAAATGGTTGCTGGACGAACACCATTCAAAGATTACAAGGAAAAAGTCAGTAAAGAGGATTTAAAGCAAAGAACACTGAAGGAGGACGTCAGATTCCAACACGATAACTTCACAGAGGAAGCAAAAGACATTTGCAGACTCTTCTTGGCTAAGACACCAGAGCAACGCTTAGGAAGCAGGTAACTATCATATAAAGACATGATTAGTGATGTCAGCATTTCCACAGGGATTTGGAGAATACTTTGGATTAATGACAAAGGCTTGGGATTAAGTAGTAGTAGTATTTTCCTGTTATTATTTGTATATTATGTGGTTAAGTCTTTTCAACACTTTCAAACACTATGAACACTTGCTATGGAACAATCTCCAAGACGTATTTTTTTTTTAAATAAATACTGCAGTTTTTAAATTTTATTTTATTTATTTGTTTATTTTTGGCTGTGCTGGGTCTTCGTTGCTGCATGCAGGTTTTCTCTAGTTGCAACGAGCGGGGGCTACTCTTCGTTGCCGTGCACTGGCTTCGTATTGCAGTGGCTTCTCCTGTTGCCGAGCATGGGCTCTAGGCACACGGGCTTCAGTAGTTGTGGCACGCGGGCTCAGTAGTTGTGGCACATGGGCTTAGTTGCTCCGCAGCATGTGGGATCTTCCCAGACCAGGGCTTGAACCCGTGTCCCCTGCATTGGCAGGTGGATTCTTAACCACTGCGCTACCAGGGAAGTCCTCCAAGATGTATTTTAAAGTGAAAGTTTCTGCCCCTTTAAACACCTCTGTAAAATATCATTAATCAGTCAACAAATATTTATTAAGTACATATGATGTTGCCAGCTATGTTAAGTACAGTTGAAATTAGTTTTGAGGAAAGTCAAGTTTTATTGCCTACAAAGGAATAATAAGATCAAGATATTTTAGAAGAAAAAAATAAGAAAACCTGATCTATGAAAAGACCCTTGGCAGTGAGTAACTGTGTTATGTAAGGAGAAAACCAAGGGTTTTCAAGTCACAGACATAGACTCACAACCCAGCTTGGCTACATACTGATCATTTTACCCCAAGCAACTGAATTACTTTCTTGGAGTCTCAATATCCTCATATATAAAATGGGGTTTTTTTGTGGGTGTGATTGTTAATTTTATGTCTTAACTTGACTAGGCCACAATACTCAGATACTTGATCAAACACTATTCTAGATGTTTCTGTGCAGGTATTTTTTAGGTAAGATTAACACATAAATGAGTAGGTTTTGAGTAAAGCAGGTTATTCTTCATTATGTGGATGAGCCTCATGCGATTTGTTGAAGGCCTTAATAGAAAAGGACTGACCTCCCTGGGAGAAGAAGGAATTCTGCCAGCAAACCACCCTTGAACTTGAACTGTGACTCTTCCCTGAGTCTCCAGCCACACAGCCTACCTTGCAGAATTTGAACTTGCCAAACCTCCACAATTGCCTGAGCCAGTTCCTTAAAATAAACTCTCTCTCTCTCTCCCTCCCTCTCTCCCTCCCTCTCTCCCTCCCTCTCTCTCTCTCTCTCTCTCTCTCTCTCTCTCTCTCATACATACACATGTACTGGGGGGAGAGGAAAGAACTTTTCTTCTACCCTCTTAGGTTTAGGAATGGAAGCCTAAAAATTAAACTGCCAAAAGATGATTAGCAAGAGAAAAGACAGATTTTTATTTATGTACATACACAAGAGTTCACAAGAAAGTGTAACTAGGGGGCTTCCCTGGTGGCGCAGTGGTTGAGAGTCCGCCTGCCGATGCAGGGGACACGGGTTCGTGCCCAGGTCCGGGAAGATCCCACGTGCCATGGAGCGGCTAGGCCCGTGAGCTAGGGCCACTGAGCCTGAGGGTCCGGAGCCTGTGCTCCGCAATGGGAGAGGCCATGGCAGTGAGAGGCCCACATACTGCAAAAAAAAAAAAATGTTACTAGGTGGCAGTTAGAATTGAGGGCTTATATTCCATTTAATAGGGGAGGGGGATGGGGAGAAGGTCACTTACAGGAAAACAAATGACTTCTTTGAAATAGTGGGGTAAGGGCACTTATGGGAGAACAGTTGACTTTTAGGAAAGATAAATGGCCCTTAGAAGAATAGATGGGAGATATGATAGCTTTGTGGCAATGTCTATTTAGGTGTGGTGCTGAGTTCTGTCACTGGTGATAAGAGTCAATCTTTCCTGGTTCCAAAACTCCTGAAATTCCCGGAGAGAAGATTTATGAGTTGAGTTTTTTTCCAAGACTCTGCTTATCTTAAAGGCAGACAAAGGGGAGTTCAAAACCTGCATCTGTTGACTCTCAAATAACTTCAGCTCAAAATAATTTTTATGCCACTGTTGTGCATTTTGGACAGTTCAGCGCCCTTTTGGTTCTGTTTCTCTAAGGAACCCTAACTAATTCAGTGGGATATTTTGAGGTTTAGATATAATGCTTGCAAAGTTAGATATAACATAGCTTAGGAATCATTCAATGTGATAGCAATTATCGTTAATTAGTTCTAAGGGTGATATCAGATAATATTTTGACTAAACTACGAGCTCATGCGTCTTAAATTACTTGGACTGAATTTTCAAAATCTAAAAATACATACAAAAAGAAAGTTACAACCATAAAGTAATATGACTGATTTTTAATATTACACCAAAACTTAGAGAGGCAAATTACTCTAAATCTTCTGAGTAGTTGTCAGTGGAGGCTCTAGAACAGGGCTGCCTTAGCTCACAATGTTTACGTATGGAGGCAAGCTTTTTATTTTTGATCTGATTTTTTAAAATAGCGAAACAAAATTCATTTGTAATGACTTTCAAAGCATTTCAAAGATAGCGAAACTAACAAATGAGTATTTTGAAATGAGATGGAACTCTTCACTGATGTGAAAGTAAAATGTGGAAGTGATTTTCCTGTGTAGATTCCAACATTGTTGTATTAGTGTGGTCAAAATAGGCCACGTTGTGAT